>NC_079522.1:8958882-9331382 GCF_003711565.1 Takifugu flavidus
ATGCATAAATCTGTCTCCACGTCATCATCTGAATACTGTAATTCAGGTGATGGTGATGCATATTGACGTTCTATCACAACTGGTGCACTCACTGCATACTGAGGTAGTGGAGAGTCAGGAGACAAACATCTCACATGTGAATCTGAGGCTCCTGATTGGCAGGATTCTGCTCTGTCCTCAAACCCAAATATTGGTGACATCACAGGAGCGTACTCTACTACGTCTGAACCTTCATACTCAGGAGATGAAGATCTACGAGAAACAAACTCAGGATGAGTCTCTACTAACGCCTTTCTGAAGTCAGGTACAGGTGAATCAAAAGAGAGTCGTTCATCCAATGATGCTAATGAATCAGGAGATGATGGTCGATCTACATCTGGAAAAGACAACTCGCTTTCAGCCCGCAAACTGGACAATAAGGACTCGAGTGATGAAGATATGGGACCTAACGTCAAGGACTCAGACCATACTTGTGTAAATTCAGGGATGGTGAGTCTGGAGACAGTGGTTTCATTTCATCGTTGGATCCAGCTGAGTCAGCAGAAGATGCTCTGTCCTCAAAAAGCCAGGGCATGCATAAATCTGTCTCCACGTCATCATCTGAATACTGTAATTCAGGTGATGGTGATGCATATTGACGTTCTATCACAACTGGTGCACTCACTGCATACTGAGGTAGTGGAGAGTCAGGAGACAAACATCTCACATGTGAATCGGAGGCTCCTGATTGGCAGGATTCTGCTCTATCCTCAAACCCAAATATTGGTGACATCACAGGAGCATACTCTACGTCTGAACCTTCATACTCAGGAGATGAAGATCTACGAGAAACAAACTCAGGATGAGTCTCGACTAACGCCTTTCTGAAGTCAGGTACAGGTGAATCAAAAGAGAGTCGTTCATCCAATGATGCTAATGAACCAGGAGATGATGGTCGATCTACATCTGGAAAAGACAACTCGCTTTCAGCCCGCAAACTGGACAATAAAGACTCGAGTGATGAAGATATGGGACCTAATGTCAAGGACTCAGACCATACTTGTGTAAATTCAGGGATGGGTGAGTCTGGAGACAGTGGTTTCATTTCATCGTTGGATCCAGCTGAGTCAGCAGAAGATGCTCTGTCCTCAAAAAGCCAGGGCATGCATAAATCTGTCTCCAAGTCATCTGGAGAAGATGATCTGAGATTTGACATTAGCACCAGTGATGTAGCCTTATCTTCCGACACAGAATAAGGTGTCAATGGTCTCTCTTTTACTTCTAGTTTCATGTTAAATGAGGGTGATCTTTGTCCAGCAGGGACAGCTGTAGATTCTTGGTGGCCATCAGCTGCGAAGGAAACTGGCTTAAAGCCGACAAATGTTGGAAAACGTTCTAATTCCGTTGCGATGAGCAGTGGGCCAGATACCAGAAGCGTTTCATCTCCCACTGTCATTGCCTCTGGTGAAGGAGGTCTGGGATCATCTGGTGCAGATGTCAAAAACCCAGATTCATTGTCTGTGTCTGAAGCGGACTCGGGTGATACGGACCGACACTGATATGCTGATGTTGGGATTAGTACATTCTGTCCAAAATCAGGTATGGGTGAATCAGGTGATAGTGCTCTAAACTGATTTTCAGAATCTGGAGTGCATGATGTTGTTTGCGCCTCAGTGAACTGCAGTTCTTGAACATCCGCTTCTTCACCTGTTGATAGTGATGAAAGCGAGGACAACCTGCTTCCCTGAACTAACACAGGTGATTCCAAGTCCCGCCTGAATGGTGCCACAGGTGAATCTGAGGACAATTCCACTGATGACTCTAAATCTGGAGATAATTTTCTGCTCTGTGTTGCCATAGGTGACCACGGCGACGTCAGCCTTTCACCTGTGACCGATTCAGGCGTGAGCGGCCTCTGCCTAAAGTCATAGACTGGAACTCTCCTCTCTGCAGCCTCACCTTCATAATGGGGATCAAACAGTTGGCAAATCAACATATTTCCTATGACCACAGCTCTTCTTTCATCGTCAAGCGATTCAGCAACAGTTAACATCTGGTCGGTAGAGGACTCTGAAGATGAAACCCTACCCGATGGAGGCAAACATGCCTTGCTCATGGACTGAGGCTGTACGCTGTCAATAGGTGGCAGCAGACACTGTGGAACTGGTTCCGATGTTGTTAAAAACCCGTGTTCTAACTCTTGCGACCCCGGTCTTTCTGTGCCTTCAGCCTCTGGTTTCATTGGCTCTAGAACAGCTGCATCCAATGAATCCGCAGCACACACCTTCACTTCCTCTGACATTTCCCCCGCCACACCTGAATATTTCTGAATATTGTCAGTTGGTGCATCAGTAGCCTGAAACACCCCTATTTTACATGAAGAGCGTTCCCCGATATAGTGAGGATCCCGTATTTGAGATATGAGCTTCCAAAGTTCAGCATCGTAAATGAGTTTATACACTGGTTCACCTGCTGACTTTAAACCTGCGTGCCCCAAATCATTCAGGCCTCTCCTGACTTCTGGCCTGAGCGCATCACCACTGTGGTCATCCCAGGAAGCTACTGAATCAGGTGAGGGGGCTCTAGTTTCATCAGACAGTTGGGATGGAGACACACATGCGTATTCTACCTCTGAACAATCTGAAATCGGTGAGGACAGCGCTTCCCTTGCAATCCAAGCAGCAAATTCTGGCAGATGACTTTCAAACTGAGGAACAGGGGACTCAGGAGGAAGTGGTCCGCTTTCACTGATGGAATCTGGTGATGATGGTCTGGTTTCAGGGTGGACGTCCAGATCTTCTTGATCAGCTGCTGCTGATTCAGAGGATTGAGACGGACCCTGGCTGTCAATTAAACATTCTTCTGCTGAAGAACCTTCAGGTGAGGAGACATGAAAGGTGTTTACAGATGCTCCATAATCTCTAGAAGGCGGTCTGTCCTCCAAGCTCGCTGTCTGCAGGGATGTTGTTCTAAGAGAGTCCAGGTCCAGCAGTGATTTTGGTGAGGTGGGTGTGTATTCTGGGGGTGAGGCAGCTGCCTTGTCATCAGAGGGCACATCTGACTCCACTAGACCAGGTTCTGTCCTTGATGCATGATGCATGCAACCTGCTCTTGTACTCATAGAGGGTTCTCCTACATACTGGGGGTCATAGCTTTGAGAGATAAATGTCCTGTGAACTTCAACAAATGTGAGACTACTGTCTGACACAGATACAGGTGTATCCTGTGGAAGTGAATGCACCGTTTGAGGTAATTCATCAGGGAACTTTGTAGCAGATGGCAATGACAGACGAAGATCAGGTGATGGATTTTCTGGAACTAAAATCGGTGACTGAGGTTTATCGTGCACCTGCGTCTCGTCACCAGTTCCGTACTGTTCAGAATGGTTTTGGATTGGTTTCTTAGTCCTCTTCTTTTTAGCAGATCTCTTACTTCTGGTTGGACTTTGAGCTTTCTTTGAGTTTCCATCATCATGTGAGAATTCTGCTGCAGCACCATCACTTGACCAGCTCTTGGCAGCTCCTCTGGTGGTGACAAAGTTCTGGTTGCTGTCCGGTACCACTGACTCTATCTGACAAATTAGCATTTTGTTATATTCCTTATGTGTTTGCTCAGATTTGGATGTAGGTTCTTTTTTCCTTTCCACTTCTGCCTCCTGTAGACAAACAAAGGTTTCTGATGCTGCTTCAGGCTCTTCAGGACATGTATCTTTTGCTAGATATGCAGAGGCTGTATATTCAGGATTGATATTTTCCTCAGAGGGTTTGTCAGTAACGGGACCGGGCAATAATTGAGCTTCACTCAAGGAGACAACCGATGAAAGTAAAGCATCCTGTGGTGCAGCTAAGTGTCTCTGTTCTGTTTTGACCATATTAGTATTGATGGTGATGGGAGATGGATGCATGGGAAACTCCGAAGACAGACAATTATTGGCTGTTTGAACATCCAACTCTTCGATCTGAGAGGACACTGGTGTGGGTACAGGCTCAAACCGATCAGCAACCATGGGATCATTCCCCTGTATTCCAGAGTCAACCAATTCAGCCACAGGTAAAGCAGATTCTCGACCATCTACAGATGCAATTGAGGGGGGTGATGATGGACTATCTTCATGGTTAGTAGCTTCTCCATACATGCCACCATATTCTATATCCGAGCCCCCAGATTTAGGGGAGGACCTGTTCCCGGAGATAACAACAGTTAGCTCAGGACAACTTTGACAGTTGCGTAGAGGTGAGTCAGGAGAAAAGGCTTTATGTTCATTCATGGATGCTAACGATTCAGGGGATGTTGTCTGGTTTTCAAGAAACTTGGATAATAAAACCGTTTTATCAAATTCTGCTTCTGGCAACACCGAATAAGGCGGTGATGATCTACACTGATCGACTGCTCCAAAGTCTTGGAAAGGGAATTGTGGTGGAAGTGAACGGAAGCCAGTGACCGAGTCAGGAGACGATGGCCTCCAACCTGGACTATCAACAGATTTAGTTCCATGATCAGAGGAGCTAATCAGCCACTGCAGTTCTTCTAAAACCACAGACTCGGGGGACATTGCTCTGTCTTCTATGTCAAACATTACTGATAAAGGTGAGAGCGACCTGTCACTGCTGTAGTCCCTGCTTAAGGACACTGGGCTCCCAAATGGTCTTTTATTTGAAACCATTGGAGTTAATGGTCGTTCCTCTTGTTCTGCAGCAATGACCGCAGACACAGCTTTATTCGGTCTGAGTAATGACTGCCCCTGGCTGAGACCATCCCATGGGAAAACAGGAGGAGGTAGAGGAGACAACGGCCTGAAATGAGGTACCGGAGAATCAGGTGCTAGAAAACTGAGCTCAGTCGACAGAACGGACTCAGGAGATGAGGCTCGACTCTCTGTCATTAAAAGTGGTACAGCGGCCACTACTCTGGTTGGAGAGCATATATCTGGAACAAATCCAGAGAGTTCAAACATGGACGGCGGAGGTGAGCTAGTTCGATAATCTGATGCTTCATTCTCAAGTGAGGAACCTAAAAAAATTGGCTCAATCTCACCGAAAGGCGTCCGTTCCTCAAAGCCATACTCGACAGAGGCGTCAAATGTTTCAGGTGGAGACACTACAGGAATGTCTGCATTCTGGCTCAAGAGGATTTTCTGGAGGCTAACGTCCGGTACAACTGATGTAAGATTTGATGAAGCAAAATCCGATGAAGAACCATCCACCAGATCACCAATCGAGTCACGCACCATCATAGCGGAGCTGTCTGCACTCTGGCTTTCAGACTTGGCGGAACCTGAAACCATTTTATCTGCTTCCGACTGTTTCATTTGTAGACTTTCCACAAAGCTTTTTTCGACTGGTGCAGAGGGTTCCCCAGAAAGAGCAAGGACTGGCTGACATGATGAGTCGTGTGACATCTCACTGGAGCTACTGGACCTCTGGTCTTTGGTGGAAGACTCTATGTTTTCCACAGTTGTGGCAGCAGCTCCTTTTGCCTCTTCCTCATTAGTTTCAGCTTTAATTACTTCTTTGGGCCTCATAGGCGCATCCTCGTTATCTGAATCCATAAGGTCAACATTGTCTCCATAGAGAACCTTGTAAAGGCGACGGGAGACATCGTCCATGTGCTTCGTCAACTTTTGATTAGCTTGTGTGGATTCGGTGTTATCATTAACTGAAGCAGGAGTATGAGAAGGTTCAACCCTCTGTTCACAGCTGGGCTGTTGGGAAATCTTTTCAAAGGCTTCACTGCATTCCAACAGTTCCATAGACAGTTTTCTAAAATCCTGCTCAGCCTGATCACACTCAACCAAGCTATCCCCAAAATCGGTAAAGGACAATGGCCGGCTTTGGGAAGCACCCGCTTTAGAGCTACGGGCGGACAAAGGCGACAAATATTGAGCGCTGTCCTGTTTGGGAGTGGGTTGTAGATACCCTGAGTCCCACTCCTCTCCTCCTTCTGCT
Source organism: Takifugu flavidus (assembly GCF_003711565.1). Lineage (NCBI taxonomy): Eukaryota > Metazoa > Chordata > Actinopteri > Tetraodontiformes > Tetraodontidae > Takifugu > Takifugu flavidus. The sequence goes on from NC_079522.1 coordinate 8,964,807, forward strand.
CCCATACATTCCGGTGACTCAGAAGGAGGATCCTGTCTACCAAGCACTGGTGCTTCTTTGTACCCAGGGCTAACCAGCTGAGATGTGATGCTGGAGGGGGAGGCAGGATTCAGTGTGCCGGAGGAACTTACTTGTTCAAAACCTCCTCGGTCTGTCACCTCCTCATATACTCTTTGTGATGAGCTGCGAAAAGAGGAGAACATGCGATCAATTTAGGGTTTTTTGTAGCAGCAGTTTTGTCAATAATTTGAACGAAGGAAACTTGCTGCATGACTTACTATGATGGCTCCATCCCTTTTTGGGATTGTGGGAATTTGAAAGGGCCTGTTGGAGAAGAATCTGTCCCAAATCTTCCCAATGTGTCGTGCAGAGAGGACAAGCTGGTGGATAGGTCCTCTGATAAAACCACGGGTACCTCCCGTCCCGATCCGGAATTATGCTTGAGCTCGGTGCGTCTGCTCGGCCTGGGACTGTCGATGTCTTCATGAAGGGCAGAGAAACCTGACAAAGAGCCGGGCCAACTATATTACAGCTCGTTTAGACAGTTTGGAATTGTAAAGAAAAGCAGCTGATCTCCGCAGACTTTTATTAACAAGCTCAACCTGTGTGCCTCTGGTCAGTGTACCTTCACTGTGATCCAGGGCGATCGTCTGTTCGATTTCTGCATACGTGCATGAAGACGTCTCCTCCACGTTGGACTTGATTATCTTCGTTTCAATGAGGTGAACAATGTCCATCCGGTTGATCTTTGTCAGTGATTTGATCAGTGCTTCTTCTGGTCACAAAAAAACAAACAAAATAGTTCCACTTCAAATCCCGCCTTAATGTGTGTGTTTAGGTTGAACTTTAGTCACAGCTGACCTGTGCCTTCCGCTCCCTCCCTCTCTGCCCAGAGTTTTAAAAGGGCATGACTCTGGTCTTGAAGGGAATTGGGATTTTCATTCCTTATCAGGTTGATCTTTTCCTCACCGAAGTCCAGTCGTCGTGCCAGCTCTAAAAAAGACAGAAATTGACACTCCAAGAGCATTTTGGTTGAGAAGAGGGAATCCATTTGTCTTTGTCCTGATGGAGTGGTGTACCTGTCCAACTGAAGCCCAGGTGGTCAGCTATAATGGCCAAGTGCTGCTCTTTTCTTTCTGCTTCATCCTGTGGATCTACTGTAAATACCACCAAACAGTCATGAGCGGTGGGAGCCGCTAGGTAAATGCAGCAGTGGCGTTCAGAAACAATCAGACAAACCAACCACCACACACAGAAATACACCCAAAGTCAAATCTTCACTGGCTTTCTTCACATTTTTGGTCATCATTTTTGGAATAGATGCTAATCGGAGCATTGTACTTTATATTATACCCATAAAACAAAAGTGGCACTGTGATTAATACAGAAAAATACCATTAATAATGTTAGTATTTTAGTCACTACATTGTTTTCACAAGCACCAGGACTTGCAAGTCAGAGTTGCATAGATTCTTCTACTACAGTGGGACTTAAACACAAGAGACAGAGAGGCAGCACCTTTACAGCTACAGTACTACTGAGGCAAAGGAGATAGAGAATAGCCCCTTAAGTTGTGGGGGTACCTTGACTTTGTGCTCTATCATCTGGAATTCGCTGCATCTGTGTCTCAACAGGATCGTCCCACAGCGGTCTAATGGGAAAGATGTCTCCTGAGGGAGGGAACTGCATCTCAGAGAAAGCCTCTCTTTCTATGACCGATGGATCAATGAGGCTGCTCTCCTCGTCTGAGTGGGCAGTTGCAGCCTCCTGGTCTTTTTCTGCCTGCACCAACCTCGCCACAAGTTTGGCTGCTTCATCGCTTATCTCTTCAAAGAACTCAATGGACTCTTTAAGTGGTTCACTTTTCTCTTTAGTTGGCGTCGACGGAACTGATGTTTGTCCACTTTTGCCTCGGACTGGCAACCTGGAGTGGAAGCTTCTGGATTTGGCAGCCTCAGCACTCTTTTTAGCAGCTGGCCTGCTTGATTCCCCTTCACAGAAGCTCTTGGCTTTGGAAGATGGGGTCTTGGTTTTGACTCCCACAGAGGGACCTGCATCTGCCTCAGACTTTCTCCTGGTATCCTTTTTAATGGGAACCTTAAGCTTTTTGTCTTGATTGGACTCCACACGCTTGGTTGGAGACTCAGCCTTCACCCCGCCTGCCTTGATGGGAATTTTAGATTTACTTTCAGAACTAAGGGACTCTTTTTTAACAGCGGTCGAAAGCGAGACTGCGTGAGAAGGGGAGGGAGTTGTGGATTTACCCCGACCTGAAGTGACAGATTTAGCTTGTGTTTTTCCAGGGACCTTCTTGACACCACTTTGGGCATTTTGTTTGGATTTGTTTGTTGGTTTGGGGGCTTCTATCACTGATTTGGTTTCCTCTGGAGAAGAATCAGAGGACTCTTGGGTCTGCTGAGAGTAAACTGATCTAGTGACTGTAGTTTCTGCTGTCTGCACATTTGTGATCATTTGGTCAGGAGAATCTGTGTCTACGGCTACACGGCCTTCCTTTGCAGTTTTTTCCGTTTTACTGTCTACAACTTCAGACGTCTGATCTTTCTTTGCTAGCTTGGCTGAAGCTGAAATACCCATTTTTGGAATTTTAGATTTGGAGGTATCAGCTGTTGAGGTATGTTGGTCAACATCAGGTGTGGACTGATGCGAAGTGCCATCTAATTCGTTTGATTTCACAGTGTCCTCCATCTTCACCTCTAACGTTAGGTTGAGGCCAACTTCAGTCTCCTCTTTTGCTCCGGCCCCTTCTTGCCTCCCATCTTCTAAAAGCGGCTCTTCTAAAGGTTGTTCACCTATCTGGAAAAAGGCAAAGCCACCTCCTTCTTCCTCATAGCTCCTCTTGGTCATATCAATAGCACCACTCCGGGTCATTTCAAACAGCTTCCCCTCTTGGAAGAGGAATGGGTTGGGCTCACTGGTGGGAGTGCTGTCTTCGGTCGGTGTTCTTCCAGGCGTGGTGTCTGGAGTGGCTTGCAGTGACTGACGGTCCACAACCAGATTCAGTATCTTCTGCTCCTCCTCTTTAAGGCGAGCTGCAAAGGCAGCATCGTCCTCTCTCATTGCAGACCATGACTCGGTGTCCACCCTGGCAGTAACACCTTTTGACTCCGTTTTTGGAGGTTGATGTGCCTCCTCTTCTTCTTCCACGTCATCATAAATACAGACTTCAGCTTTGAGCATTTCTGTTTGACCCGAAGCAGCAGCTATGCTATTGGATGCTCCGGGGTCTATCTGATCTCCTTTCATTTCATCAGTCACATTGCTGTCCTTTTTAAGTTTTCCACCCTCTGGACCTGCAATGTTTGATTCTTGGCCATTCCTATCATCTTTTGTTTCTCTGGACTTTTTTAAGCTCTGCTCCTTTTGTTCATCAGTCCTGTTTTGAGTATTTGTTGTAAGGACAGTCTTTTTGCCCGAGCTGTCTTTCTCTTCTGCTGCTTGGACTCTTTCCTCAGGTTGTTGCACATTTTGCTGCTTAGAAATTACAAGCTGCAGATCTGAGACAGAGTGGTGTCCCTCTGAAGTGACCCTGGCTGCTGTTGTGCTCTTGACCTCTCTCATGTGGGATCCCTCATGCAAACCTGCTGAAAAAGGAAAGGGAGGTTGAACTTTTACATGGGGATCAACAGCAAGACCTACGCTTGAAGCTTCAGCAGGTCTACTAAGACCTCTTTCGCTTTGCGAAATCTTCTCAATTGAGGGGTCTAATCTTTCACATCTCGTGTCTGATATTTTGGCGACAGAGGGACACAAATCATTTCTAGAGGTCTTTTGGCTCCTTGCATCTTGTTCCATTTCATCAAATGTTTTTATTTTGGCTGCCATCTTAAACATCTCCTCCTCTGGAGTGATTTTTCTGTTTGCCTCAAAGCTGTATGAAGTGTCTCCTTCTTCGGGGTCTTCAGGAATGATGGATGGTTTGGATGGAAGAAAATGGAATGTATGATCGGGGGGTCTGGGGTTTACCTCATAACTTACCTCTTCAGAACTAGGAGTATCAGGGGAGAGAGGACTCTTACCAGAGCTTGTCATCTGAGATGTCTGCTCACAACTGTTATCCTCAGCACTAGCCTCTGGGTCTTGAAGCAGCCTACCACGCAAATAATCTTGGGGAAATTCCGCGGATTTGAAGGGTTCTGGATGACTAGAAGATTCACCGGGTGGGTTTAACGAAGATAGCAACGATATGTGGCTTCTTTGCTCTACAGGGCTGGTCTCTAATGAGTCATGAGGTGGCGACTCATTGGTTGGGCTGGGTTCAATTGAGTCGGGGGACTTATGGGAGGAGTTTTCTTCTGGGAGAGGACTACCCTCTAGAGAGTCTCTGTGGCTTATTGTCAAAGAGTCATCAGCTAATGGACTGAGAGCATCTGCGTCTTGTTTTAAAGGTAGACTGAAACTTTCTTGACACTGAGAAGAGGACCTAAAAGCTGTTAAACCAACTAAAGACAATTCTAGTTGATGATCAGGGCTCTCTTCATCGCTAAGAAACGTTTCTACAGTCTCTGAAACCCTTTTTGTTAGCGTTTGGCGTTTAGATTTAGATTCGCTCCTTTTAACAGAACAGGACTCACTTGTAGCGTGGTCATCTGCAGCCTCCCTGGAGGTGACAGGTAGTGTCATTTCTGTCGAGAGTTGATCACCAGCAGTCCCTACACCCAATTTCTCTGTGCCTTTACTTTCCTTTGTATCTGTCAAAGTGGTTGCCAGTGTTGTAGAAGTATGCTGCCCCGTTTTGGGAGAAAAACACATACTTTCTGGGCTTGTACTCGGAGTGGCAAGAGCCTCGTGTTTGTAACTGTCCTCAGAGCTCATGTGTGGGGTTCCATCTCCAGAACTGGCACTTAGTGAGTCTGCTCCACCCTCATGTTTTAAACTGTCAGAACTATCATCAAGGCCAGCGTTTCCAAAGTCTGCAGTTTCAGTTAGTTGTGAATGGGCAGCCGCAGCGCCAGCCATTGGTTCTTTGGCTCTGTCTTGTGGAGCAGGCTCCTTCTTGGAGGGTTTGGAATCCAAAGATACTTCTCTTCCTCCAGGAATGGGTGAGGGCTTAGCTTTGGTCACAGATTTGGACTTAATGGTTTCTGATTTTTGGGTGTCCGAGGATCTTGTTGGAATTGAGGTTTTCAGCTCAAATAGGCCAGATTTCCTTTTTGAAGGATCTTGGCCAGTTTGGAATGCTTGCATCAGCTCTCTAACTGACATTGTCTCTTCAAGCTTTTCAGACTCGGCTTTAGGAGATTTAGGGGCACCCTTAGGGAGGCCTTGCATGGATTTCGAGTTATCTTTGGCTTTTGGAGAAGGTTTTGTCATAACAGGCAACTGTGAGGGCTTGCTTCCAGTGACATTTCTGCTCTTTTGCTCTGCCTCTACTTTCTGTTGTAAGGCTTTGACTTTGTCTTTTATTGAACCAATTGGAGTTTCTTCAACTACTGGGGATACAGGCGAAGCAGGGGTAGGGGCTTCAGGCACATGCAGTAGAGCACCTGTATCTGCTGATTCCTCTACTTGGCCTGGGCCTTTTGCTTTCCTTCTGACCGGCTTTTTACCCTCACCAGAAGCTGCTTCATCCCGCAGCTTGGTCGGACTGACGGGTTTTGTACTTTTTCGAAGTACAGTCAAACTTTGTGGCACAGTCTCTGTTTTTTCTTTTGTTTTAGGGCTAACAGGGACATCCAGGAGGTATTCTTTAAGGTCACCACTGTCTTTTATGGCTTTGGGTCTGGGAGCCCCTCGGTTACCTCTGTTTTCCCGTAATACAGGCTCGTGGACTTCCACGGCTGCCATCTGTTTGGCTTCCTGTATCTCGCTATCTGTGAGGAGGACCCACTCCTCAGCCATTCTAGCTGCTTTTGCTACTTCTTCGGCTGCCTCTCCTGTAAAGGTTCCATTTCTCAGTATCTCACTGACTTTCTCTAAGTCCTCTTTGACTTTCTCTAAGTCCTTTTCCATTATTTCTAAAGGCTCTCCAGAAACATCCACAGTCCCTTTCTCAAGACCACACCCTCCTAAGGAGTGGGATTTGGATGTAGCGTCAGCAGTCAAGATGGCAGTCATTTTGATTAAATCTTGTTTCATCTCTGACACGTCGGACAGAAGGTCGGGTTCATGGATCAACTCTGATTTCAGGACTGCTGTCTCCGTGGCTTCATCTTCCATATGGAATAGCAAGTAAGGAGTAAACAAAATTAAAAAATTCAAATGAAAGGAGACAGACATTGGAGAATGTGGTCAGGACAAGATCGGAACACACTGCAGGGATCATACGACAACAAATTCACAGTAGGTTCAACATCACGGAATCTGAGGGTTTTAGACATTTTCAGGTCTGTCAGGAGTAGCGGGAATGCTAAAGGCTAAAGGACATTGATGGGAAATTATATGAGAAGGAAATAACTTGCTTTTACACTCAGTACATCCACACCCACAAGACAAACCTACCCAACGGAATGTGAAATACAAGCACTGATTTTCATTAGAAAACTGTTTGTAATTGGGAAAAAAGAACAAAAACAATGGACCATGTGAAGGATGTAAAGAACATGTGCATCACTGTAATGCTCAGCAGGAAACGTCACGAAGGTGAAAATAATGTAAAACAACTCAGAATTGACCAAAGAAAGCCAGTGACAACTCAAAAACACAGTGATCTGCTTTGCTTTTTAAAGAAAGAAGGAATCATTTATCCCAGAGAACCTTCAGAAAAAGGATCTCTGGAAAATCCAAAGGCCGTTTAAACAATTCATCTGATAAATATTTGAAATATTAAAATCAAACAAAAGCATCATAAACCGCAGGCTGACTGTGTAAGCCAACGTGCACACACACACACACACACACACACACACACATAGATAATAACTGATGTCGCCTGAATAAGAAGACATGACAGACTCATTCAGACATGCAGGAAAACACATGCACATGTATGTAAGGCAAGTTATTTCCATTCAGGAAAGACAGACAGACAGACAGAAGTGAAGAACGAGAGTGTCCATGTGAGGTGACGACAGCAGGTGGGTCACTTCAAACCCTTAAATACCCTCAAAGATAATCCTCATTAATAAATGTGGGGACCTCTGAGTGGGCAATATTTACTGACTAGTTTACTGATTGATGGAGTTCACCCATAACATCGTTGATATGTGCAGGTTATGTAGAGACGGATGTGAAGACAGATGAGGTCACATGCTAAGCTATCCACTTTAGCCAGATTTAATGCTTCAATACGGGGTTACACTTGGAAGGAGAAGCTAACGCTGGCAAGCCTAACCTCCAGAAAGTGGGTACTGGTCCCTGAACCAGCATCCACTTTCCAGAACTACTGGACCACAACTGGATGAGGGACACTATGGGTGACTAAAGAGCATGGAAGAAGAACGTCCAAGGGTTGTATTAAACAAGCGTCCAACCTTCAGGACACTAAAAACTCCAGCTTTGTTCACCTTGTGATGCTGATATACTGATGCCGCTGATGAGGGTATGTTTTACATCTCCCACCAAACTCTGAGTCATTAAATATGATTCCTTATCAAACTAAAGCAGTAACGTTGGAGGTGTTCCTAAATGTTCTGCTGTAGGTCCGCTCTCTAGCTTCCATGGTCACCGTTGTTCAGCCATTTAACAGGATGCTCGTGGCAGGGTTTAAGCACGTTTATAATTTGAACCAACATCAGGACAGAACAAGCAAATCTAATCTTCGTGTACGTACGGTGACGGCAGCGTGGGACTGCTGACATTATTGGGTAAGCGATGTGACAGGTGAAAGAAATGAGGAGGAAAGGAAATGCACAGACGACAAAATGAGGTGGTTCTTGGGTCTGAGCAGATGTTTATGAGAGATGAAAACTGAGTATGTTTATATTGGTTTAACATGATGACTGCCCTTGACATTATTCATTAATGATATTAGCAACACATTAGTGTGTTAGATCACATCAAGAGTATTTAAAATAACTTACATTTCTCCAACTTTGTAGTGGCCTGAAGAAGCAAACAAACAAACAATGTTCATCACATAAAGTATATGCAGCTAAACGTCTGGATAATATCAGGATTGTTGTTAACAAATCACAGTGGACGACTAGAACACACAACTAAGCCACTGAAAACCAACATTTCACTTCACTGATTATCTTCCTCACTGGGACGTTGGAATGGACAGATCAGCAAAGCTAGTTCATGACAGAGCGAGGGGAAAGCTTTACCTCTTCCTCCTGCTCCTGGTCGGAATCAGACTCCTTTTGAGCGCAAAGAAGCAGCCAGAAGCAGAAAGACGCACAGACAGAAACAAGAGCAACATTAAAAGAGGAAACAGATGGCAGGTAGTAAATGGGCACAGCAGCCAGGAATAACAGAGGAACTGGAGCTAGGTGGGAGCAGGAGAGAATCTGCAGTCGACAAGAGCCTCTTCCAGGCTGTTAGTAGCCTGATCTTAGCTTCAGGGTTAGCTGGTTTAATACAGGGGTTTCTCTCCACTTAGTGGCCAAATGAAGAACTATCTGTATCACTTCCTCCTGCTCTCCCACTGCTCCATCCAGTTCCTGTGGAGTGGCTGCTGTTCAAAGGAAAAGATGGCTTGATAAAGATTTCTGTTGGTAGAACCATGTTCTTGGGGAGCAACCATCTCAGTAAGGGTGGTGAAGAGGGGGGAATTACGATTAAAATGTTGAAGCTGACTCCTCCTCCTGTTCCCTCCCTTCCAGAGACTTTTACCTTGCAGTAAGACGGAAGCGTGATGTTCAGATTGCAGATGGCATTCTGGGTGAGAGATCTGTAGTTCCTGGGTTCTTTCATGAAGGACAGACGGCCACATGGATCCTGAGTGTTGTCTCTGATCTGGAGCAGAAATCAGCATTAGTCCGAAACCGTGACCTCCAACCAGACACTTGAATAAGAAAGAATCTCTATTTGAATACAATCATGCTCACTTTGATGAAGAGCGCAAGTCTGTTTTCCTTAAAGGCAAAGAAGCTGAAAAGATGGTGCTGCCCGCTTTTGGTGAGTGGGACGAGGTTTCCGAAGCAGTCTGCATAGATGGGTTTGCCCTCCAGAACCTGAGGAACAGAGCAGATTTATGAGTTGGCTGAACAGTAACTGCTAACCGTAGCTCTAACTGGATGTCCAATGAGCTGCACGTCTCTGCTGTCCCTCCTGAAGGTGCCCAGCCTTTGCCAGAGGAACATTTAAAAAGTGCTCCCTGGATCCCACCTACGGCTGAAGGCAGAACCACGGGCCAGGCGGCGGAGAGCCTGGGCTCCCGTTGCCGTCACGTCCACAGCGACCGCCTGACCTCCTCGGCGAAACTGCTGAGGAAGCAACAAAGACGTTGGCCCCCTCACCTCCACGTCTCGGCTGCGGGCCACTTCGCTGAAATTCTCCTGCTGCTCCAGAGTTTTGTCAATCTTATCGTCCGTCATGCAGAAGCAGCGCAGCCGAGCCTCGATGGGGTCGTGCGTCTTTGCGAAGATGACGAACTTGGCCATATACGGCACGCAGATGATCTCGCGGTACACCTGAGAGGAGAAGTTGACCGACTCCTGGGTCTGCCGACAGTCTATCAGCCAGAATCTGCAGAGAGAGCAGATGGCGAAGGAGGAGTGAGGCTGGGAAAGGCTAGCTCCGCGGCTACCGTTAGCCTTCCGCTACCTGGCCGACACGTTGGTGGTGAAAGAGACGCAGTCGTTAATGAACGTTAATGGAGTGGTTCCCGTTATGTCTTCCCACTGAGCAGGCGTGGTTCCTCCTGAAAGAAAGCAGAGAACCATTAAAGCGCGAGGGTTCCGTCAGTCCGGTGGACACGGGGAGGTCAAGTGTGTTCTTCTGACCGGTGATGCTACACAGCAGACGTAAGGTCGGCGTGTCCCCTCCAAAGCCAGTGAGGGTCGGGTCTTGGTTGCTCTTGGGCACAGGGATGGTCATCGTGATGGGTTTATGGAACTTCCTCCTGCGGGGTTCCAGAGTGACGATGGGACTGAAGGTGGCCTTGTTGCCCAGGATCTTCCTGACGACCTCCACGCCCACTGGCTGAGCCTGTGGACACACAACACCTTCACTCACTGTTGTCAGTAGGTTCACATCCCACATCCTCACCACCTTCGCACAGACCTCAACATTAAAGACATTGGTGTCATCAGGCGACCCACAGAGAGGCACCTGATGGTCCCAGCCTCACTCTAAAGTTCTCAAAGCTGGAGGGTTACCTGTAGTCCAACCCGGATCCTCTTCGTCAAAGCCCCTTCGGGAAAAACCGCCTGCACTTGAGGGACGACAGTGCTGCTCAGGACGCCCCCTTCAGGGCCAATCAGGTTACTGTCCTGCTTGATGCGCGACACAACAGCAAAGAATTGTGGGAAATCCCGGGTGATGATGCGGCAGACGCGCTTCCTTTCCAGCTCCTCGGGGGTGTCCAGGGCTGCAGAAGGAGAGCAGAATGGGAGGTGAAGGGGGAGGAGAGCCCTGGAGGTGGCAGCCTGAGCGGCAGACACTGACCCTCGTCCATGCCGTTCAGGATCAGGTTGAGCTCCTCCTGCGTGTGCTCGCAGTGATGCTCCTTCCAGCTCTCCCCAGTCTCACTCCTCAGGATCACCAGCTCCCTCTCCTTCCCCCGCAGGGCAGCAAAGTGGGGGATCTCCACGATCACCGGGCTGGTGGTGGAGGCCGAGAGGAGACGGTGAGCGCAACCTCAAAGCCTGGCGGAACACGACTCGGCAACAATCGTCCTACATCGGCGTTAAAACTGATCTGAGCCTACAACCTACGACGCCTGACGGCAACTCGGACTAGCAGTGATCCAGAGTATGAGTTCTAATCATGTACATGAACAAAACACCAGGAGACAATTCAGAAGGTTCCTCCACTTCAAATAAAAAAAACAGAAAATATAAAACATCACTGACCTCCAGACAGGAGATTTCTGCCATCAGCAGAGTCCCAGACAAATGACTCAGCACATAACTAAACCATGCTCTACACACATACACGAGGCCACAGACGGACGGACGGACGGACACATGAGGACCACAGAGGGGTCAGAATCAGGGGCAGAGAGGTGGAAAAGGCCAAGCAGGATGGAGGGATTCAAGAAAAAACACAAAGTGATGAAGGAGGAAGCGCGACAGGACAGAACTGTAAATAAAACCATGAGGAAGAGGAGGAGGAGGAGGAGGAGGAGGAGGAGGAGACGAGACTGGCGTCCATGGAAGGGATCATGTGCAAAAACAAGTGACTTGATTCTCTCCTACCCAAGGAACTTTGTTCCTGGTGGGCCAAGCTGGAGGATTCTGCTAACCAGACTCTCCCCCTCATTAAGAGGTGGGGGGGCACTGGGGAGATGCAGTTTACTGTCAGGACCGAGCGTCCGCGTGCAGCAGTGAGGGAGAAAGAGCACATACAGTGTTTGTTAGCTGCACAGCGATACCGGCACTTCCTGTTCTGACGCCTCGGCCGTCGACGAGACACGAAGGTACGAAGGTCAGCCTGGACAGGAAGCTGGCTGAGGATGGTTTGACTTTAGCTCAACGACTTATTTTAGTTTATCTTAGTTTCCAATAGTTTTTCATCACTGGACTGTTTTAATAAGTCGACACAAACAGGTCAAACCTGAGTGTGATTATGTTAATGAATGACACACACAGGATAGCTAGCTTAACTGCTACATGAAGTTCTCCTGGATTCTCCAGGAGTCACCACTTCTTATGTGAAATAAAAATTACTGACTGCGGAGGAAGAGTCAGTGGCCATTTATCTCAAAATGGTAACAAACATAACAAACCTAAACGGACTGTAGGTAATTCAACGGAAGCTAGAGTTAGCATGAGAAGAATTGACTAAACTGATGCGCTCTCAGTGCTGCGAAGCATCTGTATCGCTGATGCTTTAAAGGCTGAGGAGGTTATGAAAGGAGAGAGGACATGCTGAAGAAGCCAAGATGGTTAATTCCCTGCTGGGAGGAAGCAGGAGCAGTTTTAGTACAGCGGAGGGGAAAAGAATCTGAAAGTGAAGGGTAGGAAGAGGGTCAGAGTAGCAGAGGGACTGTGGTGGTTCTCCTGCCCTCCTCTCTGCTCTGCATGGTTTAATCCTGCATTAGCTCCTGTCAGCAGGTCAGAAAGTGTCTGTGGAGTCTTACCCGAGGAACTGGGCTCCAGAGGGCCCCACCTCGATCAGCCTGCTGGCCAGGCCCTCGCCCTCCACCATGGGGGGCATGGTGGCCAGGCGGTGCCTCTTCACCAGCCGGCACGTCACCCGCGTGGGAGCGCTGCACTTCTTGGGTGGGACGATGATGCGCAGGCCATTGTGTCGGCAGCCGCGCATGGCTCCGCCCCTGGCGTCCACCATGAAGCTGACCAGGAAGCTGGTACGGAAGAGAAGAGCGTCACATCAACTGCTAAAAACACGACTGTAGACGGGAGGGAAAAAAGAAAACAGCCACCCATAATCAGACACCGATGCCTCTGATTGGCTTTACCTGATGACTAGCTAACACAGCTGATTTATTAGCAGTGTTTGAGCTAAGCTAGTTAGCAGCAGGCTATACTGGCACGTGACTTTTGTGCACGTATATCTCGTTGGATATAGGAGGCAAATGTAAAATCGTTCAGTTTGGGTGTTGACCTCATGCCCATGCAGTGAACAAACCACACATCTGAGTGGGGGGGTGGGGGTGGTATGAGTGTGATGGGGGGGTATCTGATGATGTTCCACAGAGGGCTGAGGTCATCAGTACTTAGAGCTGAATTATTGGCCTCATCAGCGCAGTGTTAAAAACACACAAGGGATTTTTCTCCAGTCCAGCTTTTGCTGGTTTTTAGAGGAAGTGGTTTATATCATAATATTACAGAGACGTTTGTGGGATGTTAGTGGAGATGCATCAACCATAGGACAGCGCATGAAACCCGCAAAGATCTCTCCCTCCCATCATCTTCAGGTTCCCAGATGATGTAAAGAGGTGATCTGACGCGCAACAGGAACACCTCTCCACCAGGAGAGCACACTGAGGGAGGGGGTGAAGATGGGGAATGGTTAAACCAAGCATCAGAGGGTCACCTGCTGTGGTCTCCATGATCTTGGCACGGAGAGGAACGGCTAAAGACGATCAGAGAGAGAGGAATCAGAGGTTAAGCAGAAACGGCCGAGCTCAAAGAGGAACCGCGAGCCTCGGCTTTGGGCGTTCAGATGGTCCGCGGTCACCTGGGTGCTGTGAACTGTGAGGGACTTTAGAGCGCAGGCAACCTTCTCTGAGGAACCAGTCGAGAACATTCAAACTGCTTTTGTTGGGACTGATCCACACATTGATTCCTGAGGATGAAAGTACCCACCCAGAGTGAAGGGGGCTGGATGACAAAGCCACGTTGTCCAGGTTGTCCGTGGCCCAGCTCAGATGGTACGAGTCCCTCTCATTGTCTCTGGCCAGTGATGAAACCTGAATGGAAACAGGAACACATCCATTGCCTCCTCAACCATTTCCTGTCCACACCTTCAGCCTGTTCCTGCACCACCGCTGCCCTGAAGCTACAGCAGTTAGCAGCTAGGGGTTTCTACACCTGTCTACCCTGGTGGATGCCCTGTCAGGTACCTGCTGGGAGGTCAGCATCTCCTCCATCATGCCGTCATGTTTCGGGGAATAGTAGCTGTGGTGGGTCGGCGTGAAGGACCTGTCGGTGCTGGAGGAGACAAGCAGAAGGTTGTGTTTGACTAAACCAGGAGCGGGAACCAAGATCCTGACAGCTCGTCCACGCGGCTACGCACACTTTCATCGAGAACTGAAGCTAGCAAAACCGGGAACTACGGAGTCACGTTTGACCAGTCACGTTTCTAAAGAAGCCTCTGGTCAACAGCGCCACATACCTTTGAGTTCTACTATGGTGGCATGAGAAGGTAAACCGACGATGAGGAACGCGCAGGAGAGGGCGAAGAACACAAGCACAACGGGAGGGTCAGTCATGGAGCATGTGAGCGCCAGGGTGTGTGTGTGTGTGTGTGTGGTGGTGGTGGTGGGGGGGGTTAACAGAGTCAGACAGACCTGTCAGTGCGGCCCCCCTCCAGGCTGAAGCGGAGGTAGTTCATTCCATCCAGATATTGGCCTGGCAGGGAGTCATCCCCCAGCTCCCTGAGGTCCTCGGCCCTCAGGTACTCGCCTCCATCTCCTGTCATGGTGTCGTCACCTTGGAGGAGCAGGGAGGAGGTCAAACACACCCACAGATCCTTGGACTTCTATCTTTGGGAGGACATTCATAAACATAACCCATTCCCCAGCTCCTAATTCTTACTAAAACCCAATGCTAACCTCAACCTTAAAACCCGGTCTTAAGCCTCAAACAGTCCTCACTTTACTAGTACAATGAGTATTTTGGTACTCAAGAACACACACACACACACACACACACACACAAAAGGGTGCTAGGACTCACCCTCCTCATCTGAGACGTCCAGCACTTCAGTCATGGTCTCTGGAACGTTCAGTTTATGTTTCTCTGTCACCGTCTGGAAACACAGTGCAGCGAGTGTCAGAGCGCCCCAGTGAAACCAGCGAAACCAGCGTTAGAGACCAGTGACCAGACCCACCGTGGTGGTGGTGATGATCTCCTCGGTGACCACCCTCAGCGTGTCCACCACAGAGATGTAGCCCAGCCTGCGAGCGATCCCCAGCGCCGTGTTCCCGTTCTGAACGGGGCGAGAGCGTCGTTAGCGCTGCAGGTAGCGTCGTTAGCGCTGCAGGTAGCGTCGGCGGCGTTAAGCTGCTCACCTGACCACACCTGCACACGATGAAGCTCAAATGAAACCTACCACAGTCATGGCGTTGGGCTTGGCGCCGTTTTGCAGCAGCACGTTGATGATGTGTGTGTTGCCCTGCTGGGCTGCCTGGTGAAGGGGGGTGTAACCGTTCTGCAGAGAAAAGCCCCCGTTAGCTAACCGATGACTGGCACATTAATGAGTTCGACCTCTAAAATCAAAGCTGAACGTCTACGTTAAGGTACCTTAGTCTTGGCGTTGACGGTGGCTCCATTCTGAAGTAGGAAGTTGACCATCTTTGCGTTACCATAGTGACAGGCAACAATGAGCGGCGTGTATCCCAACTGCAAAACAGCAATGACAACCATGAGGTCCAAACTGCGGCGCCGACCCTCGGGTCTGTGTCCCGGGTCATACTTTGGTCTGCTGGTCCAGGTTGGCCCCGCTTTTCGCCAGGATCTCTGCCACGCCCACTTTATCCTCCTGGGCCGCCAGATGGATCGGAGTCAGTCCGCTCTGCCGGAGGAGAAACCAGACGATCATGATGCCAGGTGGGAGGAGCTCGGCCCCCCTGCAGGACCTGCCCAGGTTCCGGCCCTACCTTAGTCTGGATGGTGACCTGGGCTCCTTTGCCGACGAGCAGGGCCGCCATGTCCGCGTGGCCCTCCTGAGACGCCAGATGAAGAGGAGTGACGCCCTGCTTGGTCACGATGTTGGTCTCGGCCCCGTACTGAAGCAGAACTGTGGCGATCTCCATCTGGTTCTTCTTGGCGGCGATGTGGAGCGGCGTGTAGCCGTTCTGGTGCGGGGCAGAGGGGGGGGGGTCAGGGCCGAGGCTGCTCCGCTTATATTAGCTGTAGCTTATCTTTACTCAAAGACAGCCTCACCTTGGCCATGGTGTGGGGGGAAGCGCCCTTGTCCAGAAGCAGGAGCGCCACCTTTTGGTTGTCGTAATGTGCTGCAACATGAAGGGGCGTGAGGCCGTTCTGAAGAAGAGGAGCCACACAATCATCAAGGAGAACAATCATCTAAACATCACCTGATGATGAATAGTGTATTTAATGTGAACCGCCTGTGTCTTCAGCTCAGAGAGCGCAAGGGGAAACTTTAAAAGCGCGTCTGAATACCTTCCCAGCAGAATCCGGAGGAGCGCGACGCTGCAGCAGCAGCTTGGCAACATCCAGGCTGCCGTACTTGGAGGCCACGTGGAGGGGAGTGAAGCCTTTCTGCAGGGAGACAAACAGGCAGGACGTCCACAGCAAAGTTACTATGTTGAAGATAGATGCCGTCCCAAAAGGAAAGACACACATTACATCCTGTAATGATGATGTACGGTCCCCATAATGGGATCATGTCTTCACACTGAAGCCTCCCGTCAATACGATTCACTTCTGTTCACGATACAGGTGATTTCAAAAGGATTTGATAAGCTTATGGCAGGGATGTGTTATTAGTGTTTATTAGCTCACTTCAAGTTTCTTACAGCATGTAATGTTTTGTTGTTTTTATGGCACAAACCAATAAATATTTTAAAAAAACAACCCAACTATTTCAGTATGTACAAGCAGAGCATTTAGTTTTAATTACTCCTAATTATGTTCTGTCTCTGTCATTCTACAAAACATATCAATCTTGAAATAGATCAACAGTTTCGCACAATATTAAAGATATGCATAGTGCAAATAATGTGACTATTTTAATTCCGTTTTAAAAGAATGAAAATCCAACATCATCTTACTGAATTAAATGTTTGATTCCAACTGCAGCCAGTAACAGCTGCTCTAAACGATACCCTCACTAGAGAGACACTACAACAGCCATAATCCTCCCTCCGATGAGGGGGGAGAAGAATTTGTCATTTGGCTGAGAAACGGAACTTTTCATGTGCGTCGCCAGGTTCACTAATGACGCGCGTGGCAGCCGCACGGCAAAGTTTGCGTGCGTCTCGACAGGTTTACCCGCTTGCTTGAAAAACCCCAAATACTGCCGCAAGTTGGATTTGTGTGTCTGTATTTGGTGCATCAAATGTCTCCTCGCTGCTATCGACGTTTGCCTGCATGTTTGTCGCGTGCGTGTACTCCCGGTTTGCGTCCGTGTCCGGAAGCGAAGGTGCATTCAGTTTGCCTCGGAAACGCCATAAATCAGGGAATGGATAGAACAAGATAATCGATTTAACCACGGAATTGACCGATGCAGACAGACTACAATGAGGCCAATTCTCATGTAAATTCTATCTGAAACAATTGTATGAGGCAAAACATCAGAATATGAGCCAAAATAACCATGGATCAAAACATTGACGTTCGCAATATCACCAGCAGAGGGAGCTCTAGGACACAAACATTGACGTTCGCAGTGTCACCAGCAGAGGGAGCGCTAGAACACAAACATTGACGTTCACAGTATCACCAGCAGAGGGAGCTCTAGGACACAAACATTGACGTTCACAGTATCACCAGCAGAGGGAGCTCTAGGACACAGGTCTATCTGTGTTTATGACCCAGCTCTGCTCAAAGATGGAGCACCTTCTCTTTGTCAAATTCTGGATTTAATCTGATACGACACACACACACACACACACACACACACCACACCACACACACACACGCACACACACACACACACACTTGTCTCTGAGAGAGAGAGAGAGAGAGAGACCACAGACAATTCTATGTAGATGTTCCGTCTCCCAGATCTCCATGGTAACAGCCACACCCTGCCTCCTCTCTGGGAAGGAAAGGCATCAGGGAAAAATTCATCCTCCCTTTCACTGTGTTGACATGTGCACCTTTATCTCTAAACCCATATCTATACACCTGTATCTGCGCGCCTGTATCTATGCACTTTTATCTATACTCCTCTATCTGCACACGTGCATCAGAGTGAAGGCTGCAATCATCAGATAACTCACACAGTTCAGCTTCCAGTGTGATCCGACTGCCTCACACGACATCAGTCATCCATGTATCAAACGGACGCTCAGTCATGTGACCTGTTCATGAGCAGCAGCATTGTCGGTGGACAACACAAACCTCTGCAGGGTTTGTTGCATCATTACAGCCAGAGGTGTTGCTCTGAAGTGGAGGGTTGACTTCTTCAATCTACCCAGAATAACCCAGTTCTGTGGGCTAATCTTTCTGGTTGCTCCACTCTTCCACAGCCACACTCGTCATCCTCCGTCTAAGCTAACAGCATCATTCCTAACAACTGTACAAGTGTATTTACGAAACTAGCCTCCACCATTATTTATTAATTTATTTATAGAAGTTTGGATTGTTTTCCGAAGGTGTGGTCTCTCTCCGCTCATCTGTTTCTCGGTCTGTTGAATTCATCCTTTACCTTGGTGGCCAGCGAGTGTGAAGCTCCCGCCTCCAGGAGGACGGAGGCGGTCTCCAGCTGTCCCTCCCGGGCTGAGATGTGCAGGGGGGTGTAGCCGTTGGTGGTGGCAGCATCAGGGTGAGCCATGTGCTGCAGCAGCAGCTGCACGATCTCTGTTTTTCCCAGACGGGACGCGATATGAAGGGGTGTCTGGTCCTCCTGAGTTGGACATCACACACAGGTGGACATTTCCGGTTAAACCACAGGTCCTGAGCACCAGGTAAAGCTAGAAGGGCAGTCTCACCCGAGCTCTGGCGTCCACCATTGCTCCATTCCTCAGCAGGCACCGGACCACCTCGACCTGACCCGCCCTGGCTGCCATGTGCAAGGCCGTTTCTCCACGCTGGAGGTCAAACCAAGCACATACGTCCATCAACCACGACTGTTTTCTTATTTACAGTCATTCTGCTCCGCCGCCAGTCGACTCACAATGTTGCTGACGTCGGGCGAGGCGCCGTTCTGCAGCAGCAGCAGGACGATGTTCAGGTGACCCATGAAGGCCGCCACGTGGATGGGAGTCAAACCAGACTGAGGACAAAAAGCAGCTTTATTGTCTCTGTAAGGTTGCTGCAGATCACACTGTGATCGTGCCGCACCTCTGTAATAGCCTGGATGGAAGCTCCGTATTTGACCAGCAGCTCCATCACTTTGACTCGGTTCTTCTTACAGGCGATGTGAAGCGGCGTGAAGCCGTTCTGAGGGGGAAGACGGGACGGAACCCAGGATTAGCGTGCAGACGCAAGACATGTAAAGCAGCGGGAGGGTGCGGCGTACCAGCGCCCTGGCGTTGGGGTTGGCCCGCTTGTCCAGGAGCAGTTTGGTGACTCTGTAGTGACCGCAGTGGGCCGCCACGTGTAAGGCGGTCAGGTAATCCAGCGTGACGTCATCGACGGGAGCCTTGTGTTGGAGGAGGTGTTTGACACACTCCACGTGGTCACCCTGCGCCGCCATGTGGAGTGGGGACAGCCCGTTCTGAAACAACAGTCACCGAAATGCTTAATCTGATGAGGAGGAGAGCAGGGGCGGGGCGGATGGTCCGGTGATGAAGGTCACTGGTGACATACTGGTTTAGGAATTAGTTCCTAATGAAGAGACGTCAGATGTAACAGCAGCAGAAAGCTATGCTAAGCTAGCTTTGTCGAACTTGAAAGTGCAGGTTTTGTACTATCCCATGTTAAGTCATTTCATTTTGTGTGAGTGTGTGTGTGTGTTTTTGTGTGCGTGTGTGTGTGTGTGAGGCACCTTTGTCCTTGCCAGTAAAGGTGCTCCTCGTTCCAGCAGAAGCTCCACAGACGTATCATGGCCACTGCGAGCTGCACAGTGAAGTGGAGTCAGGCCGTCCTGCAGTGAGTGAGGGGTGATCTGACTGTTAGTAGCCCGTAGTAGCCCGTAGTAGCCCGTAGTAGCCCGTAGTAGCCTGTAGTAGCCCTTAGTAGCCTGTAGTAGCCCGTAGTAGCCCGTAGTAGCCCTTAGTAGCCGTAGTAGCCGTAGTAGCCCGTAGTAGCCCTTAGTAGCCCGTAGTAGCCTGTAGTAGCCCATAGTAGCCCTTAGTAGCCCGTAGTAGCCCTTAGTAGCCCATAGTAGCCCTTAGTAGCCCATAGTAGCCCTTAGTAGCCCGTAGTAGCCCATAGTAGCCTGTAGTAGCCCTTAGTAGCCCTTAGTAGCCTTAGTAGCCTGTAGTAGCCCTTAGTAGCCCATAGTAGCCCTTAGTAGCCTGTAGTAGCCTGTAGTAGCCCTTAGTAGCCCGTAGTAGCCTGTAGTAGCCTGTAGTAGCCCGTAGTAGCCTGTAGTAGCCTGTAGTAGCCCGTAGTAGCCCGTAGTAGCCTGTAGTAGCCTGTAGTAGCCTGTAGTAGCCCGTAGTAGCCTGTAGGAGTCAATGTGCAGAAAATGTAGCCAAACTCACCCTGGTTTTAGCATCAATCTGCGAGCCGCGGTCCAGCAACAGGCCAACCATGTTGGTGTTGCCTCGTTTGGAGGCCACGTGTAGAGGAGTGATCCCATTCTAGGAGCACAGCAGACAATTAGCTGCACACAGTCCTTAAATGCTACTTACAGTATAACTTATCAATATAGGTGCCTCTGATCTCTATAAACAGTTCAGACACAATGAAAGGTGAGTAAGCTGAGCCTATAGAGCAACAGTCGGTCCAGACTGGGCCTGACAGTGGCTGAAGTTCACGCGTCCTACCCTGGCTGTGAAGTCCACGGCTGCCCCGCGGTTCAGCAGGAGCGTGGCCACGTTCACGTTGCCATAGTGAGCAGCGATGTGCAGTGGGGTGAATCCACTCTGGAAGAGACAGACAGACAGAGGAGAGAGAGAGAGAGAGGGGTCAGGCAGCAACGTCGACCTCATGCAGGCGTGATCTTTTATTCTGAATTTGGTCTTCCCAGCATGCACTTCAAGCATCACAGGTGGAAAAGAGAGAGTGAAGGCTAAAAGAAAGGAAAGTGAAAATATTTTAAATTAAGAAACACACACACGACCTCGCAACACACTCAGACACATCACACCCATGCAGGTCACCAACGGCAACCATGATCAAAGAAAGAAAAACTACGATCAAAGAAAACGATGTACAGTCGACACAAGTCACCATCACGACGGACACAAAGATGGAGAAAGAAGATCAGCTACGTCAAACTATAATCACGTGACATGTGATCAAAGTGCACTATGTGAACTGTACATCAGAGAGGTATTAGAGATGAGCAGAGGATGAGAAACGTTGGAGATTAGCAGGTTGGAGAAGTGCTGAAGTCTCGCCTTACCTTGCCATTCTGTAAGTGTGGTCCCATTAATGTGAAAAGGTGTTTACAAAAGTGTGGAGAACACAGTGACTCACGGGATGGTTTCAAACTTTACACATTCAAAAGCTCAGAATGGGGCAGCTGGATGCAACATGCTAGTGTTCAGTTCGCTTTATCAGCTTCCTGTCGTCTGCTTAGGCCCTTCCAGAGAATAAATCTCTGTGAAACATGCAGTTAAAGGTCCAGGAAGCTGCCGAGGATGGAAGCACAGGCCTGCGATTAAAAATGGAATGCTTCTCTTTATGTGTGCGTGAAGCGCTGCAGGTGGGGAAAAACCAAACCTTTGTCTGAGAATCACACACAAATGCACCTGAATCTCTTCATTTCATCGAGTTGCCTTCATGGACACATAAAGGGAATTTAAATCTGAATAAAGCACAATATTTGAATTTTGGCAGGTCTGGGCTTCCATACAGGAAATGTACATTTATTGTGTTTAACCGTTTAAAACAGCAGGAGGGAATAATAATAATAATCCATATTTCATTTGTAGAAAACATGCCAAAGAAAAGGGAGACAGACAGGACAGGCTCATGGAAAATATACAATCATCACTTCGTAAACGGTGTAAATGGACTCCCACCGGAGGAGGTTTTCAAATCAATCCATAAAGCATCAATAACAATGTTGTCATGGGAACGGGCACATGTGAAAAAATAACAAAATCAGTGATAAAATCAAGATCAATCAGCAAAAGAAGCAGAAAGTGCAGAAGATGAATGAGCCCAAAGCTGAAGGTGGCGCTGCCTGAGACGCGGCAGCAGCCAAACCAAGCAGAAACCAGGAAAACCAGGAAAACCAGGAAAACCAGGACAGGCAGGATGCCATGCAGCGCTGCAGCGGTGACACGCATGAGTGGTTGGAATCGTGGAGGGGTGGGGGTGCAGGCGGAGAGCGTGTGTGTACCTCAGTAGTCCTATTGACCATCATCTGAAGCAGGAACGAGGGAGGCAAACAGTTCAATCAACACGTGTCTGCGGACGCCGCAGGAGGAGGAAGCTCACGGGGCTGGGACGCCACCGCTTCCCCGCGGGGCGCGGCGCTCGGCTCACCGTATTCGGTCAACTTCAACTTTATATAAACGGCCACTCTCAATAATCGGCACCGGCTCGGGGAGTTCAGACAGAGGTCAGGAGGTCGGACTCCAGGATGCTAAAGCTATCAGCTAACACACGTTGTTTGCCAACAACTTTCAATAATTTCTCATTGGAAGAGGCCAACAAATACTTTTACAAGTCCGGCGTCTCTGCCAGGTGTTAGCCTGGTATTTAATGTACCGGTAAAGTATTTATGATATTGTTTGACGAGAGATTAAGCGTTGCGTGCAGGTTGTGTGAGCAGCCATAAATCCGTCTCCCTCTAGTGAACATGGCAGCACTGAAGCATCAACAGGTGAACTCGTGCAACCTGACACAGCAGCACGCTGCTACACCCAGTCACACGTGCGGTGAGGTGGAGGAGCGTGAGGGAGGAGGAGGAGTGAGACGAGGAAGGATTAGGAGGGGGAAAGAGTGGGGTGAGGTAGAACTAGGAGGAAGAACCAGGAGCATTTAGGAGGGAAAGAAGTGAGGTGAGGAAGGAGGAAGAGAGAGACCAGAAGGAAGGATGAGAGGAGGAAGATTTAGGAGCGATGGAGAGTGAGACCAGGAGCTTACAGGAGGAAGAAGAGTGAGAGAAGGAGGAGGACTTAGGTGGGAGAAGAACAGGGGGAGGGAACTTTTGGATGAAGTAGAGGGAGACAAACAAGAGGAGGAAAGAAAGAGGAGCAGTCAGGAGGAGGCAGAGGGAGTGGAGCAGCATTAAAGGGGGAGGAAGGAAAGAGGAGGCAGGGCCAGGCCAGACGTGAGAGGCATATGGACAGAATGAGACACACACACACACACACACACACACACACACACACACACACACACACACACACACACACACACTCCTGACAGGTTTATATATAGTCACATGTCCAGTCACTGTAAGTAGAAATTCGTCTCCTTGTTCAATCAAATCTCACCCTGATGAACTTGTATGAACCTGAGGTTCGCAGCTCCAACCACACGCACACACACACACACACACACACACACACACACACACACACACACAAACTCACGCGCACCATGTGACCCCCACACGTGCGCCCAGCTGAGTCCGTACCTTCGACTGGACGTCAGCGTTGTGGTCGTTCTGGAGCAGCAGCGCCGCCGACTTGGTGTCGTCCTTGCGAGCAGCGATGTGCAGCGCGGGCAGCCGGACCTTCCCTTTGGTGTCATGTTCCAGCAATATGGAGACCACCTGGTTGTGGCCCTGCTGGAGAGCAATGGCCAGAGGGGTGAAGCCGTCCTGGGTGAGAAGGTCAGAGAGGAGAACATTTAGGGTTTTGTTGTACCTTCTGGACTAGCTGCTGCTCTGGATGGTGCTAGAAGGCTAAAATCACTTAATTCCAGTGGTGGTGGCTGAGGAACCATGGAGGTTATTACAAGGTAAGGTCCAAACATTCAGGTTGAAGTTGACCTGAGATCAATTTCCACTTGGTGCTGGATGATGATGTTCCACTCACCTCTGTGGCCGTGCTCTGGTTGCCTCCATTCTCCAGCAGGTACCGCACCACATCCAGGTGGTTCTCCTGAGCAGCCATGTACAGAGGGGTAAATCCATTCTGTGGCAGACGGAGATGATGGAATCAGTCTGCGTTCCCTCATCTGTCACTCAGAGTGAAAGCAGAAGCTGACCTGAGACTGTGCGTTGATGTCCGCTCCTCGTTTCACCAGGACCTTCACGACCTCAACCTGACCCGCCAGAGAGGAGATGTGAAGCGCTGTGTTTCCCTTCTGCAAGTACAGAACATGCTTTTTACATCAGGACCGAGATCTGAGGGTGCTGATGGACAAATAGAAGCAACATGTGTTCAGCAGATCCGTGAGGGAACGTTTCAGCTATGTTGTCCAGCAACTGTCGCTGTGTTGGTTCGGGGAGTCAACACTGCTGGAATAAACAACCGTCACTGGCCGAGAGGCAGGAACACTTCCTGGACAGCATTTAATGTGTTGAGGGATGAATCTGGAGAGCCCAGAGCGAACCCTGCAGGCTGGTAGGGAAAGTTCAGACTGTTAAAGGGAGTTAAAGTGAGCGACCGGGCCGGATTTACCCTGAAGAACCATCTAAAGACGTGTCCAAAGAACCCTTCACCATCACTCTAAAGTGGCGGCGAAGTGATCATCACGACATGATGATCCATATCAGTCAAGTAGGGAACTGACGATTTACCTGACCTGATGATACGAGTGTGAGCACATAGGTGAAAGGAGAGGAATCCTGAGTTACCGTGACAACAACCTGAAGGGTTTTGTGCTGGTGAAGGTTTGTTGGTTTTAGTTTGCTTCGAACTAGAACATCAGATCTGGTGGGGCTGAAAGACATCGACCACAGTCTGACCTTCAGGATGGACGTACCTTTGTGGCTGAATCCACTGGGGCTCCTCTGTCCAGCAGCTCCTGGACCAGTTCTATGTGACCCTCCTTGGCTGCCAGATGCAGAGCATTGAGACCGTTCTGGAGGGAAAAAACACAATGCAAGAGTCACAGTTCCATCTTCAGTAAGCTGAGATCAGCATTAACACCAGGCTGAAAAAGCTGCAGAACTCTGAAGAACATCCACCACTCAGAGAACTTTGAGGAACTTCATCGAGAGTGGAAACAGAACCTGAAACACTTCAGATCAAAGTTCTGCTCAGAACCCAGTGAAAAACACAAACAACTGCACTCTGGAGTTTACATCAGGCGACATCTGTCCACACACCTGTACACACCTGTGGTCGGGAATGCACCTGCGGCACACAGAGCAGGTGCTTTCAGACCTGCTCCTTGTCCTGCTGAAGAGTTCTCTCAAAGATCTCAGCACCAGTTTGGGGCACCTTTCACACTCAAGGAATTAAGTGAATGAGTGGCTGTTCTATGGACCGTTCTCCAGTTCCAACGGGAACTGCTCTGGAGAAAGGAGTGTGAGTCCAGTCATTAAACCCAGACCTTTTGGGTATTTAAAGCACCACCGACGGTCTCTACAATTAAAATAGAATTCCCAGTTTGGCACAAGGACAGGCCGGCTATGACAGGAGCCCATCCCAGCAGCCTTCAGGTGAGTGGTGGGGACCAACCTTGACCAGCAAGACACCAGCTCTTCCGAGTGCACCTTCATCATTCCCAATATTTATTCATCATTGTTAATATAAATATTGGTCAGTGCAAGCTAACAGTGTAGCTGGTCGGTTTCCCTCTTCTGACTGACACACCATCACACAGGGGCTGCATTCCAACCAGGTCCTAGAGCAGGTCCCTGTGGGATCCCGCTGACCCCTCTCCATTCTGGGCTCATCGTTTACAGATATTTCTCAGCTGACTTCGGTCCCTCAGTCTTCACATCCCCTGTTTTTAGCTGAAGGTCTCTCCTTCTTCAGGTACAGTATCTCCTTTGTTAAACCAATGTAATCAAGCAGCTGTCAGAGGGTTCGCTGTGCTAACTGCAAGGACGCTAGCCTCATGTTAGCTACTTAACTTCCAGCTGCAGTTCCAGCTAACACGTCGCTGCTGCGTCTTCCCGCTCCCCAACCCCTTTCATCAACACCGTTCTCCACGTTAAGAACGTCTCAGCTCAGAACTTTAGCCGCACCGATCCAGGGCCCAGAGCAGAACATCTGAGCAGGACGTTCCTCTTTCTCAGCCAAATCCGTGATCATCATCAGCTGACTGGGTCAGGAATTGTTTTTGTGTTTACATCGTGTCAGCTTCTCCTCTGTAGCTGGAATGAATGCGTGGAAAGTAGATGATATCCAGACTAAATAAAGAAACGGTTCATGATCCAACACACTCGAGTCCCCCCAGATAAGATATCATGTGATTCTAACTCAACGCACCAGCATGGAGATGGTAGGAAACAACCATCACTCTGATCTGGAGGCTCTGGCAGAGGCAGGACGCTACCCTTCCAACACAGGAGCTTCATCTCCCCACCTCCGCTCCTCCTCATCGCTACATTTAAAACCTCTGCGTCAGACTGAAATTATCTTTGTGTGTCATACCTGGTTGCAGGTGCTGATGTCCACCCCTCCCTTTAGATACTCCAGGACCTTGTCGATGTTTCCAGCTCTGGCGGCGCGCAGGAAGCTGGTGTTGCTGTCGGACTGCAGGAGACACACAGAATGATTAGCAGCACGCCTGCGCCTGTCACTCCGGTTCTGAAGGCAGGAAAACGTGACAGATCTGAGGTCTCAGGGAGGAAATCATCGTCTGGACCGAGGTGATCGGCTGGAATGGTAAACAAATTTAAGCTCCGTGCAGCCGGAGGCGCATGTGCAGGAGCGTGAGGGTGATTCAGCATCTCTGACCAAACACAGTCACACACAGCTCACTTCCTCCCAGAAGAAGCTGAGATGATCCTCGTTCCCACAGCGTCTGGTGGCTGCAGCCACACACACACACACCCATACACTCACACACACACACACACACTGAAACCCTGACCTCCAGTTTAAAACCATGTCTTAAACCTCCAAAAATGTCCTCACTTCCCAAAAGTGTCCTCACTTTGTTAGTAGAATGAGTTCTGGCATTCGGTATGTAGCATTCCAAAAACACAAACACACACACACACACACACACACTGGCACGAACACACAGATCGTCTCCTGACCGACCCGCACACACCTGCTGTCTTACTGCAGCACAAACCTGCACTGCAGCAACTCGCCCACCGTCAGAGGAGTGTTGCTCAGGGCTGATTTAACAGCAGAACCATCTGAGGAGGCCTCAGGTGTTCAGGAAGTTTGCTCCACAGGTGAGGAGCTGACACTTAACCCGCCTCTGATGACGGGAGGGCTCCGGTCGTACGGTGCCGACACGTGCAGGCGTGTTCTGGTGCAGGACCATTAAGGTCTGTGTGGACCTGGAGTGAGATTCTGATGGAAGCTGTCTGAGGACCAAAAACCTGACCCAGTTTGCTGGTGTTGGTGAATCTGGCTAAAGTGTTCTGGATCAGCTGCCTGATCCAGTTCCTGTTTAGGCCCGTGAGACACCATTACGAGTTTCTGAACACGTTTCTGTGCCTTCTCCAGACAGGAACCCCTTGATTCTGGTGATGTTCTGCAGCTGGTAGGAGGCAGACTTTCTTCACTAGTACCTGCTCAATGTGACCCGACACCCGTAGGCCTAACTTAAATGACTACAAGTCAGGAGATACCCCCCCCCACACCCCCACCCACCCCCAGACATTTCTGAGCTGTGGCAGACGAGAGAAAGGACTGGAGGTGGTTTAATAAAATGGAAGCTATTTACAGCACCGACCAGCGAGCGACAGGACTGAGAGTTTCCTCCACTCGCCCCCGGAACTGTTTGTAAACCAGACAGAAGGTTGGGGAGTTCTTTGACTTTGATTATCTGTTACGACGCTTATCCCATCGATGCTGAGCTCACTTTAAACTAACACGTTAAACAAACAGAGCTGGCTAGCAGGCCACCAGTGCTAGCTCTAGCGGCGTGTATTTAGTGAGCATAGTGTTGTTGTTGTTGTTGTTTGTCCTCCTACAGGAGGAATGGGATTGGGCCAATTCCGTTCATCAGTGGAAGAACTGCCTAATGGCCCTGACAAGAGCAGGCAGGTATTAAAGGTTAAAGGTCATGACGTTTCTCTCCGTCTCCTCCGTTTCTGGACCTTGATGCCGAACGCAGCTTCATGCATAATACATCCAGCCCTGCCAGCAGCAGCCCTCGCAATGCCCAAGATCCTCACCCATCCTTGTTACCACGGAGACAAACACTGCCCTGTGTGAGAGTAACCATGACAACAAGGACTGCTGTCTGTAACCTAAAATCCATCTTCTTGTAGACTATCTATGCTTAAGTAAAACGCAAATTTACCCGGCCCCTTACCCTAACCCAAAGTATCACTACTAATCCCCTGACCCTAACCCTGACCTTGACACTGACCCTAAGTCCGACCCTGATCTTGACACTGACCCTGACTCAACTTTAAAACCAGGGTCTTAAGCCTCAAACAGTCCTTTGAATTTGTGTGGACCCGCGAGAATGTCCTCACTTTAGAGAAGTAGAATCATCAGAACATTTGTCAATGTACATCCTGTCCTCCCCTCTCCTCTCTGCTCCCCCTCTCCTTTCCTCACTTCTCCTCCCCTTCTCCCCTCTCCTCTTTCCTCACTTCTCCTCCCCTTCTCCCCTCTCCTCTTTCCTCTTCTCCTCCCCTTCTCTCCTCTTTCCTCTTCTCCTCCCCTTCTCCTCTCCTCCCCTCTCCAAACAAAATCAGAACACGAATGACATCCACGGTTACGAGGACATGTGTAATAAACTGTGTTTGTGGCTTTAGAAATCATCGCGATAAAAAATGACAGGAGTGAAACACTGACTCTGCTGCTGCTAAACTTATTACAGTAAACTACTTTTCAAATTAGCAACGGGGTTGTGTTGCTCCGACACAGAGACAAAAATGTCACGCTGGCCTTTAAAAGGACGGGAGCCCCCCCCCCCCCCCCCCCCCCCCCCACACACACACACACACACACACACAAACAGAAGTCCTATCAAAAAGGTAAAGAATGCTCAAATGTCCCAGACTCAAACACGTTCACACTGAGACCAACAGGTGCGTCATTGCCATGAAATAAAATCCACCAAAGCGTTGAGAAAGCTGCTGATTGTGAGGTCTTACCAGCCTCGGCGGGGGCTGCAGAGGAAAGTGCTCTGCACAGTAGTACTCGGGGTGGTTCTGGTCCAGGTTGGACCCGCTCCCGATGCTTCTCAAACCCTTGTCAGAGCCACACACCTGACACATGGCTGCGTTGCCCATGGTGCAAAGTTTGCAGGTCTATCCCCTCAGAACATGAAAGAGGCAGTGTGGGGGCAGCTTATCACCGGTAATCCCTTCCCCTCCCCCGAGAAAGCTTCCCATCTGGGGGGCACCTCCAAAACTCCCGTCCCTGGGGCCCGGGCCTGGATGCTTCTGTCCTGCCCTGTGTGGATTTATGTCCTGCCACCACAGTGCTAGCTCTTCTTTAATGCTAATTCCTGCTGACCACTGAGCAACACCCCCTCCCCACTCAACCAAACAGGCTATTTTTACTCCCACCGGCAGAGCTATGCACGCAGCGAGGGCACAAGGGAGTGGGAGGGTGGTCGCCACGGGGCGGCGGGCCAAAACAGGAAGGGAAGGGACAGAACTGGTGCGCTAACCTGCGGCTGAAACATGTTGATCGTGATTGAAACACGTGTTTGATCCCGACGCTCACAAACGTCTACAAGCTAGCAGCGGTTTGGCTCTGCTCGTCTTCATCGCTCTTCCTCCTGTCAGCAGGCGTGTGTTTCACCAACGCTCATCTGTGTCACACTGTCGCCCAGAGCCCAGCCTCATTGATCCAGCGGGTCACACGGACCTTTTCCTGCTCATCGATCCGCTCAGACAGCAAACACACATGTGTGTGTGTGTGTGTGTGTGTGTGTGTGTTGTCTGGTAGAAGCTCCACGATATGAGCCAGAAGTTCTAACGTTCTCTTTGTGGGCCCAGACAATGGCGTCACTGTGGGACTCATTTCCAAACAATCCTGCGCTGAAGATGCAGAGCGACGGGCCGTGGGTGGAGGAATGAGAGGGGAGACGCGTCATGAGTCCAGGCACAATCGCCGCGGTTCTCCGTAACTGAGAACACGAGTCCCGGAACGCCGAAACAAATCCGGTTTTAATGATAGCCTTCCTTTGACAGAGCGGTATTTCTGAGGAGCCAGTGATGTGTAACGTACAGCTGCGGGGCTCCGGTTCCAGCTGAAGCCGTAAGCTGAGAAGAATGACCTGCTCTTCTGGTGAAAAAGGTCCCACCGTGGGAACTCGGGTTTCCCGGCAGGATCACGTACCCCTGCACACATGAGAGGGGCACTGACCAGCTCCCTCCTGCCTGTAAATAACACGCAGGAACTCCCGAAGGAGGAGAGCAGCTCTTTGGGCTTTTAGAACACCTGACCAGGCGTGAGGGCGGGGCTTGAACCTTCACTGCGAGCGTAGGAAAAGGAAGCGGGTTTTACCGCCACGCGTCCTCTAAAACCACTAAAAGCAGCCGCCTGAGGCGGGCGGGCTTCTCATTGACCTTCTGCTCCAGCTGATTCACTCAGCGTGTCACGCCGGCGTCCCTCACGCTGATCCACTTACATCTGATGAGATCTGGGCGAGGCGGCACTTTACGTGCGTTTGGTTCCAGCTACACGGACAGAACACATCAAAGTCTCTACTGTCATTGCCCCTCAGCCCCTCCCAACCCCTCGCCCCTCCATGTTGGGTGGTAATCCACAGGGCGGGGCCAACTCGGACAACAAACCCGTATAATCTCGGGTTGACCATATGGCTCCTCTGTGGAGGGGGGGGGGGGGGGGGGGGGGGGCACTTCTCTATATGATGTTTTCAGGTCTGAGCTGTGGTAAACAGAAACAAATCCTGTGACAGCTTTGAGCTGACGTTCTTAATGAGAGTGGTGGCGCGGGAGAAGGTCTGATGGAAACAGCTCAAGCTGACCCTCTCAGTGATGGAGACCTGTCCCAGAGTGGGTGGTGGGGGTGGGGGGGGGGTCATCCAGGCAAAACCCAAATCTGCGCTTTAGCGGCCAACATCGCTCACATTAATGCAGCACGTGCACACGGAGCAACATCTAAATTACCGGGATTAAACTTCATCCTCAACAAGACTCCAACAAAGTCTAATCCTGTAATAACACGCGGCCACAAACACAACCCACGGGGAGTTCTGGAAGCACCCGGCCGGTTGCCATGGAAACCGGGTACAGCGCGGAAGACTGGGAGGGAATGGCTTCGGTGACGGGAGGGTGATGGATGTCAGGACGGACCACAAATTGTAACACACACACACACGCACACACACACACACACACACACACACACACCACACACACACACCACACACACACACACGGGTTAGGGAAGCTGCCACAGCTTAGTCTGTAGCAGAACAGCAGAGCCTGGACTTTCCTTCCAGCCCCTCACAGCTGGAGGCAGCTGGAATCTGTGCGGGAGCGACAGAGTTCCACTGACGCTCCGTCTCAGCATCTTCTTCATTATCTTCGTATTAAAGTTTTAACCTCTGAGAATAAAAAAACCCTCTCCGCTCTGTCAACGTCACGCAGGCCCAGCTGATCCCGGACGGACCGCCGCTCCAGATGTTGCACAATTAGCAAACAGTTCCGCACTTCTGTACAGCCTCTCGGTCTGAGCGGACCCCTGCTGAGACCCCATCACAACTGCTTTTGGTCCAATCGACGGCTGACACACTGACATTGTGGCGCCTGTGACCCGCTGCACCGTCTGCGGATGGCGTCCCACTTTCCCCACCTGCAGCATTAAAGTTGCATCACAGCTAAGCGTAAAAATAGCAGCAGAATTACGAGCGAACTCCTGCCCCTGAAGACACACTTTGGTCAGGAAAATCTACAATGGTCTCACACACACACACACACACACACACACACACGCACGCACGCTTCAGCTGCTACAGAGACAGAGGTCATGTGACACAGGCGGAGCCGTAAAATCATAATAAAATCCAGGGGCGATACGGGCAGATCCAAGGATGGGGAACCTGCTGAAAATAGAGCCGGCGAACACCCACAGAGCGGACGAGGAGCAGCTGAGAGCGGCTGACATCACGGCTCACCATCGGAGGAGCGCGATCGTACTCGCCATCACAACGCCGGCACCAGCTTCAGAAGTACGCTGTTATTCCCCATCATGGTGCTGGACGCAGCGCGGGCCTCTTCACGCCACTTCAGAGCTCTTTTGTGTCCTCAGCATTACAACATTAAGGTGTGCCAGATTAAAGGTCAAAGGTCATTTCAATTGCACACTCCCTCCTGTGATTCTCACAATAAAAACTGGTCAGTTGTACGATAAAAGAAGGCATGAACGGTGATCAATGTTGTTCTGTAGGAGGTTTTGGGGAACTTTACCTGGCTGATGCCTTTGCCCCATTATCATAACCATACAATCACAGACTGGTTGTGTGAGACATGCAGCAGAGCAGCAAACATGGATGCTGCTGATCCCAGATCTGCTAAAAGTGAGCGTCACGCTAAGCTCCTTTGGGGGATCTTTCCCCAGGGTCCAGCTAAGCCCGACAAACATCGGCCCTGTTGTTCTGACACGCCTGCTGGACGTTTTGGCGTCACTTTTAGGTGGACCCTGCCCCTCCGCGGTTGATGCGGGCGGTTGCCATGGCAACGCCGTCCGTCGCCGCAGTGCCCTATGCTGCCATAGCAAACAGATTACGGATGCTCTAATCCTGGATTTTGCCCAATCCCAGTTCAGCAGATCCATGTAGCACATACATAAATCCATGATGGGTTCGTGCTGTCAGTCACACCGAAGATGTGACGTCTCCGTCACATTCAGTAAAAACGTGACAGGAACCAGGACGGTTGCTACGGCAAGCGGCCGGTTCAGGACGCACAGTACCTGCAGCAGAGATGCTAACAGTCTGCGCGCCAGGAACATGCCAGTAACATGCTAAGAGAGGGAATTCTTCTGGGTTCTCTCAGTCGATCAGAATGGCCTCAGGATGGGGGCAGAGCAAACACCACAACAACACCACAGGTTTAAAGAGCCTGGCTCGTCAGACACGGCGTATAAAAGGAGCCGAATCAGCGAGGATGTGGAGCTCCAGACCAGCAGGTTTCTGTTAATAGAACTGGCTTTTCTACAGAACCAGAGAACAGGAACCATCGTGCGGAGGCTTCCCCAGGTACCAGAGCTCCATCCTGCTTGGTGCCAACCATCTGCTGACAAAAGCTGTCCTCAGCACGACCGGCATACAGTCCCACCCCAGAAGCACCAAAAGTGTCAGAGGGCGAACTTTAAATATCCGCCAGCTTGTTCAAACCTCGGAGAATTCCCAGAACCCGCCTCAGTGGTGTGATTAGAAGAAGCGTGGAGGACATTTAATGATGTAACTGCTGATCTAGTGATGTTACGTTGATGTCATCATTTCATAACAGCGTGATTTAGTGGCTCTGACGGCCGTTTACACGGCCGCTAACATTTCCCAGCGGGACTTGAACTCAGCAGACACAAATACGCATGTTGGACATGTGTGTCCTCAGGCGCCCTCAGGACGGTCCACCCAAATCAATGCATTCATCACTCTGAGGTATGCAAATGTTTTAAGACACACACACACACACACACACACACACACACACACACACACACACACACACACATTTAATCCGATGTGATCGAATGGGGAAAATGCAGAGAAAAGTCTGCATCCTGTTTATGGATGAGCAGCATCAAATCCATTAAAATGACATAAACACACACACACACACACACACACACACACACACACACACACACACACACACACACACACTCACACAATAATACATCACGATGCTACATTGTTTTGAGATGAGCTGATCAGAAGTGTTGGTTATTTTCTCCTTGACGACGTCCTAAACTGGATTTTTCAGTCCTGTTGGAACCGTGTGGTTCTTTGCCCAGTACTCGTCTGAACCACCTAAAACGAGACTTGTGTTTTCACCATTTTCACCAGTTTCACTGGGCTTCCCACAGTTGGCACAGTCCAGCCGTCACGGCCGCTGCGACATGTGACCCACTGTCACCGTAACCGCTGTGGCTTTGAACGTGACGGTTTATTCTGAAGCTGGAACCCATTTAACCCGTAACCGGTAACTGAACCAGAGGGTGATTGGCTCTTTCTGGATGGTTGTGGGGCTGAGTGTGGACAGGCTGAGGTGGAATGAAGGGTAAAATGAGGGTTGCTCTTCACTGCTGCATGACAGCGGCGGGGTCACGGCGTACACCATAAACACGTTCCTTTCACATGAGCGACGACAACGGGTGGAGGAATTCTTCCGCATTATGACGGACGTGAGGCTTCTTCAGCAGGTGGAGGTGATGTGGCATGATGGTTAATGAAGGGGTGATGGGAGGAAGTGAGCGGAGAACACGGAGTGGACACGGACAGGGTGGGTCGTTTCTGCGAGCCAGCCCGGTACCTTGCGTTTGCGCTCAGCCCGTTCCCGGGAACGCCTCCTCCTTTCCTTGGCTTTCTCCAGAGCCTTCAGGTCTGGAGGCTGGTCCATCTCAGACCTGGCCTTTTTAATGTGAGCCGCAGCATGAGCCATGGCTGCCCTCGCTCTGCCTCCACACGGAGAAGACTAAACAAAAGTCACAATCCGCCTCTCTTCGCGTGACCCAAACACCGAGCAGCTCAGCGGTGGGGAGCGATCCTCAAAGCCTCCAACCCACCAACTCACTCCGTCAGAGTGTGTGTCTGTCTCCCTCGCCGCTGCCTCGATAACCGCATCCGAGGGAGGGATAGAGAGAGAGGGGGGGGGGGTGGGCCAGTGCAGGAGGTAAGCCACAAACCAATAAAAAAGACGGGAGCGGGAGGAGAGCTCCGCCCCTCTTTATCATGTTGCCCGTGGAGGTAACAGCAGATGCTATGGAAACCTGGGCAGCCCCATTTCTGACTCTTTAAACAGACAAGACGACTGTAGAACTAGATGGGGGTAGGTTTGGGAGGGGACAGTGAGTAGCACAAAGAGAGAGGGGAGGGAATGTGGTGTGGACTGGACACAAAAGCAGCCGCTAATGTCTTTTAAATAGAAGACCAAGGGCGGTACCACAGTACCTGCAGCTGCGGGGGCAGCAGTGAGCTCATTCAGCCTCACCCCCTGAGGTGTTGCATAATGGTACAATCTGACTGGGAGATTTCACAGCTCCAGAACAAAACAGAACCAGAACACGCGCACACACAGACACGCAGCTTCATTTGAACATGTTCATCTGTGGCATACGCTCTAAATTTAAGCTTCCGGGGGGTTCTGTCAGCTTTTCCTTCATGAGACAGTAAGTGAAGCCAGACTGACCCTGTCGGTGTTCCACCGGACTTTTGTCCCTGCTGGAATCAAACCAACACCCTGCAGCAGTCGGCGGCTGCCGTGTTCATCTTTCTGGGCCTCACCCTTTCTGCTTCACAACTCAATGTCGCCCTCACGTGGCCACAGGTGAAATTGCAGTAGATTTCAGGATCACGTGGATCTCCAAAAGCGTTTCTAATCAAGTGACACATAAACACAGTTGTGGTGAAAACACCAAACAAGATAGGAGCAGGAACCAGTAGATGACAAAATTTACAACAATTTTGTAAAAATTCCCCGGTAATAGGGGGGAAAAAGCTGGCTGTTTGGCCTCTAATCTGGGGTGTATTATATCAATAATCGGCTGAGGGGGTCTTACAGATTACAGGATCTACACCTGCTTCTATCTGCCTTTCAGTTCCTGGGAGCAGAGTTGGACGTGAGGAGCCCCTGACAAAGCTGTAACCTCTCAGACACGTGTCCTCGGGACATGTGAGCTCAGGTAATTGGTTCAACGGGACGACAGGGAGAGGAATGATATCACCATGTTAGCAGGCCAGAGCACTTATCCTCATGCGACACAGCACTTCCCAAACAACACACAGTGTCTGTAATAAACACTCCAGCACACCTGGATGGACACCCACCCAACAGAACCACCGTGTTTAGGGCATGAATCAGGTTCTCAAGGTTAAAAGGACGGTCTCATCAGTTTTCAGGCCGCCCCCACTTTCATACTGCCATGATGCTAAGGAAGTGATTAGCATTGGTCACATATAAGCCCTACCACTGCTTATTGTTGTGTGATTATTGTTCCTGGGCGTCTGCCATCTGTAGAAAGCTGCCATCTTCACCACCACCCCGCCTGGTGGAGGGCAGACGCCCATTAATGGTTTTGGTGAAGTGGACGGTGGCTCGTGGTGCCGCTGACCTCATCGCAAGTATGAAGAGATTCATGAGCGATAACAAGCTGTTGCCTTTATGCCGAAAAATGAACACACTGATGCCCAGATCGCCGTAGCGGGCCCATCACAGTCCAACGTAAAATGATTTACTCTTCATAGGAGCGGAAAGCTTTTACACAATCACCATTATTCTCTTGGTTGGAAACCACAGGACAACATTTTCAAATCGTTTCATTTCAATTGCTTAAGAAAACAGATTGTTAGCGGGGCCAAGCAGAGAGAGAAAGAAAAAGAAACGAATGTGATCAAAGAACTTTTGCAAGATTAAAGCAATTCTGGCTGATAAGAACAATCGTCAGTTGGTGGAACTGGTATCAGATTGATCTGCAGCAGCAGTGACCCAGCGTGGACGATACTCCAACATCATGACGCCATCACAGAGACTGTGATGCTCCCAGCAGAGGACTGTTGCATCATGCACAGGAAGCATCATATTAGCATCCGTGTTTAGAATCTGGAACACCCTGCCGGCCCCTGTCTACTGCCTAGCAACAGGGATGCGAGGCGTCGTCAGGAGCAGCAGCGTATCTCTCCGTGATGTGTGTGTCCCAGATTTATGAGCAGAGATCAATGCTCACCTACTGACACACTTTACCTTCCACAGGCTCCGTTTCCAACAATTCAAAAGCACTAATTTTAACCCCCAAACACTAATCAAGTCTGCCTGACAACATGGAAGGCTTGGAGGGGCGAAGGGTGCACGCTTTGGCAGCACAGGTGTGCACGCATCACGGTCAGGTCTCCGTGGCACGCAGCCATTGCCACGGTAACGTCCAAACAAGGCGACGCCGGGTCACAAACAGGAAAAGAGTGGCTTCACAGTCACACAGGCTCCAACCTGCTACCACATAAATACCGTGTGCACGTACAGAAGCCACGGATCAGCGCCTACCTGGCCTGTCGCTCCAACGACCATGGCTGTGCTCATGGATGCCCCCAGAGAGGCCACACCACCCCAGGAAACTGTCCCTCCAGCGTGGGTGTCCGCGGATGCCTCAGAGTGAGAGTGTGTGCTGTCATGAAAGTGCATGTGTGTGTGTGTGTGTGTGTGTTTGTGTGTGAAAGATGATAAAAGGGGAAGAGGCTGGAGAGTCGTCCTGACTGTGAGTGGATTAGTGTGTAACACGCTGAAGGTATTAACACACACACACACACACACACACACACACACACATACATGGGCACGCGCGCTCGTGCACACCAGGGTGTGTGCATTCTTAGAGGGGATTAAATGGACAAAAATAGAGGACACTTTTCTACTGACCTAGAATCAGATTGGTGTAATAAAGAGACAATAGTGGGCGGGTGTATGAGCGTGCACGCACACATGCACACACGCAAACACACACACAGGCAATGTAGACATTCCACCCTTTAACAATATTCTCTAGGAGCTGTATTATCTGGTTCTGGCTGGAACTTCAGCTTCTGGTCAGACTGGTTCTGTTAAGCTGGTCAGTATTGCTTCTGCTGGTGTTTCTGTCCAGATATGAACAATCACAATAAAGCTCTGAACATCTCCTATCATATGGAGAGATGTGAGTTCAGCGTTGTTTTCTTCTCATTACATCATGTTTAGTTTGCTGAATCGTGCACAAGGAAACTGTTGCACGTGGCCGAGACAGTGGAGAGTCAAGTTTGGTAAGAGTTGTTCCTATATTATAGCTGTGGTAATGCTGCAGAATGGTATCATATTTTCCTTTCCGTTTAAGTAAAATATGTTTTTAACCAGTATAACAACAATAACAACAACATCAATAATAATAATACGATTATTATTATTATTGTTGTTGCTGCAGTTGTTGATAATGATGATGATAATAATAAGAAGAATAAGAATAAGAATAACAATAATAACAATAATAATAATAATAATAATAACAATAACAATAAGAATAATAATTCCCATTGTTTAATGGTTGTAGTAACCAGCTTTGGTCAATAAGTGTCGCCACAGCTCGAACATAGTCGCTGTAACTGCGTCTTTAACCTGTAGTATTGGACGAAAACAGTAAACGGAGAAAAGTCGTATCAGAATAAACAAAAAAATACTCAACAAACAAAAACAAAAAAAACTTTAAAATGTCCCCTTTAATGAAAGAAAGGCCAGCAAAGGAGGGATTGTGCTGCTCCATGGGGGGCACTGGCATCAGGCCCTCACAGTCCTGCAGATTCAGTGAATTCACTCATGGAGGCTGATTTCAGGCATATTTATACTGAAACA
The DNA here is from genome assembly GCF_003711565.1 of Takifugu flavidus. NCBI lineage: Eukaryota > Metazoa > Chordata > Actinopteri > Tetraodontiformes > Tetraodontidae > Takifugu > Takifugu flavidus. Next base: position 9,002,865 of record NC_079522.1, read on the forward strand.
CACACACACACACACACACACACACACACACACACACACACACACACACACACCCACACACACGCTCACGCACACACACACACACACGCACATGCACACACACACACACACACACACCCTACTGGGTGTTGCATAATGTATGGAGGCTAAGGGGGGAGGGGAGATGAGACTTAAGGGGGTGGGGGTGTCATTACTCACAGCCTCAGGACACTTGAGGTGGGGGTGGGGTCTGCAGCTACAACCCATGAAAATCCATGTCAGGGTTGTTCTCTGGCTCTGAACCAGCATCTGTTAGCATAGTACATGTAGCACAGGTGCAGTGTGTGTGCGTGTGTGTGTGTAAAGTGTCTTTAAAGACCCCACCCCCATCTGCCTTCTAGCATCTTCATATTCCAGAGAATTTCCTGTGAAAACCTGCTCAGTTTTCCCCATTAAACATCTGCTTTTAACTGGATTCTGTGGGAGTTCCTGCTGCCTTGAACCGGGGCAGGAGCGGTGGAGGATGTTCCTGTCTGTAAGCGGCTGTCAGCTCGGTGAATGAAGACTCTTCTCTTCTGAGAGCTCTATTGTATCTGATGAACTCCTTCGAAACCCTGAGCAAAACATCAACAAAGATCTCCAAGATCGGCCACACAGCGCTGCCTGTTTTTCTTTTACAATCCTCTGTGTCACAGGGGCCGGAGGAACGTGGATCCAGTGGAAGTTCTTGCGTAACAAGGCCATCTTCTGTCCCTCTGAACAGGCCTTGCTCTGTCTCTGCCCAGAGAGCCGTCACATCTCCTGCAGCCATGACTCCAACTGTCCTCTTCATCGGAAAACGGCTTTGAGTTCATCAGCAGCCAGGCACCTCCCAGGAATGTCCACCTTTGACATCACAAATGCTTCAAAAAATGGGAATAACGGGAACGTGGCTGACTCAGCCTGTGTGATGAAATAAACTGACCTTTTCTTTTCCACCCTTCTGCTCCCTTTCCTCTCTCCAATGTCGCTCATCTCACATCCGTGTCAGAAGGGTTCTTCTCAAATGTCACAAAAATCCTTTCTGATGTAAATACAGATGATGCCCGATCACATCCGCTGATTATGGATCCTGTCTAATATTAGGAAAACACCAAGCTCGGTCATTGGTCGTGGTCTTCCTCAGGACTCCGACAGTGGTCTGAGACCCCTGGGATAGCTTAGCCATTAGCCTCGCGCTCTGTGTTTAAAAATATCTTTAGAGATGGGGGGGACCACAGAGGATGTGGGATTCAGTCTTGGCTGAAAGCAGCGACTAATGACAAGCCCGCTCCTTGGCAAGGAAATGAACCAAATGGTGAAACTTGGGATTAATTTTGATTTGTGACCAAACTCATCAAGGAGCCTAATCTCCTGCATGAGCCCGTTGGCAGAGGCTCCGGCAGCTCCTGGAGGCTCCTGCTGCTCCGTGCTGGCTGGAACCGTCACAGAAGGAAGGAACGGCTTGATTTTCAGGTTCGTTGTGGTTGATCGTGTTTCACACGTTAGCCAGCGACGGCTAATCTGTCGGGATAGGACATCAGAATGAACTCAACACTGCTGACAGAGCGGGACGTCCTGTCTCTCTTCATCACTACCTGGGGGGGTATTTGTGTGTGGTGTGTCTGTGCCAATGAGATTAGCCGCAACAAAAGGTTGCGTTGGTGGTGAGACTCAGTGAATGGGTGCATCTACAGAGCTGAGCTAACTGGATTAGCAACACCGCTGGACTGGGCCGCCATTATGGCTCGGGGGGGAGGCAGAGGAGGAGAGGGGAGGTACGGATGTTTACACTACGATGCAGCTCCGGAACATTCACCACGATGAACATTCGTCCACATCAGTGAGAGGCTGTCTTCACGGATGAGACCCACTCTTGTCATGTTGGACGTGAGCTGCTACGTTCATAAATCTTCCTCATCCAGTAAAGAGAGAAGAACCTTCTGATGTTTGAGGTCAGAGGGTTAAACCTGATCCTGAGTTGAAGGCTGCGCCAATGTGCTGAGACGCCACGAGGACAAGTTCATCCACTCAATCACTCAGCCCCAAACCAATGACGCCATTGGACAAGACTCTGTCCACCAACGGGACACTTTTCCGAACAGCTCTGAGACCACAATTCTTAAAGAAACGGTTTGGTTTGTTAATTTAGCTTCTGTTACAGTCAAAATTGTCTGTAGACTAGAGAAACTCCAGATTACAAACCCCAAAATTATCTAATTATACTAATTATATTATACAAATAATGTAAACAACAAACAACAAAAACTCATTTTCTAATTTTAATATTTTAAACTGGTTCTCTCAGCAGTACTGGTAGCAGTTTGAACCTATTTATTAGAGTAATAAGCGTGTTATAACATGAATGTGAGCTGACAGGCATCAACTTCACATGTTTTCAGATGGGAGTTTTCTTTTTGGCGGCTGGGATTTGGTTGCCATGGTGATATCTGTGTGTCTTTCTTACAGGCCATCTGTGTGGTTATTTACTGTCCAAAAGAAGCAACATGGAAGGGGGGTCAAACACACACACACACCCCCACACACACTCACACACACAGATGTAGTCTTAATCCCAGTCTTGACTTTAATCCCACTCCTCCGTGTGACCCCTGCGTCAGCATGAAAACTGCCAGGACTTAAGAACAGATTTGTGTGTCTCCAGTTGAAACAGGTTCGATGGCTGCGACGTGGTGGCGTTTTCTCGTGTCCCGGGTTGATTCAGTCAGAATAAAGTCAGGTGAAACGCTCAAGGCTCAGTGGGTGTGAGTGAGCGGTGCCTGGAGGGCGAGGTGGATGGGAGTTATTCAGGGTCGTGAGCAGATGTTTGTCTTTCCAGATGTGCTGACCTGACAGAAGCAGCTCTGATGACTCGTTTATAGAGACTTTATGTCAGTGAACAACAGGATTTACATTAAAATTCACTGACTAAACTGAACTGATGTCAAGATCATCATCATCATCATCATCATCACCATCACAACAATCAGCATCATTACATCATCATTACATCCTCATCATCACCATCATCACCATAATCAACATCGTCATCATAATCATCACCATAAACAGCATCACCATTATTATCACGTCCTCTTCATCACCACCATCATCATCATCATCATCAACCATCCTCATTCTCATCCTCACAGCACCATCATCATCAACCATCCTCATTCTCATCCTCATCCTCACAACACCATCTTCATCATTACATCATCATCCTCATTACAGTAACATCATCATCATCCACATCATCAACAGCAGCAGCACCATCATCATCATCATCATCATCATCATCATCAACCATCCTCATCCTCATCCTCACAGCACCATCATCATCCTCATCACCATCATCATCAACAGCATCATCATCATCATCCTCATCCACATCATCAACAGCATCATCATCATCATCATCCTCATCACCATCATCACCATCCACATCATCAACAGCATCATCATCATTACCATCATCATCCTCATTACATCCTCATCACCATCATCCACATCCTCATCACCATCATCATCATCCTCATCACCCTCATCAGCACCATCATCCTCATCATTATCAATATTAATCTCAGCAGATATGAAGGACGGCAGCAGCACAGTGGAGCGACCTGCGTGCACCCACAGGTCACCGGGGGAACGGGGGAAGCATATCTATAATTCATCCACCCTCTCTGAGAGGCCCCCTGCTGGCAGACACTTTCCCGCCCACCTGCCCTGTGTGTTCAGCTCAATGAGGGATGAGAACCAGAAGGTGCAGCATAAACTGGTTATGACATGTACCAGATCCTGTTGATGAACAAGCGCGCTGAGATAAAGGAGATCCTCAATCTACAACATCACAACGATGAACGTTTAGGACCACTGAAGAAGTGTCCCAAAAGCAGAACCTAACATTTCCACAAGGAGGCGTGGCCAAATGCTGATTACATCGTGACATTTCAAATATTTGCCCTTTTCTTTTAGTGTTTCTATCTCATTCAAGTGAGCTGGGCTGCACGTCTGTCAGACACACTCGCTGCGTTAGGCCTGTTACAGTTTCTTGGCAGGTGATGAACATGGTGATCGATTGTTGCTCTGGAGCTGCTGAACGCTGAGGGCATCTCATCAGCCTGGGGGGGGTTAGGGGCAGATATTGCATGTGTGTGTGATGTTTTACACTGCAAGCATTCTGCCTCTTGGCCAAGAGGTTGTGATGGAAATTAACACACACACACACACACACACACTCCAATAATCATGGTAATTGCTGACCACAGAGCCCACAAATAAAAATCGCAGCAGCAAGAAAAGGCTGAGGTGTAGAGGTGGAAGGTCTCCAGAGGGCTGTTCCCTGGGTGTGCTGCCTCGCACAACAACAGGCACACAAAGAGGCGCAGCAGCCAGGCAGGGACCCACCCTGTCAGCATGTGAGAGGAGCCTCCCACTACTACTCACTACCACGGCGCTCTGAGCGGCAACAACAACAGGACCACACCAGGACTCAGCTGGGCTGAGATGCAGGAACATCTTCAGCAGGAACCATCTTCCAGGGATGAAGATGGACGGGGAATAAAATCAGTTGGAAAGATCAGGATTGCGCTCAAACATCTCATTGATATATAGAACCATCACCTCTACTATCACCCGTCCACACACACCTGCTCCACCTGCCCCACCCCCACGACCTCCTGCTCTCCTGCTGGGAGCAGCCTCCCCGTAACCACGGCGCTCCCTGAGCCCCTTTACTTTTACCTTCTTGGGTCTCTTCTTCCTCTGTCCCAGCCCGCTGAGGCGGTCGCTGGGGTCCAGCCTGTAGTGGGAGTGGTTGTCCTCACTCATTGTCCCTGCAGATAACAACCCCACGCCTCTGAAGAACAGTCCTGGTTCTGTTGTGTCCCCCCCTCCACGGTAACTGAAGCCAGCCGACCTCTCTCCTGCCCAATCCTCTGCGCTCTCTGGCTGTGTGGAGCGCTGAGCCAGGCAGATTGAGTTGGGGGGGGGTCAGGGAGAGGGAGAGGGAGGAGAGTGGAGGGAGGTGGGAGGGAGCACAATGGCGTTGCTATGACAGCAGCTGCCACCAGCATGTATCTAGAAACTGTGGAAAAGACTAGCCATGCACGCAAGCATCCATGCGTGTATACGTATGGATGTAAGAGGGGCGTGTGTCGCATTTAAATTCTTCCCCAGAACACAAACATGTGTGACCCGACCCGCTGGCCAGTTGGGTCCAGTTAGCGGGAGTTTCAGGTTCCCACGCTTATTACAGGCGCTCAGCACAGGTATACAGGTGTTTCAGCTGCCCAGTTCTTACTGGTTAACCAGAAAACTATGAATCCTCCTTCCTGTGCTCCGGTCTGAAACGGCAGACGGTTTGCTTTGGGTTCGGTGTCCCGACCCAATAAGAGGGTCTTTGTTGTCTGACGGCAGTAGGGTCTTTAACGCGCTCCCCTCCCTCACAGACCGATGGCCTCTGGCTATCAGTCTGTGAGGGAGGAGCAGCCTTCAGCTGTGAGGAACACTCGGAGCGGGAGATGTTTTCATCATCCATCAGTCCACCGACCGCTGACAGGCTGTGGTTCTGTGGTTCTGTCTTTTTTAGGTAGTTTCCTGCTCAGAAGCACAGCGGAGTGTTGTTCACCCTTTCACCCTCAGCTGTGAGACAGTCCAAGGTTGAGACATGGGTGAGAAGGACATGAGGCGAAGACGCTCAACACTGGAACCTTGCTGTCATGTTTGAGGATTGGTGGGATTCCAGTCACCTCCAGCACTGGGTCCTGACCTTTGACCTGCCAACGGCCTACAGAGTGTAAACGTGTATGTAGCTGCTCAAGTTCAATGTAAACATGAGCACCAAGAGTCTGTGTGTGTGTGTGTGTGTGTGTGTGTGTGTGTGTGAGAGAGAAATACACGGATAATCTTTGTCCTGCTCTCACCCAATTAAACACCAAGATTAAAGACGTTTTACACACTGACCTGACATACTTCCACACTCAAACTGATACTTCTTACTTTGTGAGGACATCCTGCAGCCCCAACAAGACAAAATGTCCCCACGGCCCAAAGATGTCCTCACTTTGTTAGTAAAATGCATGCGTGTGGCGTAACAAACGTTCTCCGAGTGTTGTGCTCACAGTCCTATTATGGGTGACCTCTGGGTGATCAAGTCAGTGTTATTTTCACCGTCGTCCAGCCTCATCTAACGTCTCTGAAGTGAAACACTTTCCTGTGTAGACAGAAAAATCCCAGTGCAGGGTGTAATATTGCCGTCTGGAGCTTTGATTGTAGTGTTGTCTGGCGTCATCTGGGGCAAGTGGGTGTGGTTTTGTGTGTAAATGCATGTGGTGGGCCGTATTTTCAGGCTCCATCAGCACTTGAAAAGGCTCCAGCACTCTCAGCTGAGTTGCTCTCTCATTTTATTGCTATTATTATTATCCTGGTGGCCGTGACGTTGTGTTCTGAAGCAGGAAGCGCTGGAGCAGGGAGCGCCGCACACACACATGTTGAGAGTGTGAACTGCGTGTGGTGCTCTGGGGCACTTATTTGACACACTTCTCGGTTCCATACATCAGCTGAGGTTATGGTGGAAATGGAGGGTTTCTGAAACCCTCCTCTTCTGCAGCTTCATCTTTGTTCCCCTCCTTCGGTCACGTGCGCCATCAGCTGGACGCCTGGTCGGGAGGGAGGGGCCATCTGCCCTTGGAGCAGCCCTTCTGAATATTTAATGAGCTGGGAGGGGTGGAGGGGTTAAATACGGCGGCTGCACAAATGGACCCAGCTGATTGGATGACAGTAATGGATGTTGTGTCTCCTGTAGGAGTAATCTGTAGTTTTTAAACAGATCCGCCAGATCATCCTGCGGTAATAAACAACACTACACCTCCTTCAGAAGGACGTATGTGACATCGCCGCTGTGCTGCGTCTGCATGGAAACACAACAGGCTTTAGAGGCCACCGTTGAGGACACCGACTTCAGACTGATAACAAGGGATCGACTGATCCATCGATCCGTGGCAGTGATCCATCCCCCCCCCGATGATCAGGGACAGGTCACAGATCTCCTCCTGCGCCTCTGTGAACGTGAACATGAATGGTAAGGGGTGACATTTCGGCACCTTTTCAGCCCTGACTGATTGAACCTCATAGGTAAAAGAAATGTGTTCTTCTGTGGCAGCAGAGAAGGACATGACCTTTGACCTTTGGCCTGGAAACAAATGTTACCGCGATCTTTTAACTCAAAAGCAACGGCCTCGGATGGACAGACAGAAAGATGTGGCTCTGGGTCAGCGTCTGTAATGGACAAAACCAACCCATTTCTCTAGCCACCAGCGTGGTCCGAGACCGTCTGTCTCCACCTGAACCCCTGCTGACACACTTCCTGCCCTGGCCTCGGAAGCAGCGTTGCTATAGCGACTGCATCTACATGAACAACCATGGCAACCAAAGAGATGTTTTCACTAGTAGCTGCTGGTTTTCCCCGTTGGCACATCAAACACGTGTAGCTGGATGAGGAAGAGATGAAAGAGGAGAACAAAGAGGGGAAAGGGAAAAGAGAGAGGAGAGGGCAAATAAACCCTGTACCCCCCGCGAAAAAATGAGTAGCTGCTTCACTCCAACCACAGCTTAGAGCAAGAAAGCACATCAATTAAGAGGAATTCATTAATAATTAGTGCAGAAATGGAGCAGAAGAGTGTTTTCATAATCACAAACACCGGTAGTGCTGAAATTGAAAATGTTATCTATTAAAAATGGTATAAACATGGACAGAAATGTCAGGATGGCAGTTTAAAAATCACTTTTTACCCCACACTAGCGGCTCTGACACTCCTGATTTGTAAGAAAAATGCCACCAAACGTGGACGGTGATGTCATGTTTCACCAGTTATTCCAGTACACCCAGCTTCATCACAGCCACCTCAACAACCCCCCCAGCTCTGACATCACTTTCAGTCATATTTGACCCACAGGCAGCCACACAGCCAGAGAATCCCTCCTCTATCCCGTCTCCTAGGAAACCCTCACATCAGTGTCTGTCTGTTGTCAGGGCAACAGGCCAAATCAGAACACCGGAGAGGAAAATACCAGTGGGGGCTGGAGGAGGGCCGACATGGAGACAAAGACGGGCGGGGTCGCAAACACACCGTCAGCTCAGATGACCTCACCGAGGTTAGAAATGTCCCCCCTCCCTCATCTGAGTGAGGTGCTACACCTTCAGTGAAATCAGCCCAGCTTAACCTAAACACACACACACACACACACACACACACACACACACACACACACACACAACACACACACACACACACACACAGGTGCACTGTGACATGAACGGGACACATTTGTCTCTTTTTATCATCTGTGTGAATAAACAATAATCTGCCTAAATAAATTGGGAATTTGACCATATTTTACACTTCCTGCAAAAATTCCATCCTGTTTTGTTGTGAGGGGTTTTTACGGGTTTTCATCTGTTTCTCTGAATAATTTCACTGTTGATTTCCCACAGCAGCTGCTTTATAAAGCTTATCGGTGTTAATTGATCAGATTTGGGCTTGACGCCATGATGGCGATGTTTCGCTCACCTGTCGAACGGCGCCCTCTGGCGGCTGTTACCGGATATTGCACGGGGGTGTGGCTGTGCACTTCCGGAAGTCTTTGAAAGGTCACGGACATAAAAGTTTCCATTCATCATCAAACAGCTGCCCACCGGTGTGTCCTGTTTCATCTCCTGACCTCCACACAAGTCACCTGGCTATTCCTGGGTGCAGATCACATGACCCTCAAAAGGCCGACCAGGAGAACGGATCATAAATCTGCACCCACTCTCTCACCGTGAAGTTCGACAGGCGCAGACACTGAACTCTACATGACAGTGAGCAGTGAAGTCAGCCGACTCAAGGGGTGTCCTGGGAAAATGTGTAAATTAAAGATAAATTAAGATAAATAAATCAGTAAATATTAAGAGGAATCCGTGAAGGAATCTCGAGAATGATGCCCAGTCACTTAAACGTAGGACAGATACAGAGTAACTAACACGAGAACACTGATGACCTGGAATGCTGAGCCTCGTCTCCAGCAGGACATTTATCACCCAATCAATTATGGATATTTAAAACAACATGTGACAGCTCTCTGAGGGCAGCTTCATTAAAAATGGATTCTCTTTTAACACACACACACACACACACACACACACACACACACACACCACACACACACACACACACACACACACACACTCACTCAGCTCTCCCTCGCTCTGATCTGCAGGGGCTATAATAACATTTGTGAATGTAATAAATGGGAGACGGACGCAGCGGTCTGGTTTGGTCTGAGTGGACGTAGCCGATTCAGAGGAAACCAGATCACTGGAAACGACGATGACGCGGCACACACACACACACACACACACACACACACACGGCCCTGGTGGGGTGGACCACAGCTGGTTCCTGCAAATCAGGCTTTCGTTGCATTAACATCAGCTGCTTTAGCATGATTAGCATTAGCTTGCTGGATCATAAATTGGTCTATAGGACGTATTCCCAGTCTGAAACCATGCAGGTTGACAGACACCCTCAGTGTGAGTGTGTGTGTGTGTCCGACCTTCCAGCGCGTTCCTTCCCCATGGACTCGCGGGATGTTTGGAACAGCGCAGGTTAAAGACCAGGAGCACAACTAAGCTGCTTCTAAACCCTCCTGAAGAACACTGGATGTCAAAGTCTCTCATCTGCTCTTAACCAGCAGGAAAGTTAGCGCACAGGCTTCCCCGCCGCCGTGCCACCGCTGTAACACAGCACGCCAGGCCGATTTGTGATGGTGGCAGAAATGGAAATGTTTTCAGGTTGTGCCGATGCGTTAGCATGTCAGCGCCTCCACATGTTCAGCAAATCAGGTGTGTGGGCGAGGGCAGAAAAAGGGCTCAGGAAACAAACGGGGCGATATTAGCGGCCCAGTCTTTGTGTTCCTCCACTCCCACACTGACGTGACAGATGGAGTCCTGGTGCAAAGAGCTGTTCACCTCCTTATTCAGGCTAAAAACCCTCTGACAGCCTGTTTTTCCACAGTGGGCTGAAGCTGCAGCCTCCAGATCAGCTGATCCAGACAGCTGGTATCTCCCTACATGGGAGCGTCACCTGTGGATTTTGCAGTGGCTCACCTGCGGAGCCTTGGTTGGACTCAGCCCCCCCCCTCTCCCGAAGCAGACCTCATCTCTGCAGACGACCAGGGACAAGGCTCTTTTCCGTTAACGTTGCAGTTTCCCTGTTCGAACGTGGCTCCTGCGTCAGATTTCCCCCTGGAGAAGTGGCACAAGCTCACCCAGACTGCACCATCAGGGTTTCCACGTGCACCACAGCCTGGTGGTGCGCACGGACAGTGGACAGGCTCATGTTTGGAGGTTCTACATCATTTTAGGTCGGGCAAATTTCAGTCTCTCCAACCGGAGCGTACACACCTTCAACCCGGCGGCTTCAAACAGCCGGCAAGTCGGCTCGTTCACTGAACGACAGTTTCATCCCAGGTCAAAGGTCAAGGGTGATATGGCATCCCAGCTCAACTTGAAAAAGACAACGATAAACAGTAGTAGCAGTAGCTTAGCGCCGTTTGTCTCTGGAATCAGAGAAGAAGCTAAAAGCAGATCGTGACCTTCGCGTGGGCGTTAGCCGTTAGCCTCCATTCAGTCTAATTTCAGATAAACTGGACAACAATAATCAACTTAAAGAATCACTCTGAGGTCACATCAGTCCAACAGTAAGAGCTCCAGAACCTCCCAGCAGGAAGGCTCTGACCTCGGCTGGTCCCGTGATTCAAGCATGCACCTGTTACTATGGCGTCGGTCTAGAGCACCCTGGCACGACCACGGACTGGTGACCAGTGCGCCGGTCGCCAGCCCCGTCGGTGATGAGAGCTGATGAGTCCGCACTCAGGCAGACCAGCAGAGACCCGTCTGAAGCTGGTCCAGAACCCTCTCACCCTGACCAGACACCACAGAAGCCACTCAGCTCTGCTGGGTCCCAGGAAGAACGTCACAACCCGCCGCCTCTCACCCCCTCCCGGCCCAGGAGCCACGCCGGATGACGTGAGCGCTCAGAACTTTCTGAGGCAGCGGCCGGAACAAACACAAATAAGACTCCAGCGTCAACAGCCAGATGTGGACGAGCCGGAGCGACGTGCATGCGTTCACGCGTGCACGGCGTGACTGCAGACGTCCCGGGCGGGTTTCCGCGGCTCTGCCTTGGTTTGTGAGGAGCGTGCACACGCGGGTACCTGTCTGGCGGGAGCGGGCTCTCGGCACCCGGCTGGTGAAGGTGTCTCTCCTCCCGAGGACGCTGGGGTGACCGGGGAAGAAGCCATGTTCCTCACGCACGCACGAACGAAGGAACGCACGAACGCATACACACCCCCTGCGGACGCCCTCTGCTCCGGCGCGGGGTGGGGAGGGGGTGTGGGCACCAGGCCGGCACAGGGGCCGCTCTGTCCCGCCTCACACTGCAGCCACTGTACTTCCTCCGGACGGTGCTCAGATGTTCTGCGTCCAGAACTCCAGCCGAGCAGATGACGTCTCTCTTTCCTCCCCCTTTCTCTCTCTCTCTCTCTCTCAGTCCCTCTCTCTCTTCTCACACACACACACACACACACACACACCTTTTTTAAAAAGTCTCTTTTTTGTCCTCCAGCTGATTCAACTTCAGCCAGCAGCCATGTTTTTGTATGTGTTTGTCCACACGGTGGCGCCATTGTCCCCCACCATTCAGCAGACCAGCAGGGACACTTTGGTTGGACCTACGAGTGTCAAGAAGTGTGCTTTCTGCCTCTGTGTGTGTGTGTGTGTGTGTGTGTGGTGTGTGTGTGTGTGTGTGTGTCGCATCATTCTAAATGCTGTATAATGTAATGAAATGAATGACTCTTTGAGAGTTCCTGTAGGGAGAAGGGCATAAGTTTAACACTAATCATAAAATACCATTTTCATCAACAACAACAACAAAAGCTTGTAGAAAAGAAATCAGAATTCTGCAGTGAAGACTCGAATCGGACAATGTGAGGAGAAAGTATTCGAGATGAAGAGGAGAACTTCCTCCATCCCCTCTTGAGAGCCTTCATCGGTGTCCTGTGGGGAAGATAGAGGACGTCCTGTTATCATCAGTGCTTTCTCCCGGGTCTGATGATATGAGGTGGAACTTTGTTTTCATGTTAATAACCATCATTTCGAACGAAAAGCGCCTCCGTGATCACTCGGTCACTGCGGCCCGTAGCCGACAGGGGGCGATATCCGGTCACTGTGCCGGAAAACCCATAGAAAGGAAGAAAAAGCCGGAAGTGGTTCACTCGGGAAGCAGGTCAACAATAACAGATCTTCGACACCCGTGAGTAGATTTAATGTTAAAGACGGCTTTGTTCGATTGCTCTGTTTACATGTCACTTATACAATAAAAAAAACAAACCTACGCACTCAAAGCAGCGTTTCGGAAAGTGCCTTGATTCGAAATTAAAGACTGACGATATGGCGAAAGTGAAATTGAATCTTATACGTCAGGTAGAATGTAATAAAATAAAACAATTCCTACGTTGTCGTTAAAGGCTACCCTTTTATGTCACATGTAGAAAATGTGTAGTTTTTAATATGGTTGGTATCTAGCAAGCAACGTTGTCAGTACAAAGTACGCTGTACAAAGTACAGAGTGCTCCTCCCTCTAGAAACATGCTGGGTGACGGTGTTCCACTTTAAATACAGATCCTGCAACGTTCTGTCTGTCTCCAACAGGCCAGACTTCCAGACCTCAGTAAAAGTGCGACCCCAGACAGCGTGATGGAGGAAGAAGAGGCCGCTCAGGAGTGGGATCCCCTGTTCACCTCAGAGATCCATGCAGCCGAAGCCCTGGCAGCAGACATGGACCCCTGGATTGTGTTCGACTCTAGAAAAACCCCCCGGTCCGAATTTGATGCCTGGCTGGAAAACAACAGGCCTTCGCGTGTGCACAGATACGGCAGCGAGGAAGGGGTCGGTAACGTGGGCTGGATTTCTGTGCGCGGCACGAACTTCTGTAACAGCATTGGGGACCTGGAAGGTCTGCAGGAGAGCTGGGAGAAACATTTGGACAGTGGTCGTCCCGTTACCTTCCAGGCGGTGCGAGAACTGGCTCTGAACCACGGCGTACTGTCAGGCAAGTGGCTGATGCACTTGGAACCTGGGTTCAAATTGGACCACGCTTGGGAGAGCGTGGCCAGAGCAGCCCTCGATGGTAAAATTAACTCCGCAAAGGTCAGTACCTATGACCCCAGCGGAAGTTCCAGGCAGGTCATTTGTGTCTACAATCAGAACTTCACGGATGAGAGCGAGGTCGTCAGGCTGGACTCCATCATCCGCGCCACAGGGGTGAAATGTCCTCTCAACTACAAGCCGGACGTGTACACCTACCTGGGCATCTACAGGAACAACCGCTGGAAACTCTGTCCCACCATATACGAGAGCAAATTTGACCTGGAGTGTGTCCCCAGACGTTCCCACATCGTCAACAAAGTCACCAATCTGGAAGTGACATAGACAGTTTGTGCTTCTGACTTGAAAGTGCCAACGCCTTAGTTCTCAGACCTGCATGAACTTGAATTTCAGGTCCTGGGAAATAAAAGCACTGACCTTTGATGGAATCATCCACGCTGCGTTTCTGTTTAGGATTCTGAACGTGTTGATTTTAACAGCTTACCTGTTTTTCTGGCTTCCAAATTAAACCAATAACCATGTGTTTGAACAGACAGATTTGCCAAATAAAGTATACTTGTGAGGACCGTTCTGATATATATTTATTGTCCAGAGTGTTTGGCAACCATCCACATCAGCATCATATAGACTGTTTACACCACTGCAGGCCAGTTGCGAATGTCTTAAACGGCTGTTAAAAGCAACAATGACGGCACATAAAAGATCTGCTACAAGCTGGTCATTAAAGTAAGAAATGCAGCACTTCACGTGTACTTGGCATGTTAATCATCGGACACGCCTGCAGAGTCACCTCGGGGGCGAGGAAACGAGACAGCAGACATCAGGGACACAAAGACGGCGATCGTCGCTACAATACCGGTACAAAAACATGCTTGTTGTGTTTGGGGAACACGACCTTCAGCGTTGACCTGCGGCTGAAGCGCCCGACGGTTCCCGTTCGTAGGGGACAAAGGGAACGCTGGCGTCTGGGCTGCTGTGGGGACGTTTCTGGGGCGCTACGTTCAGTCTCTTGCAGATCATCTTCACAGGCGACGCTTGTCCCGTCTTTAGGACCGCGAGCAGCAGCTGGAGGAGACCTTTAGGTGGGATGTCCCGACACAAAGCGGGCCTGGGTTCCACTGTTCAAAATGGAAATGAGGCGGTCCTCGTCGGCAGACGTCAGCACGTCGTAATCGTCCAGCACCGCGGGCTGGTGGTTGGCATTGGTCGCAACGTCCATCATGGCCTCGTTTTGGAGCAGGTTGGCGATGGGGTGTGGGTAGGTCATCCAAGTGCTTCCGGGCATGTTGGCGGCGTCGGCTGCGGTGCTGTTTTGGGCCGCGGCGGAGGAGCTGGGAGGAGCGGGCGGATGGCACGCCATCGAGGCGCCGTTTCCACATTCCGTCATCAGCCCGGGGTTCAGGAAGTCCACGAAGTCATCGATGTTTAGACTGGCCAGAGTGTTCTGACCCTGGTGTTCGAAGTTGGAAAAATCCGACATGTTGTCGTCCATGAGAGTGGGGTCCACGCGGAAGGGCTGCAGGCCGAAGGAGCCGCCCAGTTGTGAGGACGCCACGCCCCCTTGAGAAGATGATGGCTCCTGGGAGACACCGGCCGATATGTTGGGGAAGAACTCGTCGAGGTCGGACTGGTTGACGGTGGAGAATTCCTGGTTGATGGCGGGGGTGGTGACGGAGGAGGAAGAGGCAGCCGAGGAGCTGGGAGCCTGGGTCACTGGGAAGCTGGACACTGCAGCAGCTTTAGGTTGGGGGCCCAGGTTAAGGCTCTCCATGATTCTCCAGGCTTGGTGTGTGGCCGTCGCGGAGGGGGAGGAGTCGGGCTTAGGATGCACCGAGAAGCCCTGCATCTGCTGGCTGAAGGAGTACGAAGGCTGCGGCTTTGCTGCTCCGGCAATAGGAGGCGCTAGAGAGAGAACGGCAAGAACCTCTTGTTAGCTTTAGCTCGAACTTCCAGGCCGGCTGGACTGTTCGTGAAGAGCTAAACCAGGAGGAACCGGGGAGGAACGGGTGTTTTCAGAGCGACAGCTACCGCCCCCCACCTGTGCAGCGACGGGACACCCTAACCAGGAGGGCGGACTCACCAGTCTGTGCGGGGACCGTGGCGGGAGGCTTGGCCGTCACCGTCCTCCTCGGACTTATGTGCCGTCGGTCGTGCGGAATGGTCACTGCGAGTAGAAAGGTGTGGTTGGCATTTTGCTCTTTGCACCTACGTTATCGTGAAGACATGTAGCAAAGTACCGGTTGATAAGAGCGGCCCCAGCTTCAGGCCGTGGAACACGTCTCCCGTCCTCTTCCTCTTCTCACTCAGTCTGTACTCGTCTGCGGGGTCGTGATTTAACACAACTCAAACACTTGATTTGGGAAACGTAAGGAAAACAGGCGTGTCCTAACAGGAGGGGTTTCCTTTCACCTGGATCCGCCGGCAGGTACTGGAAGTCCACCGGCTCGCTGACCTCACGGTCCGACGGCCGCCGGAGCTGCATCTTCACCCTGATGGGCTCAGAGATGTTGGCGTCGCGGTACGGCGGCGTGCGGAACACGATGGCCACCTGTCTGTGCACGTCCGCCTGGGAGAAGGTGCCCTTCCCCTCCCACGAGTCCTGGAAGAAGCGGACTTCAATGTCCTCTGCATGAACACAGAAACAAGCAGATGATGGTGATCAAACGCAAGCGACTGAGCGTCGAGATGGTGCTCAGGTCCTCGCTGGTGATGACAGAGATGGAGCAGAGATGCTTCTGGATCTGATCCAGCCATCTTCAAGCCTCTCAGAACAGCTGGAACAGCTGCTCCAGGTGAGAACCTCTCAGCTTTAACGTGGAAAGAAGCCTCTCGCCAGTCCAGCGGCAGCAGGATTTACCTTTCTGAACTTTGTCACACAGCAGAAAGATCTCATCTCCTCCTTTACAGCTTCCGGAGTTGCGATTGACTCTGCAGATCTTCAGCTCAGCTGTGTTTGGGGCTCCTGCCGAAGACAACGACCAAATCTACTGATGAACAAATGCCTTCGATTCTGTCTCACGCCCGTCGCACTTAGTCCCGGTGTTTTTAAAACAATTTAAAAGGGACGCGATCCAGCAACAACACCTTCGGGGTTAAGTACACAGAACAAAAGTGTGTTTTCATGTGTGGCGTGACGATCGTGTGGCTGCACAGAGACGCGGGAATTTTAATCAACTTTATCAGCTGGCCCAGATTTACAGCTGCAGACAGCAAACAGCACCGTCTGTGAGGGCGAGTTCACTCACTGTTGTCATAAATGGGCTGGGACACCACAGGCGTCAGCTGGATTCGCTCGCCTGTCGGCTGAGTGAAGGAGGCCTGGAAGCAGAGCCGCACAGAATTCAGGTCAAACTCCTCTTCCCACACCTTCGGCTCTGGAACTGCAGCCAAGACACAGCAGGGAAAGGGTGGGAGCCCGGTCAGACAACAACAGCCTGCATCCTGTTTGTTGGAGGCAGCATTACACCGCGCTGGTGTGCACACAGCCTTCAGGGCAGCAGACGCCTCAGGAACCCGTCGCCGTTAAAAACCTATTCCTGAATTTCAGAAATCCCTGAGAAGACTGATTTCAAAATTCACATTGACAGGAACAGAGCAGGATGAAAGGAATGGAGCTACACCACAATCAAACAGCAGGAAGGGGGGAGGGGGCGAAGATAGCATCGCCCTCACGTCCTCAAACTTCTGTAAACTCTGGTACTTCTGAGATGTTAGCCCTCACTGGGCACAGTAAGCTAGGCTAAAGCCCAAAGAAGCTAACGTTGGTTAGCAGTTACATTTTCCTTTAGCCGTGTATGAAAGTCGCCGCCTGTGTTGCGTGAACACCTACTGTTGAAGGGGTTGTTGTTGGTCTGCAGCCTGCAGGTGATGGCTTCGGTTACATCCTTCTTCTTCACACACTGAATGCCCAGATTTGGAAAGCTAAAAGCAAACACAGCAAGGACGTGAGTAGAGAGAACCACGGAAACACACAGGCTGACAGGACTCGTGGAGATCATGGAGATCCAGAAACTTGGGTTGGAGCTTCCCGGACGGAACAATGGAAGATGGATGAAAACACTGCCCACGCACACCAAGAAATGATTCACACGTCAGCAATCGTGAGGCGGGTGTGTGAGCAACTGACAGCCTGACTCTGGAGGCTGAGCTGGACAGAACCGGTCCGGCCCAGTCCTGTCCCTCCACCGAGCTCGAAGCAACAACAGGCGGCAGCTTCTCGTACCGCTGTCATACGGCGTTAGCTTGCCGTCTGTGACAAACCTGTCACGGTTGTCATGGTGACCAATTAGGCAGAAACATCTGCTGAACACTTCGCTGCCCTGAGGAGGCTTCACATAATCAGACACACACACACACACACACACGTTTAACGTTTCCCTGAGTCAAATATGTTTAAGCCTTTTTTACCTGTGTTTGATCAGTTTTGCCCCAAAGTGACTGAAATTCCAGAACAGCCAGACAGCTCGTTCCAAAGTTCCGTCAGGACGAACCACAATAACGAGACAGAAATAATGGCTGCAACAACTTAACTCGCTGTCATGAAATAACTTCAATGTAATTAAATTACCCCAAACCAATATGAGCAGGTGACGACCATTTGGAACCCTTCCACCTGCTCCTACGTGTACGCCTCACTGAGGCACCAGTACACACACCAGCACCAGCACCAGTACCAGTCCAGGGCTCCACACCAGTGCTAACACACAGCACCAGTACAGTTTCTATCCGAGGACAGACGGATTCCAGGCTGTAACATTACATCATGACTCACTCGTGTTTTTCCCAATAGCAAACAGAAGCAACCTGAACTTGTTGATAGGTGCTGCGAGACATTAATCATTTACTCTGGTTCAATCCTGAGAAGATCCGAATAAACACGCTTTTACCCAGAGGACCGTAAACGCATCTTTATCTGGGTCACTTTCCCAACAAACGCCAGACGCCGCCTTGTTTTTCTGGTCCGTAAGGGCGGCGCTGGGGGAAAACGGCAACCAGCTCTCGGGAGCAGCACACACACACACACCACACACACACACACACACACCTGTGTATTCTTCTCTCCTGCAGGTCGGCCTCGTAGTATCCATGTTTGCAGTCCTTCCCAACCAGTTCGTGTGGGTGAGGCTTGTGGGGTGCGTTCTTGGTCACCAGTGAAATGCGAACACGCAGGGGACCGCTGTAATTGTGCACCTGCGGGAGTAACACGCCCTCCTTTTTACCAATTCTCTTTTCTGGTCTCAACGCTAAGCTAACCGACTGTTTGGTTTGGCTCGGTACAACTCAAGGATGTGAAAGTACAGACGGTTCCCACTCACCTTGATGGCTGGGTGTGTTTTAGTGGTGTCGTTGCTCTTCTCACCAGGAATGCTCCCAGCTGAACGGCCCTCGCACTTGTACCTGAACCTCATCCCCCTCTGCTTGGGCTGCTCGATGATCTCTATGAAGGGACTCGCTGTCCAGCGGGAGAGAAGAATTTTAATCCACACAGGAAGAGGGTCAACACAGACGGAGTTCCATGTTTCCTCATGGACCGCCTGTGACCGTGCTGAGGTCATTGACAGGAAGCGGTCTCCTACCTGTGCCGAGGGAGCTCCGGCTCCATCCATACCCGCCTGTGGAGGAGAGAAACAAGAGCAGTCAACCTTCAGACTCGGTCATTTATGTTGTGGCTCAAATGAGAAGCCAGAGAAGGAAACGGTGTCTAAGGAGGTCAGAGGTTGCCCGAGAATCCCCTGTAAAGCAATCTGTCACATGACGAAGATAACAATGACAGAGGGGGTGTAGTGTCAACGTAAAGTTATCTGCTTTGTAGCAACGGCCCGTGGGAATCAGGAAGCGGCGGAGCTCCAGTTTCAGAAGCGTGAAGGAGAAGCAAGGTGTGACGCTGGATCAGATGGCCAACGCTCCTCCCCGCGGCTCCCGAGGCTTTGAAAAGGTCAGGATGAGGTCCAAGTCACATCTCGCCTGTTTCTACTGCGCCCATGCTGAACACAGGTGAATACTCAGTAACCAAGAACCATGGGTTCAGCACCAAGAACCATTAAACGTGACGCAAAATCGAGAAAATACTGTCAAGTGATGAGAACACAGGGAAAAATGTTAAAACTCTGCTTCCAACGCGGCTATTTTGATTTTTTTTTACTCTCATCTACTCACTAATTTAGCATCTAGCGAGGTAGTGACAGGACAACAACACACACATTGTCGGATCATTCTGTCATTTCCGTAGAGTCACAACTGAAGGTAAATAAATAGAAAAGCCCCAAACGTGCAGTCGCGAGCTGGTTTAGAGAGTTTACCTGTAATTCCAGGTGGAGGTGGGCGGGAATTAAAATTAAAAGCCATTTTCAATGAAACCAGGTGTGACACACGTCAGTTTAACACTGCGAACATTAGCCAGGTTTGGATAACGGGTAAAAACGCCGCCATGGAAGAAAGCGCGACTATTAAGAAGAAAACGAAGGCTTATTAACGAAGTTTGGAGAAAGAGAAACGGTGAAGAGGGAAAACAGGCCTCTAAGTTTTATCGCAATTTTAAAAAGGCGAAAGGGTGGGTCCGACACCACCTGAGCGGGTTCCAGGTTGACGCTGACTTCCGACTGTAGTTGTTGGAGAGCAGACTGCTGCAGTTAGCGCAATCTGCAGCGGGGCTTTCCCCTGCTAGCACAACTCCGCGCACTTTCACCTCCAGCCTCGGAAACGGACCGAACACACCGCCAAAAGTCTGCCCGGCCCCGCTTACCCTCCATGGTCGTGTCCGGCTCGGGCCTCTCCGCCACCAGCAGCGGGTCTCGCTGGGCTTTTTCGGGGCTAAATTGATGCAAATTCGCAGCGCGGACGCTGAAAACTTCTTGACTCCGCAGCAGCGCTGTCGCCTGTTTGGCTCCGCCCACATCTGTGGCGCCTTCACGGGACAGGCTGTAAAGATGGACAAAAACGTTTCAAGGGTTCCGGTAAAGTGACGGGAATAAAATCATCAACGGGCAGACTGTATTTTATCAAAATAACCTACATCACGTGACCCTGGACCCACCACACAAAAGTGATTTATTCTGGGAAAAAATGCCTAAAATCCTTTAGGAAGCTACAAAACTACAAACAAAAAAAATGATGACAAATATAATGGACGCACAAATTGTGACTTTGAAAACATCATCTGCTCAGCAGTGAAGCTTGTCATTCAAAGGACAATTCCTCATCTGCTTTGTGTCTTTTAATCTGTACTGTACTCAAAAAGTGTGACTTACTGTCTTTTTTTCTTTCTTTTTAAATTTCGAGCCACGTCTTTATTTGGAAGCGACTGGCATCTCACGAACAATACATCTATTTCCCTTAAATTGTCCCAGGGACATTTTGGCTATTTGTTACGGCTATTGTTTCACCTGTTCTGAAACAAATACCGCTTGTGGCGAGCCGCTGCTCTTATTTTGAAGTAACTGGCTGTTTCCGGCCTGTCCTCTGGTTATCTTTATGCAGCTGCGTCCTTTCTGTGCCTTTCGTTTTCAGGGCAAATTTCCTCCACCCACTCAAACCAGTGCGGAAATACCCAGATGACGCACTTTGTGGACAAGAAGAAGCCGCTGTGAGTGGGAGGCACAGCAGCATAACTTTGTGCTGAAGTCACGGCCTCGAAAGTAGATCCACCGATCCCCGCTGGGAGTGGTTTTGGCCGTAAACAGGCCGATCTAGCTTTTATATTTCATTTTCCTGGCAGGATTTTAATGCAAATCCACTGATCCCAACGGTTAAAGATTGTCACTTATTTGTTATTGTCCCTTGTTGCCCCGTTTTAAGGCATAAAATGATATCAAAACAACTTTTAGGTTTTCCATTATGACACAGTTTGACCAGTAGAAGGCACTCTATGTCTACTATATCCTCTCACGGTTTGTTTTCAAACGTCTTCGTTTTGAGCAAGATAAAGAAATATAGGTACATAAGCCTCAGCTGTCGGCTGCGGTTTTAAATATTTACGTGTCGTTTTTGGTTAGTTTTTTTTTTTCTGTCAGAAGTAACGAGGCAACTTTAAGAAACAAGGATTCCTGAACGTCGCGCACTGGTGGTGGAAGTGGGCGTGTTGGGATCCGCCGTGGCTGTGGGCGTGGCTTGGCGGTGCAGTGGGGCGGTGCCTGTCCTGCCAACTACAGACTGCGGCGGGTTCAGCTCTTTGTTACAGAAATGGCGGAGGGGGAGTTGGACATTGACTCGCTGATTTCCAGGCTTTTAGAAGGTAAGTTTGCAACTACATCTCGCCTGTATTGACCGGGTCAGTTGCCGGTTCAGAACTCCGCTGTTTTTTGGCGCAACCTACGGAGAAAAGGTGCGCTTCTCCAGTTAACGTTAGCTAGCTGTTCCCTGTGTAGGAGTGAGCAGGACCACAGCATTTAGCCTTTAACCTTAAGCCTGCCACCAACTCTCAGATTGACGCCTTATTGTCCCCACAACGTTCAGATGGGGCTGTTTTATCTCGGGTCGAACCGTGATAGCCAAGCCGTGTCTGCTGTGCTGTCCCTGGAACAAACGTCGCACCAGCTAACTGGGGAAAACGAGAGCTGCGTTGTGTGGTTGGCTCCCAATCTTTCCTGTTCTCCATCATGGTTCGGTTAAAAACTGCTGGAAAGCTCAATCCTGAGGCGTAAACCGCGTCATTAAGGACCGAAGCTGTTAATAAGTGAATGACGAGCTGTGGAAGTTGCTTCTACCCAGCCCAGAGGGACGGGGGACAGTGTTGGGACAGTAGTTTACTTCAGGCTTGCTGCAGTGTTTGTCCCATTAAGTAGAGAGAATGGACACGCCTGTGACTTTAGCAGCACTATTTAGCACTCAAATAGACCAAAAAATACAGTTTTCTATTCTTCTCACCTTTGCAAGATCTAAAACCGAAGGAATGTTTCCCAAGTCATGTCAAAGCTAATGAAATAATAAGTGATTTATAAAGTATCATCAGTATTTGGGTGGTTTGTGTTGTCACATTTCTTTCTTCTTCATGTGATTTGTGCGAGTCCTTCACCAAAAGTAACCTTTAGACCCGGAGCTTTCGTGGAAAGTGATGTTCTTCCGGCATCACGGTTTTGTGTTGGGTAGTGGCGGAGTGGCTAAATAAAGGATGCTGACTCTGCTGAGCTCACCTGTCTGGTTCCTCCGGAGGAAGCGCCGAAGTCGCCCGCAAGCCTTCAGCAAACAGGAGGACGGCCGAGGCAGCAGAGAACAAACACACCCCGCCGCTCCTGGCCGCTCCTGGCCGCTGGAGCGCTCGCACGGGTGCAGACGTCGCTCTTTTCCCGCCCCGTATACAAATGAACCGCGGTGTTGGATCGTGTCGGTGCATCGATCGCGCTTGTTACGTAACGCGTGTTTGCTGTGCATGCATCAACACGGCGAGCCCGGCGCACCCGCCCAGGAGCAACTTTCACTATGACGAGGAACCCTCAGTGGAGGAAAGGGCTTCTCCTCTCGATGCGAGCGCGTTTATACCCGCCGGCGCCCCCACGTGCAGTTTAAAAAGGCCCGCTCGACACTTTCCCGCGGGATTGGAACCAGGGTTTGATAGAAATGTTCCCCGTTGGAGCTTTGAAACGTGTCCAAGCTTCTGTGGAAATGCTTCTCCTACAGAGGTTCTCCCCAAGCGCCACTTCTACAGAAGCTGCACGTTCCAGATAAGCCCGTGCTCTCAGGTTCTTCTTCGGGCTTTTCTCCCAAATCAACCTGCTCAAATTGATGCCGGCGCGTATTTTTGGCGGCTTAAAGGATCTTAAAGATGGAACATTTCACTAGACTTCGCAGTGTTTAGCTGCATTTCCACTGCGAGAAGTTTGGGGTCATTTTACGCCAGTTACAGGAACTTTTACGGGGCCCAAATGAGTCCCGGCTCCAAGGTCGGTACTTAGATCGGCCCTGAAAACCTTTAAGTTGGTTTATTTGGCGCTGATTGGCTAAACCTCGGATTAGCCTTGCAGACATCGTGTCTTCTCTCGTTCATAGCGACGCGCACAAACCAGAACCCCGGGTGACGTCACGCATAACGATTATAAACTCATGATGTCCGACCAAGCAGTGGTGGACGCAGCCATGGAGAGGGCCAAGTGAGAGGAACCGCTCCTGGAAAGTTCCTGTCCCAGTATGTACCAGGGGTTCCTGCAGTGAAAACGCAGCCTTGGTCTCGGAGCAGCGCCCCCTGCTGTTACTTCTGCGCTGAGATGCACTTTTCACCCTTGCACCACTTCTCTCTTCCTCTGTGGTGAACCTCAGAACCTCCGGGCTGGTTCACACGTACGGAGCGCTGCCAGCGCTGCTAAATGTCAGCAGGTACAGCTGTCCCAAGCTGGAATTAACCCCCACTTTTAAACACACACACACACACACACACACACATACACACACTGCAAGGCTCAAACTGCTATTAAACCCACAAAAACATTTAAAAAGGTGTGTGTAGGAGATGGGGTTTCACTTTAGCCTGTTAGCATCACAACAGGTGGGTTGGGTGTTTTAAGCTACAGTAGCGTTAGCGCAGACCTGTAGCTTCTACAGGATTGTGTCCTTCAGCAGCAAAGTCCTGGTGGCCTGAGCGTTCCGGTTTTATCTGACGGCATCCAGCACAGGGAAGTCTTGTCTACGTAGCTTTGTGGTTAAAGTGTGGTTGAACTGGAATGGTTTTTCTGTACAGTCAGTCAGAATTCCACTTGTTCAGCCTGTGAGTAACAGACCTGTCTGATAGCAGTTTAACACGTTTCCACAGACCGTCACCGTGGCTGACGAGTTGTGTTCTTCCTGTTTGGTGGCTGAGCCTCCTTATCAGAGCTGAGTCTGTGATCCAGCTAGATTGGGCCTCCTCTCCCACAACACGCCTTAGCACATGCTAAGTGTGTCCAACGGCCGGCGCGTCAAGTTAACGAGGCTTGAAGCTGCCTATCCTGCAACCCAGTCCAGACAGACCCTCGTTCCTTCAGACGTTCCTCTACAGCAGCTTCAGGAGGAGCACTGCTGGGGGTCCAGTGTGCCAGGGGGGAAACAATGGTGGAGCCTGTGTGGCAGGGAGCGTTCGCCCCCTGGCACCAAACGCAGCAGAGAGCTCACGCAGGCAGGCTATTTACCCCCCCCCCACTCATTACCTCGCCTTCTGTGTCTCCCTGTCTTCAGTTCCGACATGTTTCTGTCTTTCTGCTCCCCTGTTTGTCCGTTTCTTTTTGTCTCCAGCCCACAAAGACGGCCATTCAGCCCCGGCGCTGGTGGGCGGGCGCAAAAATGCCACGGCCGCACAGATCTCCTGCAGCTGGCGCGGCTCCGCCGTCCGGCGCTGACTGAGGGGTCACTGTTTTCCATCGTCCCCGCGGGAGATGGCGGGGTTGAAACTGGAGGCGGGGCTTTTGCAAAGGCTCTGGCGCTACAGTCACACCTGCTTAACGTGCGCGTGCCTGCCCCGGACGCCGGTTTTGGCTCGTGGCGTTTGAGCGGAAAAGGTCGCGGGGCCAAACGCAGTCGTCGTCCTGGCCGGCGGACCGGTCTGGGAACTGTCCCGGCCGTTCCTTCACTGGTTCATCAGCTCCCCCACCCGCCCGTGACCGTGTACGGTAACACCTCCAGGAGGATCTGAGGAGCTCTGCCCTCCTTCAGGTGTTCCACTGCCCCCACACATGGAGGTGGAGCACCTTCTTCCTTTATTACAGACCATTCACGTGGCTCCGCCAGTCCTTTAATCCAGGAGTGTGTGTCTGCTCCCACTCTCCGACCGCCTCTGCCTGCACCAGCAGACATTCTTCTCTGAGGGTCTTACCAGCATGTCCAAATTGGGATCTATTTTTTTGTGTCCAGAAATGGTCATGGATGGGTGTCTGTTCTCGATCCCAATCTCCTGGAAGCAGCGTTCCCAGCGGCTGCTTCCTCTCCTGGGACGACCCAGAGCTCTGACTCTGGTTGCTCCCTCGCCCTGCAGTGTCCTCCTCACCTGTTCGTCTCACCTGAATGAGGGAAACTCAGCTCGCGTTGTGGTTGTGCGATCACTCCTGTGGGGTCGTGGTGCTGCACCGTGTCAGTTTGTGGTGCACGAGCTCTTTAGATGAACCACTTCCTGTCACACTCTCACTGGGGAGGTTCATTCATGCACCCTGAACATCTCTCCCCTCCCTTCATCACGCCGGGGACGTTGACCCTGCAACATTTAGCACAGTTGGGATTCTGAGCATGACGTCTTCCCTCCCCTGCAAATATAGCTGCAGCAGCCCACTCAGGAAGGCCTTGCAGGCTGGGAACTGGTCTTGCTGGGTTGTCATGGTCACGGGAGGTGGGAATCCTGCTCTTTGTCTCCTCACTCTCCTTTGATGGAGCTGGGACAGACTCAAGAAAGAAAGCTGACTACAAGCCTGTGCTGGTAGATGTTGAAGTCAAGGTCACTGTGTGTGTGTGTGTGTGTGTGTGTGTGTGATGAAGGAATTGGCATGTTTGGTGTTTGTGTTTTCAGCTTGTCCTGAGTTTACCACAGAATGAAACAGTATCCCCCTAAAGGCGAGCGATGCTGGCTGCGTGCGTGTGGCTCTCCTGTGTCAGCTGAGCAGGCAGAAGGAGAATAAAGTGTTTTCCTGGCTGCCATTTTGGTTCAGATCCCCCCCCCACACACACACACTTCTAAATATAACCCTGAACTGACCCTTTTGTGATTCCGCCGTGTGCTCGCCGCAGCCGTTTATCTCCAGGCAGAAATAACAAGGACGTCTCACACACACAGTTTTCCTTTAGAACAGGTGGGTGTGTACTGTGTCACCTGCGGGAAGCCCCACTCCTCTCTCCTCCTTCTGTCACACACACACACACACACACACACACACACACAGGAGCCTCTATGCTGCGTTGAGCCGCCTGGTGCCTGGCAGGGGTGCCAAGGTGTCACCTGACAGTTCTGGTCTGAGTCAGCTCTGACCCAGTTCTGCTGAGAATTGGGTCTCACCCCCCAGCACCCTGGGGACGTTGGCTGGGGCAGAGCAGGGGGTGTGTGGTAGGTGGCGCTGGTTCATAGGAAAGGCCTCCAGGGGCAGGGCCTGTTCATGGTTCCTCTGCCTTCTGACTGGTTTCTGTGCAGGTGGATCTACTGGATTCCTTTCACTTCTCCTCAGGTCTCTTTTCTGCGATGATGATGATGATGATGATGATGATGGCAGCTCATGGTTAAACCTGCTCTACACGTTGGTCTCTTCTTGCAATAAGCACGTGGTTGTGTTTCTTAGTCATGTCAAAGGAGAAGAATCGGCCATAAACGCAGCTGTAACTCTCCGTAATCCCGAACGTTATCATTAAAACCAGTTTTCCCATAAAAGTAATGGAAAAGGAACTGCTGTGTGCCTTTTAGGGAACATTATAGACCGAAACGTCACTTTAGAGGCGTTAAATGTAGCTTGACATAGAGATAGCAGCCCGGCTCCGCTTGTTAGATCTCACCAGGCGGTGTGGTTGCTACGGTGACGGCCTCCCAGCCTTTTTGTGGTATGCGGTATTCGCTTTTCCCGTGAAGAATGATGCGGTTACTGTTTAACCAGGCTGTGTTGATCCGCCAGTGCGAGGATGCCGTCCGGGGAAGATCGTCCAGATGACGGAGGCTGAGGTCCGCGGCCTGTGCATCAAGTCCCGGGAGATCTTCCTCAGCCAGCCCATCCTGTTGGAGCTGGAGGCCCCACTCAAAATCTGCGGTGCGTATGCTCCCCCGCCCCGCCAGCCAGCCTCTTTCTGCCCGCGCTCACGCTCCCGTGTGCCACAGGCGACATTCACGGACAGTACACAGACCTGCTGAGGCTCTTCGAGTACGGCGGCTTCCCCCCGGAGGCCAACTACTTGTTCCTGGGCGACTACGTGGACAGAGGGAAGCAATCTCTGGAGACCATCTGCCTGCTGCTGGCGTACAAGATCAAATACCCCGAGAACTTCTTCCTGCTCCGGGGCAACCACGAGTGTGCCTCCATCAACCGCATCTACGGCTTCTACGATGAGTGTGAGCCGCCATTTTTCACATGACCGCCTTGGGGACGGGGCAGCCACCCTGGGTCTGAACTCCCGGTTGATCCCGCAGGTAAACGCAGATTCAACATCAAGCTGTGGAAGACTTTTACCGACTGCTTCAACTGCCTGCCCATCGCCGCCATCGTGGACGAGAAGATCTTCTGCTGTCACGGAGGTTAGCGCCCACTTTTTTACACATGCTACAAACTAGCCACAGGGACAGCTCAAAAAGTAGAATGGTGTTAAAAAGGCTCAGTAATTCCTGTCACCCGTAGGAGTTTTGATGATTGTGCTGAAATTCAGCGTCTCCAAAAATAAGAATATTGTGGAGAAGGTTCAACATTGGAACGTCATGGTGTCCTCCACTCTGGAGCCTCTAAATGGTCTCTCAGTCTCTCATTCCTCATGGACCGGAGACAACGTCAGAATTGTCCTACCAAGGGTTGTGGAGAAGACCTGGGCCAGTACTCAAACATTCTCAGTCCCATCAGAGGGCTCCTCACTTAGCCTAAAAATTCCTTCCATGGAATCTTATCTTCAGAGTGATTCAGGAAGTTTCTGACTCAACTCAGTGAGGGGGGCACGGAACCTTTTATCTTCAGTGAGGAGGGGTGGTTGACCCTGTTGCTAGGAGACCCAGTCCTCTAAAAACAAATGCGCTCCCAGTGGACAGGGAAATCAGCCAATCACAGACCTTTGAAGTGTGTAATTGTGTTACGATGAATGTTTTGATGAAACCCAGCAAAATTAGATTTGGCAGAATGAGCATTAAAAAAAACCCAGAATGAGAATAAAACGAGAGAGAAGAGCAGCGCTGCTGGTGGAGGAGAACAAGTGGGGGCAGATTTGGGAGCGCGTCGCCGATAGATCAGTGCGTCGTTCCCTCTTAAGCACCAGCAGAGGTTTGGGTTTCTGGAAGCAGAATCGTCACTTTCTGAAATAAGCGACAAAAAAATCTTGGGACTTTTATTTTTTTGAGATGTGCCTGTATATTAAGGTCTGTCTGTGTGGCCCGCAGGACTCTCTCCAGACCTGCAGTCGATGGAGCAGATCAGACGCATCATGAGGCCCACAGACGTACCTGACACAGGTGAGAGGACACTGTGGGGTCGTCTGGTCCGAGTCGCCTCTGCGTGGCGCAGATACACGTCACTGCAGAGAACTGGTTCTACCCGACAGGGACAAGAGTTTCTTCGGTGACACACCGGGTGGGGGGGGGGGTTGTCCTTCTCTCAACACTGGTGCCGGGCCGTGAAGCACCAGTAGATCTGTGGTGTGTACGTTATGCTTCACCAGAGGACAGGAGCTGCACACGCCCGTATAAGGCCATCTGTGTACAGACCCAGGCAGCGGCCCTCTCAGATCCTCTTATGGTCTTTGAAGGAGTCTCCAAGTGTGTGTGTGTGTGTGTGTGGGGGGGGGGTCATGGTGGTGGTTTCATTCCTGACGCAGTTCGCCCTGGCGCCCAACAGAGGGCGGCATTTCTCAGCTGCTCTCCTCCGACACTGTCGTTGGCAGGTCTCCTGTGCGACCTGCTGTGGTCGGACCCAGACAAGGACGTGCAGGGCTGGGGGGAGAACGACCGGGGGGTGTCATTCACGTTCGGGGCCGACGTGGTCAGCAAATTTCTGAACCGCCACGACCTGGACCTCATCTGCAGAGCCCATCAGGTGGGTATCGGCCCGTCTCTGCTGACTCGCTCATTGTGCCGATGGTGACGGCTGCTTGTCTGTGCCCCCCCCCCCCCCAGGTGGTTGAAGATGGTTACGAGTTCTTTGCCAAGCGGCAGCTGGTGACGCTGTTCTCGGCTCCCAACTACTGCGGCGAGTTTGACAATGCCGGGGGCATGATGAGCGTGGATGAAACGCTGATGTGCTCCTTCCAGGTACAACAGAACTCTCTTTCCCAGAATCCCTCTGTAGAGGAGGTTCGTGTGTGCGTAGCGCCGTAACCGAGCGTTTCCGCCTGTGTGCAGATCCTGAAGCCCTCCGAGAAGAAAGCAAAGTATCAGTACGGAGGGATGAACACGGGGCGGCCCGTCACTCCCCCGCGCACAGCCCAGGCTCCAAAGAAGCGATGAGGGGGGGCGGGAGGCCGCGGGCGCTCCGGTTTGGCTTTTCACTACACACAGAACCTGAGGACGGACAGAAAGCTGGTTTCTTTTCTTTAACCCCCTTTGACAGCGCTGTCAGGCTCTTCTGCATTTATGTAACATTTTTAAAAACAAAGTATTAAAGTAAGAACACAACGTTGTCATTCTGTAGCAGACCAGAGTGGCTTTTTGACTTTGACCACAGAATGACCACTAGCTTAGTTGACCATCTGACACCTGTACAGTCACATGAGGTAACCATGACAACTGCTGGGTTTTCAATAAATAAGGGGACGTGAAAGGTCGGCGGCTCTCCTGCTTCTTTGTGTAGCTGCTGTTTCATGATAAACATTCACGTACAGATTGAGTTTTAAATTCTTTTAATGACAGGCATGACCCAGCAGTTTCCCTTTGACTCTGAATGTTCTGGCGGCTCCACGCCAGTTCCCTGTGCTGTCCACACGCCTCACTTCCAGCCCGAGTGGGGACCAGCTGATTCAACAATGCCCATTTCTGCTTTTCGTCTTTTGTGCCATTCACGGTCCGGATGCAGCAGTCTGGTTTCCACACTGGCAGCATTCCCACAGTTAAAAAATAAAAAAAAAGTCTACAGTTTCTACAGTAACGTCAACACACAGCTGCGTCCTCCTCAAAGTGCCAGCAGCACGACCCGCTGATCAAACGCAGATCTTGTGCGTTGGGTCGGTGTCACGTGACTGACGTGAGCGTATTATATGCTCCGCAGTCTTTCGCCAAAAGATGGCGGCATTCACCTCCCGGGGTTGCACATCTGTAAACTTCACAGTAGTCGTTCATTTGTTTGCGGGTCCTTCCCAAAACAATGGTCTTTTTCTTTTTCCAGTGGGACGAAGTCATCGCCAAAGGGGAAACTAAAAAGTTGATTCACTTTCATGGATTCTAGCTGCTGCAAAGGGATAAAACGTCAGTCTAAAAAATTAAATTAAAAACGGAACAAACGTGAAACAGATCATCATACTAGCCAAACAGAACACGCCACCCAGCATCCGCTAAACAAACACACTATGCTGCTAGCATAAATACAACAAGGACCATATGGGTGCTCTTATTCTGAAACAAACTCCCAATGCAATGACTGCACAAGCTGCCAGTTCAGATACAAAAATTGGACGAGAGAAGAAGAGCAAAATGGTGCTGTCAGACAAGAGCGCGAAGGGGGAAAGACAAGGCAGCTCCCAGCGAAAGGCCCAGGGCCAAGAAGAAAGTCATCAGGGCACCTGCGGTCTCTGCATCTTTAGGCTCCACCAACCTGGAGGGAACAGGTGGACTTTGGTCAGAACTCCCAGACTCTGTGCTCCCCACAGTGGGTTCAGCTGGTACTCACTGTGGCGCGTACGACATGGACAGGCAGACAAAGTAGCCGCTGGATACGGAGAAGAGGACCATGATGACGGTGAACACGGCGTCGTGGTAGAAGAAGACGGGCAGGTAAGCGCGACTCTGAACATTGCAGAGCATGAGCAGGGGGACGAAGAGCACCCTGGAGACGACCAGCCCCGGGAACAGGCGAGACTCTTTAGCAGGCTGACAGAAACAGAAGGAGCCCATGAGGTCCTGCGGTTTTAGCGACGACAGGAAGGCCCCCGCGCCGCCTCTTTGAAGGGTTAGCATTGATGCTACACATCTACACATGAAGACCTGACGTTCGAGTCAAAAAGGAGACGGCGAGGGACTCACCCAGCGAACGAACGTGGTGACGGTCCGGCCAAACCAGTCGCCGAGGTTGAAAGTCAAGAAGCAGCAGACGGCGATGAAGAAGCGATCTGAGGGTCAAGAGACGGGAGAGCACGAGTCAACGGCTGACGGCAGACGCGCGCCGACCTGTGGACACGGCTAAGGGTGGACGCATACCCCAGCTGTGGAATATGGTTTTCACATCTGCGGTGACGGCTGGAAACACCGAGAGTGTGACTGTGAACACGAAGGTCACGCAGAAGGCCATCACCCAGATCTGAAAGGGACACAGCATTCAGGGATTGGCCCCTCTCAATCAGCCGAGCTCAGGATATCATCAGTGACGTCATAGCCGCGCCATCCGTCACCTTCTTGAAGACCTCGACGACCGAGGCTTTGCTTTGACCCCGCTCCTCCTGCTCCATTGACAGGAAGGCCACTTTGGTCCCGTCTGCTTCGGCGTCCTTCTGGCTGTCAGCCGGGCCCCCGTTGGCGTGTCCGTTCTGCACGTTGCCTTTCTCTGGAACCACACGTGCACTCAACGCCATGACCGTGACCGTGTGTGTTTGTGTGTGTGTGTTTCTGCCTGCGTGCACTCTGACAGGCTGGCTCTTTGTCTGACAGGATAAACAGAGGGTGGACTCTAACGAGATAATGTTGGACTAAACTAAAGTGGTGATGTGAGTGGGAACAGATCTGAGGATTCCAGCTGACATGAGGTTAGAGACCAACCTTTCAGCAGCTCGTCGCTGGTGTCTGCCTCGTAATTGCTGCTCTTGCCCAGGTAAAACTGGCCAAACTCCTGCAACAGACAGCACACGGGGTTCTGTTTTCACGCTCTGGTTCCTCTAGTTTGGTTAAGGAAACGGGTAGAAGCAGTCAGCCAGTGAACAAGGCGACTGACTGACCAGGTGAGGCAGCAGCAGGTAGCTGATGAGTGTCACCAGTGTCCCCACACACGGCGTGATGAAGTAGCCCAGAGCCGCCGTCTCTGAGTCCGCGTCACCTGGGCGACAGACACGGCGGTTAGCCCGGCGGCGCACAAACCAGATATGGAAACACGGTGCGTCACACGCAGATTTGACTGTTACTAAGCAACTAGGAATTCGCCTTACTGCCGATGGCCAACAGCATTGCAACGGCAGCGAAGGTTCCGGCGAGGCCCTGGCCGCTCATGAAGATGGCGCTGTACTTCTGAGGCAGCAGACCCACCAGGCCGAACAGGCTGCCCTGCAGGACGGCGCCGAAGGCTGCGGGGGAAAGGCCAGGTTTTAAAGCGAGGACGGCCTCAGCGCGGGCCAGCGGGGGCTCGCACACTCACAGTTGATGAACCAGATGGTTGCCATGGTGACGGAGAAGAAGCGGTCCGGGTCCATTGGCACTTTGACCAGCACTGCGGTGAAGATAAAGAACAGCAGGATGAAGACCAGGCTCCCCGCGATGCGGATGGCCTCCGATATCCTGGAAGCAGAAAAGAAGCAGCTCAGATGCGGGGAGTTTCCTGGAGGCGCGTCAGGGTGACGGACGACCTCTGACCTCTGGTACAGGATGGAGTTGAGCAGCGTGAAGAGCAGCAGGGGCAGCTGGGACAGCAGCGTCATCCAGTTGTTGAAGTAGTAGTTCTTCCCGACCACCGCTGTGCCATTGCGCCACTCTGTTGTGTTCAGGCGACCTTGGAAATACTGCCGTCGACAACAAAACACCAGTTCAACAAACTCCA
Organism: Takifugu flavidus; assembly: GCF_003711565.1. Lineage (NCBI taxonomy): Eukaryota > Metazoa > Chordata > Actinopteri > Tetraodontiformes > Tetraodontidae > Takifugu > Takifugu flavidus. The sequence goes on from NC_079522.1 coordinate 9,035,580, forward strand.
GTGCTATGAAAGATGGGAAAAACAAACATCCCAGCTCCCCCACACCAATCTATACTGGTCTATGATTATTGTTGTGGTGAACAAGTTCAGAGATTGTGGAAGTTATATTTACGGCTCCGGAATATCTGCCTGAAAAGAGCTTTAAGCTCTGGGAACTGTGGGAAATGTGTTAACAGGGGGCCTCGCTCCCACCTCAAGAACATGTGAAAACGCACATGCTTACTGAGTCACATGACATGCGGCGTCGGACTAAGCCGCTTCACCTCCTGAACATTTAAGTCCTGTTCTTACCAGTGACGCCGTCATGAAGAAATTCCAGGGGAGCAGCGTTCCCAGGCCCAGGATGAAGAATGCGATTCCCACCAAGTAGCCCCTGTTGGCGGACGCGGGATAAGATGGGAGTCACAACTCTGAGAGCACGATCAGAAACTGGAGCCAACAGAACCGAGGAAGAGAGCAGACTCACCGGTCCACGGGAGGGTTCGTCCGGCCCTTCATCCTGACACAGGAAGTGCTACACAAACCCTGTGGACGACAGCGAGGACGACATTCACATGACCAAGGATGCTCACGGAGGGTGACGTCTTTATTGCTCCACTTTGTTTGCTGCTTGATCAAACAGCCAATCAGACTGTGGAGGTTCCACCAGTGGAAACATGAATCAGACCCCCCCCCCCTCCCCTGGAGGAAATGAGCACCAACTTCCTGTGTAAGCACACACATACACACCCGCAGGCTTCCAACCCAGACCCACTGACCTTCTGTTGTGTATCCGTGGCACACACACACACCTGAAACACCGATCAGGTCACACCTGAAACACCGATCAGGTCACACCTGAAACACCGATCACGTCACACCGATCACATCACACCTGAAACACCGATCACGTCACACCTGAAACACCGATCACGTCACACCTGAAACACCGATCACGTCACACCTGAAACACCGATCACGTCACACACACCTGTCTGCTCACCTCAGCCCCCTCCGTCTAACCCCCCTCCAACACAACAAACAACAAAGACACATGAGCAGGCAGGACACAACACACACACAGGTCAGATGACAGGGCAGTCGTAGTCACACTTGAGTGTGTTTCCACGGCTGCAGGACAGTTCACACAAGTCCAAATATGACCTTCAGTGTGAAAGAGGTTTGTTTAAATGCGTCTGTTCTGCTCTCTCCTTTACCCACCACCCCCCATAGGGTCCTGCTCGAGGTTCTTTCCTATTAAAGGCAGTTTCTGGTGGCTTGTTGGAGGATCAGGCTCTGGATTTGTGTCAGACAGTCTGTATAAATAAAGCTGTGTTGAACGTGTGTGTCAGGCAGGAAACAGTGGTGACAGCCTGGCCTTGGGGGTGGGAGGGGGGTTTTAGAACACCTCTGATTAAGCTATTCAAATGATGACATGAGGGAGAACTCCGAAGGTGGAAAACCCAGGCAGGAAATGAGCCACCAAAAACCCAGCATGTGTGAAAGGCCACGTGGCCGGGCTCTCCACCGGAGAGGAACCACACCTCATTTGTAAATTTCCCCGTGTGGGACAATAAAGGATCTGAATCTGAATTTCTTCCTTTTATGTTCTGACGTTCTTCAGATGTTTGCTGCACCCTGCACACACCTGCAACAGGTAAGAGGTGCCACCACCTACCACGGTGACGGCGTGAGGCCGCCAAACCTCCGGAGACAACTATTTTACACAAGGGTTCAAATGGCGCCAAAAAGGTACAGGCTGAAAACGACTGGCGCCTTCTGGGAGGTGTCAGCCCGTTGGATCAGGGAACGCAAGTCTCTCTCCTGATGTTCAAAATGGAATTATTACAACGTCCGAGGTTCAATCAATGAGAAAGACGGATTTATTTACAGGGAGGAAGAAGCATTTCCTCTAATGCAGATGACAAATCAGCTTCCTTCCATCACGAGCTCTGGATATTAGACAGAACTGTAATGTCTGGTTCTGCTACCATCATTTCCTCATCTTACATCCGTTGACTGTTTAAAAGGGCCCTAATCAGAGTTCCTGTTCAAACATTGGGACACGTAATCCATCTGTAGTTCCTAATCTATAATCCACACTGACTCACACACTCCACGAGGCATGGAGCCTCCAGCAGAATCTGCTCACACACTGGCGCCCATCAAAGGTCGTGTTTTCAGTCTAATGCCGAAAAGAATAAATACCAAGAAGCTCTGATAGAAGAGGGGGGGCATTTTAGCGTTTGTCCTGCCATCATCCACCCACCTCCATCCCCCCCTACCTGCCCTCGACCGCTGCATCCCATGCGCTCCTCCTCGGGCCACATGCACGCTTCAACTCATCTCTCTCTCTTTTCTTTTAAAATCAAATCTTGATCCATTTTGGATCGTTACCCAAATATAGTCTCACCTTTGGCAGACACAAACGTGCCTTTTCTCCATACTTAGTTCACAACGTTGTGATCGTAACGAGATAATCGTCGCGCCATAATTCAATTCTATCCGCAGTCACGCTTCAGCATCCCCATCAAAACCTCCGCGCGTCACCAATAATCGCTCATTCATCTTCATTTAAAGAGGATAAAGCAGTCGGTGTTCGAGGATAAACATCATTTTAAGGGCGCAGCGGGGAGACAGAGCCGCGTTGTTCTGTAATTACCGAGGCGACCTTGAAGTAAACACTGGCCGTACCTAAAAAAAGGCGGATGAATTCGTCCACACAAATGGGTGATGATGCCAGCGAAAATAAGTCATTTAGACACGCAAAAACTAACCTTAGATTAGCGTGGCAGCTCCTCACTGCTTTTTCATAATGTTCCCAGCCCGGAATCCGGCCGTTGTGATGTCCAGAATGTTGCGGCGTCACACAGGCTCTATACACGTGGCGGGAACGAAGAAATGGCTGTGCGATGGCGCGGCACGCGAACTCTCTGGGACAATGACGTCATAACGGCAGCTCCCCGAACTGTACTTCCGGTGTCATGATTGAGCTCCGCAGTTTATTTTTCGTTTGGTTTGTTTAAATTCACCCATTAAAAAAAAGGAAGAGGATGAAGCGATGTGCTCGTGTGTCGCATTACAAGACATGGTTTACGGAACACCTACGAGATCATTCACCCTCATTATGACGCGACAAACAGGAAAATTGCTTTTAAAAAATTTTTTTTTTACCGTGATTCTTACAATACCAAAGGTACAATACACATTTGAGATTTTTTTTTTAGTAAACGCAGTAATGTAAAGTAAAGTAAACGCAGAATAAATGTCTTTAAAAAAATAAACGCAAAAAAGGGTAGAAAAAAACAGAAAGTAACGACACACATACACGGATGTAGGTCTTCCTTCCCTGGAACAGGTTTGTGCTGATGTGCCCTGATGGATGGTCGGATAATGTTGGCGCTGTTTGCGCCCTCTGTTGGTAAGATTTTAATACTACACGCTCGGTACATTGTAGCTGGAAACGTCCATAATTATCAGCAGGGCAGTTGCTCAGAGTTCTGGGGCCCCGGAACAACCCAAACCATTGTTGGACTGCTGGGGGCGAGGATCTGGGCCACTGGGTCCAACTCAGACAAGCAGATACTCCTGATTCTGGAGCAACATTTAATTGTTCCATTATGTATTTCTTTTTGTAAACATTAAATGTTTTGTTAAATGGAAAAACTGATTAAGAACTACCCTAGTCCAGGAATACACAAAATCTAAATGGGATATTCAGTACCGTAGTTCTAGCCCGACAGCTTCACCCGTTGGACATGGAGGACAAGCTCTTTTGAGCCATGTTGTGTGCCAAAAATTATACATTTTAAACCACCAAAGTGAGCGTAAAGTGTTTCTTTTGTCTACATTGTTAGTGTCATCTATTATTGTGTCTTTTACTTTTATATTATTGCAATAACTTTATGACAAACATGTGAGCACATCATGAAAACAAAATTGACCTTTGCCTAACGCTCAAAAATGCTGAGTCGAACTTGAATGCATCATAATACAATTCAATGCAGCCTCATAACTGGCTGGTGCAGGTAGCTGAGTCGCTGCTCTACAATGAACTGGTATTTATATTTGCTGTCCTGGGCCCCCGACCTGCTGCTCCCATTCCTGGCCATCATCATTGGATCTCCCTCACTCCCTGCTTGAGTCTGCACGTGCTCACTTCACATGAGGAAGAACGAACCTTGGACCAAACTATCTTTGAGGAAGGGGCCAAGGGGGTTAACGAAATTATTTAAATTAAAATCTTGAGGTACGTTGTGGCTTTTGTTTTAGCTCTTGTATATATACATATATAAAGAGAGAGAGAGCTGCTATTATAATGGCTGATGCTCCAAAATATAGATCCATCAATTATAGATTCATCTTGAAGGTTCTTATTAAAAAATGTCACCTTCTTCTTCACAATTTTCAGCATCATCTTAAAGGTTTTCTGCTTCATCCTCCAGGTTTTTAGCTTCATCTTTAAGGATTTCAGCTTCTTATTCAAGGATTTTAGCTTCATGTTCCAGGTTTTCCGCTCCATCTATATCTTTTCAGCTTCAACAGAGAAGCATCAGTCTGAGATTGTTCTCCTGGGATGACAGCTACAGCAGCTAAGCTAACGCTACAGTAAGGTGGGCCTTTTTGGTGTGAGCTGTGCTGTGGACAGCAGTCATTACGATGATTGAAGGCATGGACCCAGGCTGTGGTTGATTTTGAGCAGATTTTGTCGTGCTGCTTGTTGATTACTTCCTGAATAATCAACACAAAAATGATCATTTTAGTCTCAGTAACAAGTGGAGGGATGAACAGTTTAATTGTCAGATTTGTCGTCCGTTTGTCCATTTGTCGTTGGTCCTGAAACCAAAGACAGGAAAGACACATCTCACATATGTGGATGCAAAAAACACCACTGAGAGGCGTTCTGCTCAGCCACAAATAAGAAGACTGACGAAAGAGTGGTTTGTTGCTGAGAGCTTCCTTTTCCTGTCATCAGTGCATGAGGTCAGCCAGCACACCTTACAGGAAGAGACAGGCTTCAAAGCTTGTCTTCTAAATCAATGTTCTATACTTTGATCAGCTTCTCCAGCCCAGTCCTTTTTACCTAGTCCCCTTTACACAGTGATGCCTCCTTCCCTAGACTGATGCCTCCTTCTTTAGGCTGATGCCTCCTTCCTTAGACTGATGCCTCCTCTACATGCATTAACGCAGGGGTGGGGAACCCCCGGCCTCCGGGCCGTATACGGCCTACGAGACCATTTCTACCGGCCCGCAACGCAATAAGATTTTTATATTTTATATGTGCACTTATACAGTGCGACCGTTCGCTAAACTCCGCGAGCTGCGAGTAGCAGCGGTAGCGTATTTTTGCCTTTCGTATCCTGAAATTTCTTTCGTAACAAGAGGAAATATTTTCCCGTTTTCTGAGATAAAATAGACGCTTATGTTATGTCCGAGTCAAAGTCAGGGTCAGTGAACACAGCATGTGATGTACGTAGAGGGCTGGACTGATTGACACGGACAGATGAGTTTGGATAAAATTAACGCTCTTCGTCGGCGTTTGGAGGCTCAACAAGCAGCTTTCACACGACCATGTACCGACAGAGAGAATATTACGCGTGCAAGTTTTGTGGTGAGTGAATTAATAGCCACGAAGCTGAAACCTCACGCCGAAGGAGAGTTCGTGAACGCGCCTCGTAGCCGCCGCTGAGGCGCTCGCGCCGGACAAAGTAAAATTGTTTCAAAGCGTGAATTTTTTTCGTGAATAACTATTGAACTAAGACATATATTGTTATGATTCCAGTGGCTATCGGTATGTTTTTTATGGTCAAGGAATCTAAATATGTAGTCAAAGTATATGTGGGACTAATATTTATGGTGGAAATCACAATATGCCAGGAATTGTTGCGCTTGGCGGAGGTCTGCGCTCTCCGAGTGCTTTCTAGTTGTTATTATTGTCTTTATCTTTCTTTCTTCATTTATTTTCTTGATTATCTTGTTGTATTGCAGTTTTTGTGAGTAGAGGCCTCGAACAGGCCCTTACGGGTCTCTTGCCTCAACTCTGCACCTCTTTTTTTTTATTATGTATGATCATGAAAACATATTTTACTTGTTTGTCATTTTATTCTATTTTTTTGGTGATTTTATATGCATGTGTGCTAAATAAATAATTCAAACTCAAATGCAGTAATCATGAGACTTAGTAACACAGTGGTTATAGAATTTTTTTTGTCTTTTTTTTGCATCCCTAGGTATGTGTTCATAATAGTATGGCCCTCGGAGGACTTTATAAAAATTGAAATGGCCCTCGATATGAAAAAGGTTCCCCACCCCTGCATTAACGGATGTGCTGAATCTGGCTACATTGTGCTGCAGATGTCTTCACCTGAGCGTTTCAGACTCATGAAAGTGGAACAAACATTCACTGCTGCTATTTATAAATCATCTGAGTAGATGTTTGAATGCAGGCTCAGACTTCTTCTCTGACTTTTGCGATGTCTTGTTACACAATCCTTTCTTTGGCCTGTAAATGGGAGGATGTGAGTGCCGGCTCGGTGGGTGGGCTTCATCTAAAGTGCTGACAGGAGTGTGAATTCAGCGGTGAAAGATGGCAGGTCGTCGTTTGGCCGTCTCGCTCTTCGTCCTCTCGTGTTGCCGTAAGTCGAAAGTACCGTTTTCTCGAAGCCAAACTACGATATTTACAGATCACAGACGGTGTCTGAGCAAATCTAGCTTGAGAAAAAGAGATTCTTTCTCTAAAGAATGGTTGTTCTGCGTCACAAAATGTAGACATGCTGTTGTTTGAACTGAAAGTTTTGATTTGAATTTCAGCAGCTTTGAAACCACTGCAGTTTAACTGGACTTTGCATTCAACAGGAAGGAATATTACAGTTGTTTTTATTTCAATATAAAAATTACTCCAGTTGTGCTTCACGGCTGTAGAAATGTGAGGCTCCGCAGATACTGTGACCAGTAGAGTTTTACATCTAAAGCTCGTCATTTCACAGCAACAAACCAGCAAACGTGTCCTGTCCTTGACACATCTGTCCCTCAGTACATATCCGTCCCCCATGCGAGCCTTGTTCTGCTCAAGGTTTCTTCCCTTTAAGAGCAGTTTTTCCTCCGGGGCTCAGATTGTAGGTTTCTGGAAGGAAACGTGGATTGTAACAGATGCTAGTAGTCTGAACAAAGTTGTCTTTCTTCTCAGATGTTTCATCAGGTGCTCCTTCTGTCGTCCAGACCCCTGACATCTCCGTCACAGAGGGGGAAACGCTGACCATCAGCTGCTGCTGGACCCTGGAGGCTCAACGATTTATAGTCAACTGGGTGAAAAATGGCACCATTGTGAATATTCTCCAGATGGTCAATTTTTCGGGAGCTTTAGACACGTCCGATTGCCTGAAATTGACCTTGACTAATATCAGCCAGGAGGACTCTGGCAGGTACATCTGCAGGGTGTTGACAGAACTACCACACTACTCTGTGTTGGAGGGAAAGGGAACCGTGATCACAGTTCAAACCAAAGGCGGCACGGAAACACCAGAAGGTGAGAATGTTGCCTCTAAAGCTGCAGTTGTCTGTAGAACAGCCAGAGAAGGGAAACGATTCTTAGTGTGTTACAGCCTCACGTCCCTGCAACTGCTGTCGTCAACGCGGACACCAAAAACAGGAGAAATCGGGTGGAAGATGATGAGTTTCCATGACAACAGCGCTTTTCTGATCACAATACTGCATTCTTCATTCCAGCTTCTCACCACGAGAACGTGACCATCGTTCAACAGATGTTCACCCTCTTCCTGAGGAGCCTGCCTTTCCTCGCCCTCACCGTCACCTTCATCTGCATCAACAGGGTGGGGGCCAGAGGTCGGAGACATGAACCCACCACGATGGAGGACAGAGGGAATGAGCAGAGGGGAGAGATAGAATAAGATGGACAGAATGCTCCTCATTAAGTGCTCAAATCAGACGAGACTTGTGGCTTGATTGACATGCATCATTTATGTAACCGGACTCTCTGTCCACAACGCAGTTTGCTGTAGCTGGATCATGGGTGGAGTCCAGTTCCCGTTCTTGGTTTTTTTTCGCACGCATGAACTATAAAATATTGAGTTCTTTCAGACACAGAAGCATCAGGGTGGTCTCTGCATCGTTCCAGTCATACTTGGCCATACTGGGTCACTTCCGTCTGCTGTTTGTAAAGGTTCTGTTTCCAGGTCAGTGAAATAGGATCAAAATGTTACTCATGCGTTGATCACATATGTCAGCTCGCCGTCCACACGCTCTCGGAAGTCGACTCATCACTGAGGTATCGGGGGCGGTAGTCTGGCTACATTCAGACCGGGCCGATTATAGTCCAGCGGACTACCACAGGAATTTGGTTTCCTTTTGTTGATCGAAATGCACTTTGAGATGTTTGAGATGCCTCTGATTTGTAGTTGAATTTAAAAAAAATCATTGTCTTTTTATTTGACTCTTTTGAAGTTTGTTCGGGTCAACAGAAGTTTCTTTGGTTCTTTATGCTACAAAAAAATAAAAAACGCGCCCCCACGACACACACACACACACGCACTCTCACACACACACACACACACACGTCACATGTGTCAAATAAAGTTTAAAGAAAGATGTCAGGACAGGGAAATGAGGGAAGATTTTATTTTTCAGTCTAGAATGTTTGAATAGAACAAATCTAACGGTCTGTTTCCATGAGAACAAATAAATACACGGATGTTGCTGATGTTCGTAACTTGGGTAGAGGAAGAAAATGTGGTTTTCACACTTCTCTGTTGAAGGACACTGCAAAGGTGACTTGACGGAGAGAGAGAGAGAGTGTGTGTGTGTGTGTGTGTGTGTGTGTGCGTGCGTGTGTGTGTGTGTGTGTGTGTTGGGGGGGGGGGCTGCAGCAGTGTCTCTGGGGGACATGTGTCCTCAGATGTCAGTTGGTGTCTGAGCCTGCAGAGATGAAACTGCTGCTGGTCTGGTTATCGCTGGCTTCTCTCTGTCCTCTCTCATCTTGGAGTGAGTATTAAAATCCTCGGGGCTGGTTTATGTGAGCAGGTGCAGCTTCAGCTCTCCCTCTGTTTCATCAGGTGCTCCTTCTGTCGTCCAGACCCCTGACATCTCCGTCACAGAGGGGGAAACGCTGACCATCAGCTGCTGCTGGACTCTGGAGGCTCAACGATATTCAGTCAACTGGGTGAAAAATGGCACCAATGTGAAGAAAGGCCTGATCAAATCTGAAGGATCTTTACATGCCCCAAACTGCTCAAACTTAACTTTTACTAATATCGACCAAGAGGATTCTGGGAGGTACAGCTGTAAGGTGTCGACAGAACTACCAAGCCACACTGTGTTCGAGGGAAAGGGAACTGTGATCACAGTTCGAGCCAAAAGCAGCAGTGACACAGCTCAAGGTGAAGGTCAGCCATGATTGTTGAGTGGATGTTTGAACGCTCCACTGCGACATTAGTCGATGTAACTTTGCTGACTTCTCCAACTTTTGCGATTTCTTGTTACCCAATCCTCTCATTGGCTCATGAAAACGGGGAGGTGAGCATTTGTTTGCAGGAGGGCACGGAAACACCAGAAGGTGAGAATGTTGCCTATAAAGCTGCAGTTGTCTGTAGAACACCCAGAGAAGGGAAACGATTCTTAGTGTGTTACAGCCTCACGTCCCTGCAACTGCTGTCGTCAACGCGGACACCAAAAACAGGAGAAATCGGGTGGAAGATGATGAGTTTCCATGACAACAGCACTTCTGATCACAATACTGCATTCTTCATTCCAGCTTCTCACCACGAGAACGTGACCATCGTTCAACAGATGTTCACCCTCTTCCTGAGGAGCCTGCCTTTCCTCGCCCTCACCGTCACCGTCATCTGCATCAACAGGGTGGGGGCCAGAGGTCGGAGACATGAACCCACCACGATGGAGGACAGAGGGAATGAGCAGAGGGGAGAGATAGAATAAGATGGACAGAATGCTCCTCATTAAGTGCTCAAATCGGACGAGACTTGTGGCTTGATTGACATGCATCATTTATGTAACCGGACTCTCTGTCCACAACGCAGTTTGCTGTAGCTGGATCATGGGTGGAGTCCAGTTCCCGTTCTTGGTTTTTTTTTCGCACGCATGAACTATAAAATATTGAGTTCTTTCAGACACAGAAGCATCAGGGTGGTCTCTGCATCGTTCCAGTCATACTTGGCCATACTGGGTCACTTCCGTCTGCTGTTTGTAAAGGTTCTGTTTCCAGGTCAGTGAAATAGGATCAAAATGTTACTCATGCGTTGATCACATATGTCAGCTCGCCGTCCACACGCTCCCGGAAGTCGACTCATCACTGAGGTATCGGGGGCGGTAGTCTGGCTACATTCACACCGGGCCGATTATAGTCCAGCGGACTACCACAGGAATTTGGTTTCCTTTTGTTGATCGAAATGCACTTTGAGATGTTTGAGATGCCTCTGATTTGTAGTTGAATTAAAAAAAATCTTTGTGTTTTTTATTTGACTCTTTTGAAGTTTGTTCAGGTCAACAGAAGTTTATTTGGTTCTTTATGCTACAAAAAAATAAAAAACGCGCCCCCACGACACACACACACACACGTCGTCATGATGGTTCTGGTAGTGCTGCCCTCTACTGGCAGTTGACAGTAACTCTCTCTCCACCGTGAAAGTTCAGAGCTCAGTTATCAGACCATCAGATGATCGGAACAAACTGAGCTTTCCATCAAAACACATGTGTCAAATAAAGTTTAAAGAAAGATGTCAGGACAGGGAAATGAGGGAAGATTTGATTTTTCAGTCTAGAATGGTTGAATAGAACAAATCTAACGGTCTGTTTCCATGAGAGCAAATAAATACACGGATGTTACTGATGTTCTTAATTTGGGTGGAGGAAGAAAATGTGGTTTTCACACTTCTCTGTTGAAGAACACTGCCAACGTGACTTGACGGAGAGAGAGAGAGAGAGTGTGTGTGTGTGTGGTGTGTTGGTGGGGAGGCTGCAGCAGTGTCTCTGAGGGACATGTGTCCTCAGATGTCAGTTGGTGTCTGAGCCTGCAGAGATGAAACTGCTGCTGGTCTGGTTATCGCTGGCTTCTCTCTGTCCTCTCTCATCTTGGAGTGAGTATTAAAGTCCTCGGGGCTGGTTTATGTGAGCAGGTGCAGCTTCAGCTCTCCCTCTGTTTCATCAGGTATTCCTCCTGTCGTCCAGACCCCTGACATCTCCGTCACAGAGGGGGAAACGCTGACCATCAGCTGCTGCTGGACTCTGGAGGCTCAACGATATTCAGTCGGCTGGGTTATAAATGGCACCATTGTGAAGAAAGGCCTGATCAAATCTGGAGGATCTTTACATGCCACAAACTGCTCAAACTTCACTTTTACTAATATCAGCCAAGAGGATTCTGGGAGGTACAGCTGCAGGGTGCGGATAGAACTACCACACTACTCTGTGTTCGAGGGAAAGGGAACTGTGATCACAGTTCGAGCCAAAAACGGCAGTGACACAGCTCAAGGTGAAGGTCAGCCATGATTGTTGAGTGGATGTTTGAACGCTCCACTGCGACATTAGTCGATGTAACTTTGCGATTTCTTGTTACCCAATCCTCTCATTGGCTCGTGAAAACGGGGAGGTGAGCATTTGTTTGCAGGAGGGCACGGAAACACCAGAAGGTGAGAAACTGTTGCCTATAAAGCTGCAGTTGTCACGGGCGGGGTGATCAGGTGACCCGAACGCAGGCCAGGACACAGTGGTAAAATGGTCAACCAAGCTTTATTTAGAGGGGGGAGTGGGGCACACAAAGAACACGAGGAACACGAAGGCAGCCCTCCAGGACTGCGGAGGGCGCCGGGAACAGGGGCGGCCCTCCAGGAGACACAGAGCAGCAGGAGCACACGACGAGGGAGACAAGCGAACACCCTCCCAAGACAAGCAGACACCCTGGCACCGACAGGCAGGTGCAACCTGCTTAAATAGGCAGCACGATGTCAATTGCCTACAGGTGCCCCTGCCAGCAGTGCCAGCTGCCACCAATTGTGCCCCAAACCACCCCCTGCAGCACAACGACCGACACAACCCAGAAACCCTGACAGCAGGTCAGTGAAATATGATCAAAATGTTACTCATTTGATTTGATTCAACTTTATTGTCATTGCACATGTCACAAGTACAAGGCAACGAAATGCAGTTAGCATCTAGCCAGAAGTGCTTAAGTAGCAAATAAAACTGTGATGAGGTATATACAATATATACACAATAATATATGTTTATGATATCAATCTATATGTTTGTATTTACACAGTTCACAGATATGTAAAGGGTATATAAAAGTCATTGCAACCAAGATAAATATATATACAGGCTGTAACTATGGTGCTGAATTTCCTACAGGATCAATAGAGGCTATTTATGCAGTTTTTAACTATGTGTATGTTTTAACTATACAATAATGATAAAATATGGAAAGTATGGAAAGAAGTGCAAATAAACGGATGTGGGTAGTGCAAATAGAGTGAATGTACAACCAGTCAGTCCAGACGGGGTTATTGTGCCTGAAGGGAGGTAAAGTGAGAGGGGTCGGAGTTCAGCAGGGAGACAGCAGTGGGGAAGAAGCCGTTTCTGAACCTGCTGGTTTTTGTCCGGAGGCTCCTGTAGCGCCTCCCAGAGGGCATGAGGGTGAACAGTCCATGCGCTGGGTGACGGAGTCTTTAGAGACCTTCTTGGCCCTCCTGTGACAGCGCCTCCTGTATATGTCCTCGATGGCAGGAAGAGAAGCTCCAGCTATTCGCTGGGCGGTCTTCACCACCTTCTGCAATGCCTTCCAGTCTGAGGCAGAGCAGTTCCCATCCCAGACCGGAACACAGCGCTGATGCGTTGACATATGTCAGCTCGCCGTCCACACGCTCCCGGAAGTCGACTCCTCACTGAGGTATCGGGGGCGGTAGTCTGGCTACATTCAGACCGGGCCGATTATAGTCCAGCGGACTACCACAGGAATTTGGTTTCCTTTTGTTGATCGAAATGCACTTTGAGATGTTTGAGATGCCTCTGATTTGTAGTTGAATTTAAAAAAATTAAAATCTTTATCTTTTTATTTGACTCCTTTGAAGTTTGTTCAGGTCAACAGAAGTTTCTTTGGTTCTTTATGCTACAAAAGAATAAAAAACACCCCAAAAGCGCCCCCACGACACACACACACACACACGTCGTCATGATGGTTCTGGTAGTGCTGCCCTCTACTGGCAGCTGACAGTAACTCTCTCTCCACCGTGAAAGTTCAGAGCTCAGTTATCAGACCAACCGATGATCGGAACAAACTGAGCTTCCCATCAAAACACATGTGTCAAATAAAGTTTAAAGAAAGATGTCAGGACAGGGAAATGAGGGAAGATTTTATTTTTCAGTCTAGAATGGTTGAATAGAACAAATCTAACGGTCTGTTTCCATGAGAGCAAATAAATACACGGATGTTGCTGATGTTCGTAACTTGGGTAGAGGAAGAAAATGTGGTTTTCACACTTCTCTGTTGAAGAACAGTGCAAAGGTGACTTGACGGAGAGAGAGAGAGAGAGAGAGAGAGAGTGTGTGTGGTGTGTGTGGGGGGGGGGCTGCAGCAGTGTCTCTGGGGGACATGCGTCCTCAGATGTCAGTTGGTGTCTGAGCCTGCAGAGATGAAACTGCTGCTGGTCTGGTTATCGCTGGCTTCTCTCTGTCCTCTCTCATCTTGGAGTGAGTATTAAAATCCTCGGGGCTGGTTTATGTGAGCAGGTGCAGCTTCAGCTCTCCCTCTGTTTCATCAGGTGCTCCTCCTGTCGTCCAGACCCCTGACATCTCCGTCACAGAGGGGGAAACGCTGACCATCAGCTGCTGCTGGACTCTGGAGGCTCAACGATTTATAGTCAACTGGGTTATAAATGGCATCATTGTGAAGAAAGGCCTGATCAAATCTGGAGGATCTTTACATGCCACAAACTGCTCAAACTTCACTTTTACTAATATCAGCCAAGAGGATTCTGGGAGGTACCGCTGCAGGGTGCGGATAGAACTACCACACTACTCTGTGTTCAAGGGAAATGGGACCATGATCACAGTTCGAGCCAAAAACGGCAGTGACACAGCTCAAGGTGAAGGTCAGCCATGATTGATCTACAGGTCTCTGAACTGGACCTTGTGACACCTGGGGGTTGTTAACACTCTTTTCTGTGGTCTCTGAAGGTGTAGAAGGGTCCAGACTGCTGTTACCTCTGGTGGTCTCTCTGCTGCTGCTGCTGCTGGTCCTCGTTCTGCTCACCAGGTTCTGCCTGTGGCGACGCAAACAAGGTACGCGGGAAAGCCAAGCTGTGAAGGGCAGCAAGTCTGGAGAGGCTTTTCGAACACCAGCAATGTTTAAGGAGAAGAGTTTTTGGGAGAGTGTCCCAATGAAGGTTAACCAAACAGTCTGGATCGGGCCAAACAGTAGCCTGTCCGGGCCGAGCCTCCACCAGGCGCTCACGGCTTTGACCCAGTAGGAGATAACTGCAAGGACTGGGGGGGACGTCTGGTTGGACAACACAGTTCTTCCAGCCTTCTGGGATGTATTTCTCTTGATTAAGTTTTTGTTTTCAGCATTAGCTGCCAGAGTGATCTACGAGGTTCCCCACTGTGACTCTGATTTGGCAGATGTGGACAAACGCAGTACCGGCTCCTCCGCAGGTTCCTCCCAGTGGGTGAGTCTGTCTTCTTCAGGTCCACAGCACAGTTCTTGACGCCTGTTCTGAGATGGTACGATGTGTGCCGGTGGTGACTGGTTTGTGTCGTTCCTCTGTGTCTTCTCCAGTGTCAGGTCATGGTGTACGAGTCCATTGATTACTTCGAGGGTTTGCAGAGCAGAGAAACCAAGTGAGGATCCACTCAGGAGAACTTTTTACACTGTTCTTTTAATCTTTAGGGGAGTTCCCCTCACACACTTTTCTAAATCGTGTAAATAATTTAAATGTATGTAATAAAAGAAATCAAACTTCACGTCTTTGTTCGAGGCTCGTGCTGTTGCTGTGTTCCACTCAGCGCCACAGATGTTTGCTGTCACCGTCTTTAGCTCAACTTTATTTACTTGGCAATCTGTCTGAGCATTTCAGAGACTTTTTACAATCACGACAGGTTCAGCCGGCCTGTCATTCCACAGGAGCGGAGTTCAACTATTCACACAATGTTTTGTGAGAGTGTATCCACTGGTATGAAAACCTCCCACAGGTGAAACCTGAAGTTTCGGTCAAATTAAGCGCCATGAAACGAGCATGGAACGTGTGGTTCTGCTGCAAAGGTCAATGACAGGAAATGGAAACTGCCTGTGACGGCTGCAGCGCTTCTTCTTCGGCCGTTCACATGCAGTCACCATAACAACAGAAACCACATCCTCTTGAAACCGGCCAGGAACTGGCTGATCCTGGAGCAGACACAGTTCAGGGCCATGGCACCTGTGGACCCAAGAACCACGTGGTCCTGGCACATGAAAGAGCATAAGAGGTTTTTGATATTCAGGAAAGCCTCTCATTAGTGATCAGTTCTTCCTCCAACTTCATTAGCTGACCTCCTGCATTTGACGCCCCCTGCTGGTAACTGAAAGGAACACTCCAGCCCCCGTGGTCAAGGATAAGGATAAAAGACTTTATTGATCCCACATCGGGGAAATTGCACGTTACAGCGGTAGCCCGTGGTGTACAATACAGAAAAGTACTAAAATAAAAAAAAATAAAAAGACTCATGTACATTGTTGTGTATATTGTACAGTATATACAGAAATTAAAATTATGTACAGAAGGAGTGTCGGACAGTGTGAAGAAAAAAATAGGGTGCAAATAAGATGTGCAAATAAGACATTCCAGAGGTAGGATGATTAGTTAGTGCAAATATGCCAACCCTGGGTTACTGATCAAGGTCCCCCTGCAGTGAAGGTTCTCAAGCAGCAAGGTCACGATGCTTCAGTCCAGGACCACAGAAGATGTTTTGCCTGCCACCCCCGGACCATTGTGCCTCCCACCAGAAGGACTGGTTCAGGCTCGCAGAGGTTAAAACTCCGAGGGTGGATTGTTGCTGTGCTACCCAGAGGCGACGCCCGATCATGTGACTGGTTGCAACCGCAAAGGGTGGGTGCGTTCTTGCGTGTGAGGAATGAAGATATTGTTTGGACTTGTTGGACTGCATTTGTTGACCTCACCAGCAGTGCAGTAATCATGTTTAATACCAGATATATGGTACACTTTTAGAACAAGAACCCCTCTCTTTGTATCCATCTACAGGTATCACCGCCTTCATAGCTGTATGCTGACCTATTGACCTCAACTCCTACACCAGTTTGTTATAATTATTGTATTTCCCTGATCTCTGCCTATTCTCTCCTCTACCTGTCCTCCCCCTTCTCCTCTCTCTCTACCCAGCCCCCCCATCAGCAGGAGGGTCCCCCTACATGAGCCTGGTCCTGCTCAAGGTTTCTTCCAGTTAAAGGGGAGCTTTTCCTTGCCACTGTTGCTTGTTGGGGGTCAGGCCCTGGGATTCTGGAAAGCACCTAGAGACAGCTTTGATTGTAACAGACACTACATAAATAAAGATAGATAGATAGATAGATAGATAGATAGATAGATAGATAGATAGATAGATAGATAGATAGATAGATAGATAGATAGATAGATAGATAGATAGATTGATTGATTGATTGATTGATTGATTGATTGCAGGTCCTCCCTGTTAAGCCCCTCTAAAATTAGGACATGTCCTCTCTGCTTAAACCCTCTTGAATAGAACAGGTCCTCATAGAAAGAGGGCAGTACCTCGGTGTTGTGGAACGAGGCGAGGTCCTGCCAAACCCTTCTGAAACGAGGGCAAGTTCGCCCTGCAATAACACAGGATCAACTCTGGATTTGAAGATGTTGACAGAGCTACTGTTTCTGCTGGATCACTATGGTATCAGAGGCTTTACTCCATTTTTCTGAGGTTATGTTGACACTGTTTGCCACCCAGCCACTCCTGTTCAAGCACAAAACCAGAAATACAGGCTGAGCCAGAAATGACTTCCGTGGTTCAGACATTATAAAAGGCTGCAGCGTCTCTCCTGCCTGCCACACCTGAAGCTCAACAGAAGTCCTAACGCCGCAACCATGTCTTCTTCAACCCCTCTGGAAGGTGCCATAGCAGTCATCATAGGAGTGTTCGAAAAATACGCCAGTAAGGATGACAATTCGAAGACCCTGAGCAGAGCTGAGGTCAAGACTTTGATCGAGAAAGAGTTGCCTATGTTCGTGCAGGTAGATGACTGCTTTTATCTTTTAAGATTTCCATGTTGCAGAGTGTGTAATTGATCATTTCTCAGCCAGTTTGACCTTTAAGAATGTAGCATTTTAAACACCAGCCTTTATAATATGTCATGTGTGCAGGATCCAAGTAGCAAGAAAGGAGTCCAAGAAATGTTCACGGAACTGGAAGATGGGAGCGGAGAGGTCGACTTCTGTGGATTTATGAGTCAAGTGGCAAATCTAGTCATGGTCTGCAAATCAGTGCTTGATCAGAACTGAATAAAAAGATTGGGCTTTACTGACTCTTTACTGGGCTTTTTACTGACTCCATCAGCAACAATTTCTTGCCTGTGTTTAAACTAAAAAACATTTTCTAGTTACATTCACAAAATGTGAAGCATGAAAAGAAAACCACAGCTGGAATGGCCATCACGCCGAAACATGTCGGCTAACGTGACGTTTCTGTGACCACTGTCGTGTGCAGTGGAGAAACTGTTTGACGCACGCTCGAAGGAAAAAAGTTTATTGAGGATAAGGTGGGCAGGTCTCAGCAGCAGACGAGCAGCTTGTCTCTGAACCAGAAAACCCGGTCAAACCTGAAGGCATTGCAGCTTTAACATCCATTAAAAAGCTGAAAGTAAGTTTGAGCAAGTTAAAGGGAAAGTTCAGCTCTGCAGTCTCACCATGGCTGATGGCCAAGTCAAGTAAAACTGCACTACAGTTAATCAAAACGACATTAAATATAAGAGAAGCAAGGTCAGACAGATGCTCTGCTGCCCCCTGGTGGCGGTTTCTCCCGCCTCCTCTGGGCTCGCTGATCGGACAGTCCCACAGAAGACCTGCTGACAGTGACGTGCGGTGAGGTTCGTGGCTGGTGAGGCAATGACTCCTCAAGAGTCAGATTTACGATTGCAAGAACTGAAAAATTTCACCATTTTTCCAACAGCACACAACTACTGATAATGCTTCATATCCCATCGGCGTTCCTCTTTCAATTACACTCACAAACTAACACAAACATATACACAGGAACATATTTGTCCTATAAAGAACTTTCTTTTATAGCTATGATAGAGCACCCATCTTGTGTTTTAAGAAATTCCTATATACTGTAAACAAATTAAAGTGCAGAGATGTGTGCAGCACAAATTTAATTTTGTCCAACAGTAAAAAAAAATCTGCTATTTTTCAAAACTTTAAATTCTGTGCTTCGATACATTTTTAATAAAGTCTGCCTATTAAAATGATCAGAAAAAAAGAATAATTCTTTAAGGACAAATATTTATTTATCAAATACTATTTTTTTCTAATTACTCCCATCTTATTTAAACAAACAAACAAACAAACACTTAAAACCAGTTGTGGCCTCACCTTTACTTATAAATGAAGTCCATGCGCCGCTCCTTCTCCACAAAAAGCTCTATGACTTGGTTGTAAAAGTCGTCCTTATTTTCTCTTAGTTTTAAGAGTCTCTATGTCTCAATGGAGATTATGGCCAAAGAAGAAAGATGTCCTTGCTGTATGTTTTCAGTCTTTTTAATGCAGAATGACCTCTCAGCTGATGCTGTTGTAGCTGGTAGAGTGAGAGCGAGCTGGAGTAACTTAGTTGCCTCCAGGTGATTGACAAGCACTCCCTACTGCTTGTGAGCTGTACAGTCTGACAAGATCAGCCTTTAGTCCAACAAAGTCAAAGAATCTTGCATACCGGCTGTTTACTATCACTCTGTGTCAGGCCAAGTGTGATGCATTTCTGCTCATACAAAGATCAAACTCCTGTCTCATGTGTTCAGTAACTGAGGCTGTGTCGCAGAGCCGTGCACAACAATATCCAATGTTCATAACTTTGTTTTGCAGCACTATAAAAGGGGCATCAGTTTCCATGAAAATTCCTTCATATGCCATAAGGAAGAAGCATTTTGATGTTTTTGACAGCCACCGATCACATCCTGCAGCCATCATCAGAGTTTCATTGTCCCAGCTGTCAGGATTTTCACTTAGAATGCGGAATACAGCACGCGAATCTGGTAGATGCATGCTTTTTGTCTGCAGCATCCGGGAGTTTGAGCTCCATCGTGTGGGCGCTGCTCTTGGTAAACGTCGCTTTACGACATCATCCAGTTAGTGGGTACGTTTCGTGGACTTGCTGAAAAATGTACCTAGTCCCTCAAGTTTTACTTGCAGGCATACACTTAGCTGTATGCATCAGGACTAGGTTTAGTTTGTGTGCATAGCAGTGAGTAAACCTCAGGCACCTTCTCTTTAATTTTGGCCTGCACTCCATTAAGCTCTGATGCCATCACAGCAGCCCCGTCACAGATTTGAGCCACTAACTTTTCAACACAGCTGTATTTCTCCAACACTCCCAAGACATAGGCAGCAATAGTGGGGACTCGTCGGTCGTCGCTGACGTCACCAAAGCCCAAAAATGCCTCCTTCCCTTCACAGGCATCACTTCATGCCACATAGTGCAAAATGACAGAAATCTGAGCTTTTTTGTGACATCAGTGGTCTCATCTACTTCTACTGCAATGAATGAGGTGGCATTAATCTCCTTTTTAATATCCTTTCTGATCACATCACCAACTGCTTCAATTAAATTATTTAGTATCCTGTTTGACAGGTCAGAAGTGGATGTTTCTAAATGTCTAGCTAACCTCTCATCTTTCTTGGCAAAAGCATGTAACAGTTCTACATAGTTGCCGCAATTAGAAGAGTTCACCCTCTCATCATTACCACGAAATGCTAGCTCCTGTTTGGCTAGGAAACAGGTTGCA
Organism: Takifugu flavidus; assembly: GCF_003711565.1. Classification (NCBI taxonomy): domain Eukaryota; kingdom Metazoa; phylum Chordata; class Actinopteri; order Tetraodontiformes; family Tetraodontidae; genus Takifugu; species Takifugu flavidus. The sequence goes on from NC_079522.1 coordinate 9,055,582, forward strand.
TTGATCAGGTCTTTTAAAATCTCTCGGTTTTCTCTCACCTTAGCATTGTGGATGCTAATGTTTAGTCTCTGTTGTTCATCCAAAGCCAAATTGATCCTGGAATTTCCAAAAGTTTTTAAAGAAATGTGGCTTTGAATGTGCATGGCTGATCTTTGATGTTTGCTGAAGCTTTGCAAAATTTTCAGGTCACAGTATCCAGCGTTAGTCCAGACGTCATCACAAGATAAGAATAACAGGCAAGGGAAGCAACTGAAAATTCAGTTTTGAGAAATGTCGAAGTCTTGAAAAACAACCCTCCGTAAAGCGATGGATCAGGCAGAGCATCAAATGGCCACGGTTCTTGACCTACTGGCCTTAGCTTAACAACTTTGGATTGCCTCTGTTGAAGCGAGAAAGCACCTGCCAGCCTGCGTACGCCCCCTTGAGGTGAGCCAGAGTACTGCCTGCCTCACCTGCTGACCTTTCTCTGCACTTTATTGGGCGATCAGCAGGAATAGTTCTCTCACACATGCATAAAAGACATTACATAGACTGCAGAAAGTCATGGTGTATAACGACTATTTCTGTAAAGTTCATATTAGCGATATGCTGAGGAACAAAAACTGGCACACGTCATGCAACCCAGTTTGTATTGGATCATGCAGTCAGACGTGAGGCACACTTCGCCCCTGCCTCACCCGGGGTTTCTGCCCTGGATTTGATCAGAAAAACTCAAATTCGGCAACTTTTACTCAATACAATGGCAGAAATGTGTAGTCAAGTTCCTTCAGCAGCTCCACCACAGATGGGAGGGGAGGTGCTCTAGTTCCAAACATTCCTTTCACCTGTGTCACTGAGAACAGGTTTGTCTGTCCTACAGGACATGTCTTCTCCACCATATAAATAGCTTAGGCCAACCAGCAACAGTCAGTTTTCAGGAGGAGGAAATTCCTTGAGGGGAGAGGTGGCTGCAGGCTGCAGACAGGAAGGAGGCAGGTCAAGGAGGAGTGAGGAGGCAGGAGGGAGGAGACAAGAGGAGAGACTGTGACAGCAGTGCTGCAGCCGCTCTAAAGACTAATAAAGGATGGGTGAACCTGACACTTCAGATGTCAGATTTACTCCATGTCACCAAATACAATACAGACCTCCAAAGGACCAGATCAACTGATCAAATCATCCTTATAGATTCAAGTTTCCATTGACCTGCCGACCTCTGACCCCACTCAGGTTCAGCTGTACTGGCTCAGACCCTGGGTTTCTGTAAAGCACCTAGAGCTCATTTTGATTGTAGCAGTCTCTGCGTGAATAAAGATTAACTGACGTTAAATCCATTCAGGTGGACAAACTGCTACTGAAGAGCTCAGATCAGCCTGGACAAGGACCGTGCTGGTGGCCCAGATGCTTCCCGAAGACGCTACAAATATCATATCTATTGAAGTCTTTAATATTAGGCCGGTCACTACTAAATCCATTCTATCAAATGTTGGGTGTTTATTAACAGTGTTTTACTAAAATTCCACTAATTAAAGTCTCCTTGTTCTTCGTAGCAACACTATAAAGTTTATACTTGAACTATGAGGTACATCCGTATTGTTCGGTAAAATTACTACTGGCTCGATCTGAGGAACTTTTTCATTCTGTCCACAACATTTCAGTTGTTTGCAGATGACACAGGTGTAAGACATTTGTCACGGCCACGCTGAGTCATCACAGTGGCTGAAACCTATTGAAAGAGCATTTTCATGAAGGTGTTACCAGGTGAGAACGTCACAGGTGATTGAGGGTCTTCATCAGACAGCAGACGACGGGCGGTGGTCACCACTGTCACAGTGTTCACACTGTTTCATCTGCTTCACAATCCCAGAGATCTCACTGCAGCTTCAGCCACCAGCTGTTTCCACAGACATTCAACTAAAGTGCATGCTAGATTCTTCACACCTGTACACACACCTGCCCACACTTGTACACACCTGAAAACACACCTGTGCACATCAATGCACATGCCTGTTCACATAACTAGACACACGCCTATACACACCTGTAAATACACTTACCTGTGCACATGTCTGGACACACACCTGTAACACACCTGTGCACACTACTACAACCTGTAAACAAACCTGTAAACAGAACTGAGCACACCTGTACGCACACACCTGTAAACACACTTGTGCACACTTGTACACATCTCTACACACACCTGTACACTCTTATACGCACCTGTAAACACACCTGTGCACACACCTCTCTACATGACTGACACCTGACAAATCCTGTAAACACAGCTGTAGACAGACCTGAACAATCCTGTACACACCTACAAAAACCTGTACCCACCTATAAACATGCCTGTAAACCCAGCTCTACACACCTGTAAACACAGCTGTATAAACCTGTCATCAGAAGATATTTGATTCACCTGTGGCTCTTTTTTTTCCTGCACAGCACGTTCATGTTCCAGTGCAGAGCCACGCTGCAGCTGGGTGAATCATTGATTTCAATGCCAGCCCTGACAGATGTGTGAAGCATCTGTGCGCTCCCAATGATTAACATTGAGCAATGATCAAAGCGGCTGCAGCGCTGCTTTGATCAAGGGTCGACCACTCAGCTCCTGACACACAATTCCACGCTGCTCAGTCTGTATGATTGCTTTAGAAGAAAACCAGCCTGGTCTTCTTCTTCTTCTGGACTGAAGCTGAGCTGCTCCTGGGTGTTTCCTGCGTGACCTTTAGCTGCTCAGTGACCTGCTGTCGATCAGACAGCACATCTGGAAGTCCAGCCACGAGGCCAGCACTGTGTCCCTCCTGGAGCACACTCACGCAGAGCGTGGACTTCAGTACGGCGCCGGTGTCCGTCCGCAGGCAAATATTTGACTTCAGTTGCTGTTTACGCTGCAGATCACTGAAAAGATCAGAATCGAGAGCCGATGACTTCACCTGGCCACAGGTGTGCCGCCGAAAGGTTGAAATGCAAATCACTGAAATGGCTCAGCCTCTGCACGTCACCTCAAATCGGCGCTTTTCTGCGCGCAGCGGCAACGCACGACCACGCCGGCACCAGAAGAGGCAGGTTAAACTGCATACACCTGCACACACGCACGGTCAGACAGGTGCTCCGACAGGAGCCAAACCAGGACCGAACACACTTCAAATCCAGTTTTCAATGCAGCATGAAAACATGCATCCGACCAATCGGCAGCAGCACAACCGAAATAATAACAACGCCGTTTGGGCAACAGCTGCTGGTAAAACAGGAATATTAGTGGATTAAGATCATTGTTGTCCTTGTTTTGCTACAGGCACATATGTTTACCATCGATAAACGTGCATGACGCTGTGACGATCCGGGCCAAATCTGAAATCTAACCCCAACAGCTGAGATCCAGGCTGTGGGTTGTGATGCGATGATCCATATGTCAAAGACCGGATATCAGACGTGAGCTGAAACAGGCGACTCGTCAGCATTTCACCATCTTTGGTCTGAGACTTGAATCCTTGCTGCTTCTGCTGGTGTTGAACTTTCATTCCAGGAGTCCCTCCTTTGAAAACAGGACCAGTGATTTAAGAACACTAAGTGATCCTTAACAGCCCCATGGGTCTACGCTGCAGCTCTTAGTACAGTGTAAACTCCAATGATCAGTATTGATCCGTCTCCTGGGTCTCCTGAGAACTGTTGTCTGGCTACTTGATGACTTTTCAGCTGGGATGCCCACACTTTTACAGCTTTCACTCCAGCAGGATTCAGCTCCCACAGAACACAGCAACAGGGAAAGGCTGCAGGTCACCAATATTCTGTGTCAAAACAGCCCATGAGAAGGCTGTGACTGCAGAGAGCTGCAGGTTGGAATGCTGCTGGAGCAGAGAAGGATCATTTGGCAGCGATCCCTAATGAGCAGAGGATCGATGATGGACGGTGGCAATGATCAGGCGTGAGTGCTGCGCACAGGCAGCTGATGTCTGCACCCCCATCAAAAACCGAATATTAGCCTACCCCCAGGACGGGCACTAAAGTGACATTTCCCCTATTAACATACACATTTTCACCACTCATCCCTTTCTTTTAGCGTTTTCTCATGCACGTTCACACAGATAGAGCCGATAGCAGGTATAGCGGACAGATGACACGACGCAGAGGCGCAGAATCATGTGTATTCATGCGGGTTCAATCCACTGCTCAATAGATCTCAACTCATCCCTGAGGTCAGCACCCCCAGGTCAGAGGGCAAATAAATTGTGCCACACTATAGAGTTCTGACTGGGGGCAGGTGGCCTATTTCACTGGTAAATGCATCCCCCAACCCAGACACACACACACACACACACACACAGGTTCAGAGTTACCAGGTCAGCTACCTAAGCGCCTCTAAGGCTACAGTCAGAGTGCAGGCAAATTGGCGCAAATGACCAGGTCAGTTTTTCCCCCAATGGAGGACGCCTACGGTACCGATTTTGCAGCCATAGCACCGCAAAGAGCCGAAATATAACATTTGGCTTTGTTCTTCTTGATTCTTGCCCTCCTTATTGCTGTTTTCTGGTTTCAACTGAATTAAGAGGGAGGATTCTCACATCCTCCACTTATTTTGGTGTAACAGTATGCAGGGCCTGGCGGTATTGTTATTGTTGCGGGTCAGTTTGGAACAGTCAACAGTTCACACTGGAATCACATATAGGCTACAATTTAAAGAGAAATGTGAACAACCTAACAAAAAATTGTATCTGAACAAAAAACATCTGAATTCACCATTCAGACCTGCAGTCTGGACATGGGTCAAGACCATGACACAATAACAGCTAACAGCTCTGCAAAAGGTGCCATTGTTACAGCATGGTATAAACAACGAGGGTGGTATTGATCACAATAGGCAAAAACTAAAGGAATACAATGGAGAGTAAAGGAATATCTTATTAACTGGTATGTTGGCAGATGCACGAGGGAGGAATGTGTTCTTAGTTCTTATACATTTTCATAGCAACAGTAATTTCTCGCGATGTTAAGTGTGCTTCAGTATTTAGTTTTATTTTAAGTACTACTTAGGCTTCTGATGCAATACCTCAGCGGAAGAATCAAACCAACACTGATCGGTCAGCAGAAGTTTGTCTTGTTGCCTAGATACGAACGCGGAAGATGGCGCAGTTCGCGGCCAGACATTCGACGAAGAAACTAAGTTCCTGTTTCGGACATCTTGGCTCGCTGTCAAGCTTCTTTCGCATTCCGCCTCCCTCTTGATTGACCCAAAATGGCGCCAGTTTCCGCTACGCGATTGGAGAAGCCCTAGACGTGAAACCAGCGCCATTTCTTGTCAGCGTTCGTGATAACGCGATGCTACCGCAGCGGATTCCAGAGCCCGAGCTCGGAACGGCAGCGGGAGAGAAATAGCCGCTCCCCTTTCGCTGCTTCTCTTTACTTCAATCTACGGCAGGTAAGTACGCCATATATTAATTCTCTTTTCGATCACTTGGGTTTTGTCCCGTCTCTACTGAGCTGGTAAGTCTTACAATTTTGAAACGAAAGCGTATCACAATCCCCTGGACGCCTGCCGGGACAGCCGCTTATCCGCCCCCTCGGTCACAACAACAATAAAATGTGAAAGCTAAACTTGTCCGACTTTCATCGAATCTGGGACATCAGCCATATTTAAACGTTTGCCATTTTGGATAATACGTTTGGACAGAAAGTTTGGACTTGGCCCACCGGTCCCGGTCGCCGTTTGCTAGCTAACTATTACACGGAGAGACGTCAGGGCTGTAATGTCACCGTGTAAAGCGGTCTCCGTTATTGCTCGAATAACACTTGTTTTAATGTAACATTCGGATGGCGTGATTTTCTCTATTTCACCGATACTGACACCGATTCATCTTGGCCGATGTTATATAAACGTAAACTATTAAAGCGTCTAAATGCAGGCGGCGGACGATCCTCCGTAGCTAACTCGGCTAACAGGGCTCATTAGCTAAAGGTCGGTGGTCCGGCTAACCTTGCTAAGTGACGCCACATTAATACCGCAAGTAAATGTGACATTAGCTGACAATTACATTTTATTCGACCCCCAGTTCAGCGGTACGCTCTCGCTAAATTGACATTAAAAGTAACTGTATTAATCCTGGAACTGTTAATCCTGTGTTGCTGCAGCCTGAAGCTCAAAAACGTCACGTTGGACACCGACACTTACAAAGTACAGCAAAAGTAAAGACGCTTCTGCTGGAGCTAAATTGTGACATACACTTTAGCTCCATTCCACACGCCAAGTCACTGGCGGTGGGGATAAAGTTGGAATGTATGCTCGGCATTCACTTGCTAGCAGTCGGACGCAACACCGAGCTGCATTATTTTAGCGTTTCAACGGCGATACTTTAACGGACTATCCCGATGTCCGTCTAAGATCCTGTTGAAACGCCATGGTTGCGTGCCGGAAAGCTCCTTATTTTGACGCCTCTGACCTGCGATGTGCCGCCGCTGAGTGACAGCCAGGCCAGCCAATCAAATGAGCGCAGCCTCCATTTGCTCTTCACCACTGTTTCCCAAGCCTGTGCAGTCACAGAAGAGTCGGCGGACAGAAAGAGTTCCCCTGCCCGCTACCTGGCTGCTAGCTGCTAGGCACAGCTTGTCTTTGAAAGAGTCCTCTCTGAGGTTAATTCAGGAAAAAATAACTGCAGTAGCAGTGGAATAACAAGTGTGCTTTTCCTTTTTAATGGGCAGCTGTCTAAAACTTTAGGAGTGAAGGTTAGGTATATGTTAGCATTTACTTCCTCACGAGCTTTATGTCAGTGTAATCTATTACTTTGTTACTATTCCAACCGTACTGCTACTTTAAAATGTCGGGAGCTGCTTTTCCCTAAAGCAGTAATCACATCATTTGTTGTGCTCTTTGTTGGGCTGAGATTAACAAAAGAATGATTAGATTAGCCATTGAGCCAATTCCACATATATTGATGCAGTTTTGCTCTCTCGCAGGTCGTGCCGGTGAAGTAAGACGTCTTTCCACGATGGACTCCTCCAACTGAGAGGCAAACACAGTCTGTGTTTTGCTCAGCAGCATAAGCCATGCCTGACGAATAAAGCTACCCTTTTTTGCTTAAAGCAATAAAAAGAGAAAAAAAAATCCTACATGTCTCCCCATGTAGACCCCCTTCAGTCCTCTCTGCCAGAGTGACTGCTGTGTTCCTCTCTCTGCTCTTCTCCATCCACCCTAAAGTAACTACCATCACAATGCCGCTGCTCCACCTGAGAATGGCCAAAACCTGAGTTCTCATGCGTCCAGTGAGCACCGATTCGGACGGTCCAGCTCCTCCTAAAAGCCTGTCTTGCTCTTACCCCCTTGTGGGTTCCCTTCCTGCCACAGAGATGTCCTTGCTCCAGTCACTGGGTCCAGTCCAAAACTGGCTAGGCCAAGAGCTTGAGAAGTGTGGGATTGATGCTATGATTTACACCCGCTATGTCCTCAGCCTTCTCTTACATGACAGTTACGACTACGACCTGCAGGATCAGGTGAGATCCTACACATTCAGCATTTCAGACTGCTTTACATACATTGTTGTGGTGGTTTTTATGGTGTTGCTTCATCTTCAGCCCAAGAGCAGCTTTATTTAGGAAAGAAGGCACTACTTCTGTTACAGTAATGTATGGCTCGTAAACCCTTTTGCATATTGTACATAATATTTTCTTTTTCTTGATTCCTTAAAGCATTTTTTCCTGTAATGCTTAACGAAAGCTCTTTATTAACTGCCAAGGAGGTTGTGACAGCTAGCATTTGTTTGTCTATTAGCAAAATAATGGTTTAATTAACAGATTTTAATGTCATTTTCAGGAAATGTTGATAATGGGCCAAGGAACAGATCATTTAATTTTGGTCCTATTCTGGAGGGACTGTGACCTTTTGATGGGTATTTAATGTTCCAAACATCAAATACCCATGGCTTTGATCAAAAAGTCTCAGACCAAATATGGCTGTGCCACAATGTATTGGGCAATGACTTGTTTTGGTTGTTTTAGTTGTCTACTAGAGTCTCGTGAAGGGAACTTCTCATTGTGACCCTTGCTGTGCATATGACAATAAACTTGAATTTAAAAATCTTCTTTTTTCCAATTTTCAAGTGTTTTCCACCAGTTTGAGTACTTGCATTGACTGTGCACTTGTGTGTTTTAAAGGAAAATGACATCTTCCTGGGCTGGGAGAAGGGAACTGGGAAAAAATGGGGCAAGAGTAAGAAGAAAGGTGGGACTGACCTGAGTCTGGAGGAAATGAAGAAACAAGCTGCTGTGCAATGCCTCCGCTCTGCATCTGATGAAGTAAGTGTTACATTCAAACCTGACAGTGTTTATCGGACAGATCCAGGCTTCATCAAGTCTCGCATATCTGTTTAATCTGGAGGATTTATTCTCTAAACATGTGCAAACAAATGAATCCTGGCTTTGTGTGTCCTCAAAGCCTCAAACCTGTGTTTTTAATTACGGTAGTTTGTATTGGGAAAGAGATCACATGACAAATGACGCCGTCTCAGCCTATCTGTGATTTAGTCCTACTGATTTCATTCCTTCATGAATAAATGCTATTTATATTATAATAGTTTTGCCTGACAACCTTTTTAAGAATGACACAACATAAAGCTGTAGAGAGCCCAGGCTGGAGGAGGGGAAGAGAGTGGAGCACCTCCCTGGGGACGGACTCTGCGGTCTATTTTAACACACACACACACACACACACACACACACACTGCCGCACAGCTCAGGAGTGCAGCAGGGACAGTCAGCTGACCTGTATTAGCACAGTGATGCAACACAAAGTTTTTTTGCACAGAGCAAATGAGTAAGCTGGAATGTCTGACTGTTGCCCGTCACTGACGAGGAACTGAAGATAGCCATCTTCTTTATTGGAAACCTGTATTGCTTTGCTTTCTCATCTAAAATAGAGGGAATAAATGTAGCCTTTGGTGTGAGGACACAAGTGTAGGGTCAGTTGATGGTGTGCAGTCGTACTTATTTTTATTAATCCTTTTTCTTTCCTTTGCCGCCCCAGGTCACACTGCCCTGTTGTAACAAGATGAATTAACTCTGCCTTTCATCCACAATCATCTTATTCATGCATGTTTCAGCTGTTGACATGTTACTGAAGTCGGTGACTGAGTTGCAGCAGCCATGTCAGACAATATAACTTGTTCTTATGGACTCCCACTTATTTATTTAAACATCAATTAAAGATCAATGTCTGGTTAAAACCTGGATGGTGCAGCCACATCAAACACAGTGTGGTTAAAAAGCAACATGATCTCAATCTAAAAAAGGTCCAGAAATACTGTAATATTTTGGAGAGATCCTGTAGCAACGATGACCTTTGGTGCCTTGTATTGGGACTGAAATTTTGATTTCTGTTTGTCCTCTTTGATGCAGAACTCTGGAATAGAGAACCTGGTTGAAGAGCTTTGCTCTAAGCTAAAGGACATCCAAAACAAACAGAAAGGTTGGCTTTACGCACTTCAACACACACTTCTTAGATTTGATGAAAGCATAGCTAAGCAAAAAATAAACAAGTTTTGATCTTTCTACAGAAGAAAAGCAGATCGGAAAGAAATCTGATGGTTGTCAGTCTCCTGAGCGAGCTGATTCTCCCTCCTCTAAAGATCAGGTGGAAATGTAAGTTTTCCTGCCTTTTGTTACTCATTCACATGAAAGTCTTGATTGAAAATGTTTAATTTTGTCCTGGCAGGTATTACGAAGCCTTTCCCCCTCTGTCAGAGAAGCCTGTTTGTCTCCAAGAGATCATGACGGTGTGGAACAAGGCTAAAGCTTGTGCATACTCCACCTCGTCGTCCTCTGCAGCACCACAGACCAGCACAGATACCTCTTCTCCAAAGGACTGCAACAGCGAAGGCGAAGGGACGAAGGAGCAGAACCCCGAGTCGGGTGGTACGGTCACTACTGTCATCAGCGAGAGAGGCCTGCAGCGACGGAGCAAGAAGGAGAAGGAAAATCAGCACCACAGCTTTGTGTCAGCAGAGAAGAAATCCAGCGCTCACTCAAAGAGGCAAATGAGGCAAAGATCTGAGGGCAAGTACAGACCCAGATCCTGGTCTTCAGGCTCCAGCGAGGGAGGATCGAGCTCAAGTGGGAACCAGGGTGACGTGAAGACATCCAGGAGCAGGACAGTTAGAGTCAGGCACAGGTCCCGAGAGGCTACGAAAAACAAGAAAACACGCAACAGCGGACAGGTGAAGGTCACTGACAAAGAGGAGCGAAGACATGCAGGAGGAAGCAGTAGCAGCACCAGCGGGTGCCCAGTGAAACCACCACAGTTCTACAAGAAGGGCAAGAGACTGCTGAAGGAGATTCATAAAGATCCAGGCTGGAAAGAAGCGAAAGAGGCCACGCTGGAGGCCCTGAAAAAGAAGGAATATATGGAGGAGCCACTCTGGTACACTGAGCCCATCACAGAGTATTTTGTACCTTTCAGCAGCAGACAAAGCAAGCTGGAGACAAAATATCGCAGCAAGGCCGACTTTCCCGAGGGCTTTGCTTTGTCAGCAGATATGGAAACACTACCAGAGAAAATCCAAGGAATCTGTATCGCCAGCGAGGGTTACCATAGAGCGTACCTAGCTGCAGGTTCGTTCATAGATGGTCACTTTGTGGAAGGGCCCGGTGAAGGCGAAGACGAAACATCTGAACTCATTGGGACCTCAAGCTTCCCTCAGCAAGAGGATAGTAGAGATTTAGATGACGAGCATCTGTCCGAATTCACTCACTTCTATGAAGTTGATATTTATCAATCCATATTGGATACTAGTGCCTCAGATTCTGTTCAAGAGAGTCGGATCTTAAACATGATTCGACAGAAAAGCAAAGAGCAACGAGACGTGGAGGCAGATTGTCATTTAGTGTTAGATGGTCTGGAGCAGCAAGGGAAAAGTGCAATACGGGCAGACTCCAAGGAAGCTTTGGGATCGGTTGGATTCTTAATGGAGGAAAATGTGGCTCAGGTGTGGGGATGTTACTCGCCATCTACTTCAGAAGACATAGACGGAGAGAGCTTTGTGGGAGACTCTCCCATCCGCCTGTCTCCCCTTCTGGATAGTGTTTCCTTCACGCTGAGCAAAATATCTGGATTTGTGGAAGAGCCAGCTGCTCCTGAAGCCACGAGTGAAGCTTATGGTTTGAATACGTCCTGCTTCTCTTTGTTCGAGCTGCAGTACGACAGCCCGACTTTTTCTTTTCCCCGCGACTCATTGACCGCCGTTCATGAAAACAACACAGACTCCAGCAGCTGTCTCGATCCTCATTCAAATAAACAGTCTCGTTTGTTAATATGGACCAAAAATAGTGCCTTTGAAGAAACGGAACACTGTTCTAACCTTTCAACGCGAACCTGCAGTCCGTGGTCGCACTCGGAAGAGACTCGTTCCGACAACGAGCAGGCGAACGTTCAGACGGAAGATTCTGCTCAAATGGGCGGCGAAGAGCTCGACTGTATGATCCCTCCTCTTTCTGGTACATATCTGGAGGACGAAATCCTGGATTTCCTGCAAGAGAACTCTGTCCATAAACGTGAGGAGGTCAGTGGAAGCACAGCGTCCAGTGAATCCTTCACCAAAAAATCCAAGTTGGAGTCTGTGTGTGGCATCGCACTGGAGGAGGACGACAGTGATCGGTACAGCACCGGCGTGTTCCCAGACAACATGAACCAACGCGGCGACGACTACAGCTCAGGGATAATAAAGGACATTTGGACTGCAATTGGACATGACAAACCTGCGAGGTCTCAGCAGGGGGCAGAGAAAGGTGAGGGGCTGTTCTCGGACGAGTCGGGCGGTTACTGCTGCAGCTGCTTGGAGGTGCAGGCCAAAGGCGTTCAGATCCAGGGGCCCCAGAAGAAAGCGGTGCAGCGGTCAGAATACCATCTTTGGGACAGCAAGAAAGAGGAACAGGACTTAGCCAAAAATAAACTCTCCAGCATCGATGGTGCCGGAGACTACACCACTCCGTCCAAGCCCTGGGACTTGAACTCGGACAGAGAGAGCACGTCGTTCATCCTGGGAGGGGTGTACGGAGAGCTGAAGACGTTAGGCGGGGACAAGAGTTGGGCAGTTCTGCCTCCGAGTGATGGTCAGAGTAATCTGCTGCAGTGTGCTGCCTCTGCCGCCTCCAGCTCTGACGTGCTGACCATCGCTGGCACCGACGTGTTCATGAACACTGCCAGCTGCTTTGCTCCCGGACACAGGCCCCTGTGGAGGCCCCTCGTGTCCTTCGGACAGAGCGAGCAGGCCATTAGAGAAAGTGGAGAAGGACTGAATAAGGGATTTTCTTTTATCTTCCATGAAGATTTGCTCGGACCCTACGGACGCTTGCGTGGCGAGGAGCCAGGCGTAGATTATCCGTTTGCTTCGTTCAGCCTGAACAATCCCTTCTCTCAAGTCCTCCACGTTGAGTGCTCTTTTGAGTCGGAGGACATGGCTTCGTTCAGCCCGGGATTCAAACCCAGATCCATTCTTTGCTCGGACTCTGAGAACGAAGCCTTCCCTTCCCGAATATACGGCATCAACCGTACGCAGTACAGGGCCATTCGCATCTCCCCCAGGACCCACTTTAGACCAATATCGGCCTCGGAGTTGTCTCCAGGCGGGGTGAGCGATTCGGAGGCTGAGACGGACAAAGAGGAATCGGCTTTTCCTGCTTCGGCACCGGTGGATGTCTTTGACGATCCTCAGGCCGACCTCAAACCTCTGGAGGAGGACGCAGAGTGCGAGGGCCCTTATTACGGCAAGTCAGAACTCGAATCTGGTAAATTTCTACCCAGATTGAAGAAGTCTGGCATGGAGAAGAGTGCCCAGACCTCTCTGGATTCACAGGAGGGCTCCGGGAGTCTGCTGCCTATCGCTGAGCAGGAGGACTGCTTGGACTGCAGCGGTGCAGGGGGGAAGACGGTCGTCTCGTTGGGCCAGGCCCAGAAGGACGAAGCTTTGGGAGAAAAACCAGCAGATCGTGTCCCTCAGTACGGGATCCCTTATGACTTTGTTGGGAATGCGCCAGAGGTGAGGCTTGTTTCAATCTGTTGTTCCGTGGTTCCACCTGCAGGCCGAGCCTCCTGACGACCTGTCGTCTGTCTTCTTCAGTTCCCTCGAATAAACATAGGTGGGCAGGGAGGAGCTGGCAGCGAGCAAAGCCCGGGCTGGTGGCAGAACACACTTGGTTCCCCCCTTTTTCCTGGATCACAGTGTACAGGTAAGGCGCCGGTCACCTCAGTGAGTCCTAACCGGATAGAAAACCCCAGATAGAGTTGGGAGATGGATGCAGTGTGTGTGAAGTTTCTTCTCTCCTAGCCAAAACCATGAGAGTGCCTCCTACGTAGGGAATGTGTGATTAGAAGCACATGATTATTCGTCATGTTACGCCATTCTTGTGCTCATAAATGATCATCAGAGGTACATTTCCAATGTGGTTTGAGGACGTCTCGATGTCGTCTATCACTCCCAGCCTGCTCGAGACTCCGGGCCTGTGGAGACAGGATTTGGCAGACACGTTGCTGGTTTTAAATGAACGGGATATCGAATTCACATCAGTCTTAATCATTTTGACCTGAATTCCTTTCACAGGGAGCAGCCACATTTGAGGGGGACTGGCGCCGTGGAGAGGAACCCTTTTTGGGACTGGAGCTCTACCAGCAAAGGTTCAGGGTCATCTCCGAGAGCCGATATCGTCGGCTTCTATCGTGAGGCACCCCGTTGAACTCCAGCCAATAGCTCGGCTGGTTTCCAATCTTCAAAGCATTGTGTTATCGATCAGCTCAACAGAAAGTGAATGAGGAACAGAGTGATGCCATGTGCTGATACATTTAGAAATGGTTTCTTTTGATTCTTCTGTACACTGATCCAACCCCACTGATAGATAGTTCGCTCCTCGTTCATTTGGATGCCACCCTTTTGCTTTCAGAGTAGAGTAGGATCCTGGTTGTTAGTGACGTCTGAATGGTTGTGCATGTGCGTCCGTCACTCCTCTCTCTCCAGTCCAGCCCGCCGCTGTGGCATCATCTACTTCTCCATCCCGTGTTCAGAAAGCTAAACACGCTTGTTGAAAACTATTTTGAGTTGTGTAAGAATTTGCCAGTTTAAAGTTTGTGCGGCTGACTTTCTGAATGTGAAGTATGTCAAGTAGAAAATGTTTGCAGCTTCCTTTTGAATATCCCAGAATTCCCAGTGTGTGAAAAGTTATCATAAACGAGTCTGATTTTATTTTTTATTTTTTTTTGTGAATGGTGGTAGTCTTACAAAAGCTAGCAGTAGTTATAGTCAGGTTTGTGAGACTAAAAACAAAGGAAAAACATTTAAAAATGGAAAGGAGTAGGGCTTTGTTTTAAAAAAAAAAAAAAAAAAATCTTTGAAATGCAATGCTGTAAGAGAATTTGGAGAGAAAACGTTATTTTCAACAACATGATGACGGCCATTTCTGCAGACACGTCGCAGCTCACAGATGCGTTTGGCTTTTGTCAACATGGTACAGAATATTGGTGCTATAAATCTGTTCAGAATTCAAGTTGCAGTTTCACCAGACCGATGTAGACGGGCTAGCTCGGTTTGTAGTCCACACTGTCAGACTTTCTGATTCTCTTTTGAAGACGTGTGAAAAGCTGGGGCACGTTTAGCCTGATCATTCATGTGGCTTGGCTTTATTTGCTAGTGAGTTCTAAGTTGATGACGGTAAATTTAGGTTTGTGTTTTTCAGTTCAGTGTCCCCAGGACATGCAGGAGTAACGCTCCGCTGTCCAGCTGCGAGTGTAGAATCATTAAACCATTTGTGTCGTCGAGACGGCGATGGAACCAAAAACATGGCATCATAATTACAGAGGTACAAAGGCTTTTCTGTGACGTGGTTTACAGTATATCCAGCTGTTGTCTCGCTGTGCGTGTGTGCGGGATTGTGTTAGCAGCAGAACCTGCGTAGGCCCTGGTTCAGAATGCCTGGAGTAGAACTCGCATCTCAGAATTATGATGTATGCAGATAGCTACATTTGCAACCATGCAAACCAGATCGTAACCGCCTCCAAACTCTGGAACCTGTGGTTCATACACCTTCCAAGGTGTGGTTGAAGAGCCTGCAGTGTGACCTGACACATCTGCAGAGAACTTTTTGTTTTGTTTTGTTTGTTTTTTGTTTTTGAGGACAATCTGACGAAACTCAAATCATCCTCATCCCTCCATCAGAGGTTAGTCACCATCCGTCAGCGGCAGCGTGGGCGTGCACTAGTGCAGGAGGACGGGCTCGAAGATGAGCCCAAACACCTCAGAGAAACGGAACCCAGCTGCTGAATGAAAGGCACTCCAACTTCAGGGTCCTGTCTCCTTTTCTTTGACGGTCATCGTACACTCAGGAATTTTTTAACATGCACGCTGCATTAATGTCCACCTGTGATGATGCATTATTATCCACCTGTTGATTCTAGAGCAGAAACATGAGCATTTTCCCCAACTTACTGAAGACGGCGAGGACCTAAAAAAAAAAACAACAAAAAAAAGCCATTGTGATTAGTAGAAGCAATGTGGAGGTGAGTCCAGGTGCCCTGAGTCCTATGCAATGCCTCGGCATGTGTCCTCTGCAGGAAACACTGTGCACGTCCAGTGTTTTGGTGAGACACGTGGAGTCAGAACATGGCATGTGCCCATACACTCCCTGTTTTTATTTTGATATTGGTTTATGAGGAGGCGTGGGGTTAATTCAGTGAGATAATCTTGACTGATGTGCACACAAAAATGGAGTTGAGAGCATTGCATCACACCTTTTCTCCGCGTAATTCTACCTTTTGTTTGGGCATGTTTAAGTAAAAAATGTAATAAAAAAAAAAAAATAGACGGAATGCTTCAGGATGTACGCATTTGGAACAAAAGTGTTGCTTTTCTACAGTCTGAAGAACATCCAGCACTAAAATCTTTACTCATGGTTTCATTCCCAACCCTCCCAGTTTCCATTTGCCTCGTTATCATCGGTCCTAAATAGTTGTTATAATTTCTTGGACACCCTGAGTAAATTATTTTGTTTCATTGTGGTTTTTCTTAACATCTAATAAAGGAATAAACCCAAACTTGGCCTGCTTGTGTCCTCTGTTCTATGAAGAGACTACCACGAGACGGCAGAATCGATGCCGAACGCCGGTAGGTAGATTCCTGGCCCCGTATACAGGTAAACGGATATTAAATATTATTACACTAAAACTATCTCGGGTGAGACTAAGTAGAAAATGTGGCGAGTGTTAGATATGGGTTCGGATATTTCAGTATTGGGTAAAATTTATTGAAAAAGTAACCCCAAAAGAGGTATTATTCAACAAACGCATAATCCAAACACGCTGAGACGTCGCCGTGACGACTGTAATCCGGCGGAGCTCATCGTTGTTTTCATGGTTGGGGCTCGATTATTAATGTCTTCAGGTCCACACAGGTAAATCGTCGACTGTCAACACTCTGGGCTCGATTACATCGCTCTCACGGCTCAAGTTTGTTTTAAAATGGCGGCGGAAGCGTCGAGTCAGGTATGAGGTGATACCGGACGAGCCTCGCCGCGGCCCGGCTTTACAGTCATGCTCTGGGGAAAAATACTTCTTTTCTTGTAATCTGACCTCCTTCGGTGATGCCGCTAAGAAAACCGAAAAATGCTGCCGGTCGCGTTTTAACTTAGTTTGGAGATAGTTGGGGAAGCGCTGGCGGAGCTCGACGTGTTCGACACCGATACTTTCCCCCTTCCAGGTCCGGGTTTTCTCCCACAGATGCCTGTCAGCCGCCGTCGTTTGTGTCTGCCCGGCGGGGAAGTGATGGTGGATCCGCAGTAGTCTCAGCATCACTATGGACCGCCCCGGCCGGCGGCTGCCTGCCCCCCACCTGTAGCATCGGTCCGCATCATGGCGAACAAGACCCTCCGCTCAGGTAGGTGCCGCCGGGCCGGCGTCAGCATGCAGACCGCAGTAGGAAATGTTCCAGTAACCGGTAAAACGCGGCGTTTCAGGTCGATCGTGAAGCTCGAACTCCTGCTCAAATGTAATCTTTCACCTGAAATCCTATTCTGATTTTTACAGGTTTGCAGAAAGTTCACTCAGTACTTTTTTATATTGTGATTGATTAGGCAGCATTTCCCTGTACGTGACGTTTTTCTACGTCAGTGCGGTTTACGTGCTTGGCTCCTGATGAATGCACTTTAAATTCCATGGGGTCATAAATGACCGTTTCCCACCCGCATGCGCAGGTGCGGTTGTGGTTAGGTTGTGGAATTATTTCCACTGTTGCGTAGGAACAACCTGCTGCTGGTGTGTTTTGGGCCAAAGTGTAGCAGCTCACATGACAGGGTGCAGCTCAGGGTTTAGTGCTGCTGTGCTAAGAATGTGTCTTTGTGTGTCTGCAAACAGTTCATGTCAGTGTGTGTGTGTGTGTGTGTGTGTGGAGGGGGGTTCTTAGCTTAGCATCCCAGCTGGTGTCAAAGCCACATATTGTTGCTGGCGCCTTGCTCACATTACCTCCAGACTCCAGTTACAGCCTGGGTTTCATTTTCACCTTGGTCAGGCTCCGCCCACTTTTCCAGGTCAGTTGGAGGAAACTGGGAGTCGTGCAGGCCACTCCGTGGGCCGGTGATAAGATTTTTTTAAAAAAAACAACTCCATGAGCTAAAATGGAGCTCAGTTTTAATTAACGAGTTGTTTTATAGCTGCGGTGTCATCGTAAATCTGCTGGTTTGTACCTTTAGCGTGGTGGACCTGCAGCAGGTGATGCCGTGGGGTTTTAGAATTCTGAACGTCTCGCTCTCCGGGAAAGCGAAGGATGATCTTTAGGACGTGTGGAAAGTCGCAGGTCCGATTGAAGAGGTGCTAACGGCTAAATGTTGTCTCATATTTTGCTTCCTTCCCAGTAATGTCGGGGGGAAACACGCCGGAGAGCGGCGATGCAGTGGAACAGCCAACTCCCCACCACACCAGCAGCCATGAGTCCGGGGGGAACCCCCCCTCCTGTTACCACCCCAGCCCAGTCTACTACAACAGCCTCTGTTCAGAACAAAACCACGACAGCCACAGCTTGTCTTCCCAGGACTCTGGGATCCCGACTCTAGAGATCAACCCTCCGGCGCCTGCCCTCTTCAGCCAGCGGCAGCCCGCGGACGGGGCCAGCTCCCCCGCCACCTTACCTTTAGACGACGAGCCCTCCGACCCCAGCGCCATCCAGAGGTCCTCCACCTTCCCTCGCTGCGGCTACGAGTCCTTCCGTCTGTACAGCCCCAGCTTCAGAGTGTCCGCCCCCAGTGGCATGAGCGCGGCGGGTGGGGTCCTGAACCGCAGCGATGACATCTCCGTCTGCAGCATGTCCAGCATGAGCACGGAGCTGTCGGTCTCCAACGAAGACATTTTGGATTTCACCGTCACCTCTAATTCCAGCGCCATTGTTACCTTGGAAACAGACAACAGTGGCACCTCCCACTTCTCAGACTTGACGCTGTCGTCATCATCGCCGGGGCGCAGAGATTTATGGAGTCCGCTGAAGCCACACCCATCCTCAGATGTCGCTCAACAGGAAGTGGACGGCAGACAAAAGAAACTGGGACCTCTGGCAGGTTTATTCAACAGGTCAGTCCAGAATATCAGGATGGGAAAGATTTCACAAACTGCTCCTCTTATTAGTTTTGCTTGACGGCCTTTAATGTTCAGTCAGTTCTCACCAGGATTATTTACCCTCAGCACCTGTGTCACTGCGGTATTGTCTCCCGAAACATTCGTCGTTTCGGCTCCGTCAAAGGTTCTGAGCTCGTGTCTCCCTTGGATTATACTCTGGGTTTTAATATTGTAGGGAACTTTAGCACAGGAAACGTGACGCGTTCTGTTCTGAACCCCTTCAAACAATTTAATTCCATCTGCACCTCAGGTCTCACACACACACACACACACACACACACACACACACACACTCTGCACTGAAGACATGTCTCATTAGAGAACACGAACTGTCCCCCTGCAGATGAGAGTAGAGCAGCAGGCCTCAGGTTTGCTGATTGTTGTCTGATCATGGATGTGATCAATGAGATGATCCATCACACCTGTATCTGTTCACCTGCCTGTGCTGAGGAGATAATCGGACATTAGGGCTGGTTCCTCTGAAGGAACCTCCGCTGTCACCTGTCCCCACTCCTCACGTGGTCATCAGGTGACCCGTCGGAGTGGTTGAGTGTGTGAAGAGCAGGTTCCTGCAGATGAGGAGTGATCAGGTGGGCGGAGAGCCGGAGAGCGGGGGTGATCATTTGTTACCTCACCGTTACATTTAACACACCTGTGGCCAAAGGAGCCACAGGTTTAGTCCTCCTGTTCTCCACTTTCCCTTCTTTCATTTTTTCTTGCATCTTCAGTCTTGAGCTGTCCCTCCTCCCTCATAGGGAGACACCCAGTCATCTCTCCTCAGCTCCTCCTCCCCTCTCCAGCCCTTCTCCTCCCCTCTCCAGTCCTTCTCCTCCTCCCCTCTCCAGTCATCTCTCCTCAGCCTCCTCCTCTCCTCTGCTCCTCCTCCCCTCTCCAGTCCTTCTCCTCCCCTCTCCAGTCCTCCTCCTCCTCCCCTCTCCAGCCCTTCTCCTCCCCTCTCCAGTCCTTCTCCTCCCCTCTCCAGTCCTTCTCCTCCCCTCTCCAGTCCTTCTCCTCTGCTCCTCCTCCCCTCTCCAGTCCTTCTCCTCCCCTCTCCAGTCCTTCTCCTCCCCTCTCCAGTCCTTCTCCTCTGCTCCTCCTCCCCTCTCCAGTCATCTCTCCTCAGCCTCCTCCTCTCCTCTGCTCCTCCTCCTTCCTCTTCCACCCCCCCAGCCTTCCTCCTCCCAGCTTCAGCCCTCCTCCTCTGCTCCTCCTCCCCTCTCCAGTCCTTCTCCTCAACTTCCTCCTCCCCTCTCCAGTCCTTCTCCTCCCCTCTCCAGTCCTCCTCCTCCCCCTCTCCAGTCCTCCTCCTCCCCTCTCCAGTCCTTCTCCTCTGCTCCTCCTCCCCTCTCCAGTCCTTCTCCTCCCCTCTCCAGTCCTTCTCCACTGCTCCTCCTCCCCTCTCCAGTCATCTCTCCTCAGCCTCCTCCTCTCCTCTGCTCCTCCTCCTCCTTCCTCTTCCGCCCCCCCAGCCCTCCTCCTCCCAGTTTCAGCCCTCCTCCTCACTCCCCCTCTCCTCAGAGTGTTGTCAGGTCTCCCCCCGTCCGCTCCTCTCCAGTCTTCTGGGCTGCGGCGCGTATGCAAGCGGACCATCCTTTTCTGCGGCTGCTGTCTGTCTGTTTCTGTCTGTCGGTCATTTCTCCACATTTCTCCGAGCGTTTGCTGATTTACCATGATGGCGGCCCCATCACTCCTCCTCTACATGGACAGGTAGGATCAGGTGCAGCTCTTGTCTTCGGACTCCTGCTCTGTTATTTCAGGACACCCTGTAATCTCTGCCGTCTTGTTTCATGTTGTCTCTGGGTTACTGAGGTTCACCTGTGTCTGCTGCACGTTTGCGTCAGCTTTGTTCACGCACTCGGTTGAACATCGAACCCTGGTTCGTCTTGAAAATGAGTAATTATTGGCATGGACACAAGAACACCAGGCATGTGTTCGTCATAATGGTGGCCAGATATCCTCGACACGTGAGGTCAAAGCAATGGCTCAGATAACTTTTTACTGCTATTTTACAGCTATTTTATAGTGGTCTCACCCCCGTAGATCTGGTGACACTCTGGCACGTGTTCCGCTGCCCCAACAGAGCTTCTCTCAGCAGCGAAGGGCTTCAAATGTTGATCTGCCTGTCGCATTCCGGTGGGTTTCTCTTATCAGTGTGAAACCCGCTGCCAAGCTGCACGTGCACGTGGTCAGAGTTCAGTAAGATCAGTCACACCGAAGCCTCAGCCAGCTGTTAATGTTTTCCTCACGCTCCAGCTGAGCCGAGCAGCCGGACGCGCTCACGTGGCTGCTGCTTCCTGTGGGAGTCTGAATCATCGGGAAAACATCTCGCCAGCGTCCTGCAGTTGGAGTCCCAGAAACGTCAAGTCTGCTGCTCTCCCGTCCTGTCCTGCCCCATCCCGTCCTCTCCTGTTTTGTCCTCCTAATGGCAGCTGTCCGGTCCCCTGACAGATCCCAAACAGATCCTGTCACAATCATCCTTCAGCAGAGACAGTTGCAGTTGTTGCTGAATCCAGGGGGGGTCCAGTGTCTCTGGTTGACAGCCTGTGTGTCCTCTGCAGGTTCCTCTTGGACCCGTGCACGCTCACTGTTACGCTCACTGTTACGCTCACTGTTGATCCTGTCGCACATTTCATCGCGGGTCTGTTCCAAATCCAATCAATAGAGGAGTCGGTTGCCGTGGTGACACATCCGATAGGAAACTTGGAACCCTTTAATCTGTGGTGTCACATGACCGTGTCGGTGGAAGACTTTGATTTAACCAGATTATTCACAGATGAGCTTTATTCCTGATCTGGACTGCTGGATAATTGGAATAGCCAGAGCGCTTGTTTTTGGGATACTGGTCTCTTTAAATTGGTTAAACTGGACCCTTGAAGCTCTCACAAACATTATAAATATGCTCTTTGCCCTGTAAGATTTAAACCAGGTTATAAGGCGCTGTCACAGACATATGGCTTCTTAATTTTTTCTGTGATGATGAGCTGGGACGTGTTTCTTCCTCTTCTCAGAAGCCTGTTCGCCAGGAGAGTGAAGCACAGTGAACCTGTGGAGCAGAGGGATCCGGGATGGAAGCTCTTTGGAAAAGTCCCTCCCAGGGAAGGCCCCACGAAAGACCCCCGGAAAATCCAGAAGGTAGAAACTCGCCGCATTGAAGCGTTTGACCGGTTCCTGTGTGGATCAGTCAACGGTTTCAGATTAAGTTTATTAAGAGATGAATGTACACCCAAAAAAGGTGTTGAAGACATCAGACGCAGAGCTAGAGGACGGGGAGAGGAAGCCGTCAGGTGATCACCCTTCTGTCCCCAGGAGCCTCGGGCTGTAGCAGCGATGCATGACTGCAGAAAAATAACATCCAATAAACTAGAAGGCTTTTAGAAGGGCCTGTTTTCTGGTTCCTGTGTTTGACACACCACCTGTCGAACATGCCCAGTGGTGGCTATAAACAGCTCTTTGTTGTTGTTGGGTTGAGATGTTGCCCTTGGGTGCACCCAGCAGTGTAACAGCCTGGCCTGAGTCCTCAGCAGTCAGTCAACACGGCCAGTTCAGGCGCTTGTGCCGCGGCTGCTGCTGCTGTTTCAGGAAGGACGGCGCAGGCGTTTCCTTTCTGTGGTCAGCTGCTGGTTCCGGGGAGAGAGTCTGACAGTGTCCTCCCTGGGCTCACCGGAAGTTCAGTGAATAAAGCTGGAGCGCTGACGGCCTCCAGTCTTTGAGTGCTTTGGTTTCAGTTGTAATTAGACACACCGTGACTCTAAAGGTCAGGATATTGACTTTACCTGCAGCGGTAACTTGAAACCTGCAGCAATCCTGAGCTGCTTCCCTCTGTGCCGAGTCAACAACTCTCTTCAAAGATGTGACTAATTGGACTGGAAAAATAATCCTGGGCTTCAGCTTCACACCCGAGAAGAATCACAGTCCATCTAAAAGTTAAAATGTCTTATCTAATCCAGCCTATAAATTAGAACTGGATCCCGTTGTTATGGCGGCAGCCATTCTGTCACATGATCCAGGAACCCTCTAGCTTCTCCTTTAAGTGATGGACCCACTGAATGATGGATGAACGTCTCGGTCGTTTTAACGGCGCGGTGCAGCATGATCCGCTCTTCTGGGCTCCATTAGCAGGGCTGCCAGCTGGCGTACGTGTGCATTAATGCAGTCTCGGAGGTGCTGGCTTTCTGCTGCAGAGCCATCCTGTGTAGGAAGAGTGTGTGTGTGCGCGTGTGTTTGGAGCAGAGGGGGTATCATGCTGCTGCTGCATCAGTACCAGCGCAGCGTCCTTCAGCGGCAGCTGGACGATCTCTCTGCCCTCCATCTTTGCAGCCAGCTCGTCTCCTCACTCCTGGCGGTCCTGTTGCCTGGAGTGAGCCATCGGGAGCCGTGGCGACGTTAGGCTAGGATGCTAGGCTAGTCTCGGAATAACAAGCCCCCGCTGGTGGACTGTCTCTCTGTAAGGAACTGCAGCGTTCATGGTGAGTGAGAGGGCTGGATGGTCTCTGCTTATCAGATGACGCTGGTAGTCGGAGCGGGACCGAGCAGGACAGGATGTAGCTCAGGTTTCGCAGCTTTAGCTAGTAGCACGGTGGACCACGGTAGAAGCAAGCAGTTGTTGATGCGATATCTCCTTGTGTCTGTGCACGACGGAGGGCACGTGTCAGTCGGGAGGTCTGGACCTGCCTGTGGACAAGCTGTTGAAACACAGCTTATTTCCACTTCTGCATTTTCCTGATTTATGCTGCTCATGCGTGAGGCGCCACCGTTCCTTTGTTCTCTGTCCTTCAGGGCTGGTTGGGTTTGTCAGGTCGGCACCAGAGTCAATGTCATTCAATGTCATCCCGTTTCTGAGAGTCACTGAAGAACTAATAGAGGTGGTTGGTGCACAGAACGGGTGGGTCAGTCGTGTGTGTTAACTTCCTGCCCGTTCTGAGTGTGTCCTCCGTAGTGGTCTTAGACCAGATCAGACCATGTCGTAGGCAGCTGGCTGCCCCCTCCAGGCCAGTTGGACTCATTTGTAGCCTTGTTGTGATCATGGTGGAGGGCGGCGCAGCGTCCTTCAGATCAGCTTTCTGCCCTCCGCCGGTCTGGAATGTTGGTTTTTGCATTCAAAGCACGCACCATTATGAGTCAGCTGATATGTGACCTGCTCTGAGGCCTGGAAGGCTGAGAGTCACATGACCGCCTCTCTAGAGAGTGGCCGACACCCCCCAGAGGAGGAACGGCAGCGGATGAGGGAGAACCGACATCACAGGCCTGTGGTTGGGGGCCTCGGTCTCCGTCACCATGGCAATCACTTCGCTGTGCTGCCTATCACTATAAACTGTTTCAGTGCTGAATTACCAGTTTACCCACGAGGAGAGCTCTTCATAACACCTCCGAGAACTTTAAATGCAAAGTCAACATTGTCTGTGTAACAAAGATCCTGATCTCCCAGGCATCTCCCCACACGCTGCATCTCTCTCTGAGCAGCAGGTTCTGACCCTTGTCACAGTTCCTCTCAGATTTGCAGCCGCATGCACACACTCCTCTTCCAGGGTGGAATTTAAACCCACTAATCCTCCCTTTATTCCTCACCACCTGTGTGTGTGTGTGTGTGTGTGTGTGTGTGTGTGTGTGTGCTGGCTGTGTTACGCTGCAGTAACGCCACCTCTGCTCTGATTTCAGGAATATGAAACCAAGAATGGCCGAGCTGGACCCGGAAACCCTACGTCTCCCAGGCAGAATGTGAGGAAAAACCTGGACTTTGAGCCCCTCTCCACCACGGCGCTCATACTGGAGGACAGACCTGCGTATGTAAACACAATCAGCCTGCTTGGTCACACAATGACGCCTTGTCTCCATCTGCTCCTCGTGCTTTCCAGATCTGTCCTCGGCCCGTTCATGAGTGGCAGCGGTGCTCCTCCTGCCTGCTCCATCTCCCCTCTTTAATGTGCTTTCTGTTTTGTTAGATAGTGTCACCAGTGGAAACAAAACAAACTTCCAGGTCCACCTTTTCTTTCTCACTGCCTCCCTCTGCTGGTAGAAACAGTGCACTGCAGCGTGCCGACCATCAGCTGTTTTTGAAGAACAGAATAAAACTGAAACTTTGGTCAAACTTTGAGAAAAGTGCAGGGATCCCTGGTCACATGATTATTGCGCAGAGGCATTCCGCTTAAAGAAGCGCTCACTGTCCTGATCCCACTGGTCTGTCCCCATGGGGGAGGAAATCAAAGTAAGCAGTGGTTTTGATCCACATCCTCTGTTTGCCTGTTACAGTAATCTACCTGCGAAACCAGCTGAGGAGGCGCAGAAACACAGACAGCAGTATGAAGAGATGGTGGCGCAGGCTAAGAAGAGAGGTAAAGAGCACACCTTTGTGTGGGACCGTCCGTCCGTCCGTCCTGTCTTACACGTCTGAACGGATGATTGCAGAGTTGAAGGAGGCTCAGAAGAAGAAGAAGCAGCTCGAGGATCGCTGTAAGCTTGAAGAGAGCATCGGTACCGCCGTCCAGACCTGGAATCAGGACATCTTGCCTAATTGGAGCGCGATGTGAGTAACAGGAAGTACTGCGATTGCCCCCTGTCCCCCAGGATGTCCCTAACCCTCCTCTGACCGTCCCATAGGTGCACATCTCGTCGAGTGAGAGATCTGTGGTGGCAGGGCATTCCCCCCAGCGTCAGAGGAAAAGTGTGGAGTCTGGCCATGGGCAACGACCTCAACATCACCCACGGTAGGCTGGAGCTCCCCTAAAGGTGGAACCAGTCCAGCTGGTAGAGTAAGCAGCCAGCTAATGCTAATGCTGGCAGAGTTAGCAGCCAGCTAATGCTAATGCTGGCAGAGTTAGCAGCCAGCTAATGCTAATGCTGGCAGAGTTAGCAGCCAGCTAATGCTGGTCGAGGCCGGAACCGTTGGAGACGTACTTTTACAAAGATCTCTTCACTTCTTCATCAGTTTCGTACATGAACGCAGCAGAAACTTGCACAACAAACAGCTGTTGAGGAGCTAGAAACAGCTGTTTAGAAAGTTGGAATCAGCCATGACGCCCTCCGCCTGGCTGACAGTCAGGGGAGCTGCGAGCTCCTCTCCTCTCCACGTTTCCTGTGGACCAGGCCAGTCCAGCACGCTCCATTGGGCTGCTCTCCATGATTAATGTGCTGAGGTTTTACTGCCGCTGGCACTGGGAACCGCAGCGCTGTGCAACGTGACTCCTCATCAGAGGGCCGCCTGGCGGCGCTAAGGTCTGGCCCACAATTGACCAGCTCAGCGTTTTACAAAGGCTCGTTGATTAATGAGTAACAGGTTTCCAAATCAAAACCACCACCAACAAACAAATGCATTTTGTTGTTATCCTGCAAAAATAAATCCCATGATTTTGGCACAACGGTCCTGCTGTGATCTAAGTAACCTGAGTAATCCACCCTGCCCAGCAGGTGGCGCTATAAGTCTCTAAACCATTTTACCTGGTTGGAGCTACGTGAACTGGGAGGTTCGGCTGCCGCTAAAGTGTTAGCATGCGTGCATATGAGGATCAAACGGTGCCATCTTGGCCGGGCTGTTGCGCTGACTCGGGTGATTTGGGACTATTTTATGTCCAGGCCAAAGTCTTCGAAACAGGAAAAGATTGTGCTAAAAGTCACGTGCTGGTTTCCCTTTTAGTTTGTCTTTGCAGGATCCATTAGTTTGTACTTGGAGGACAAGCTCTGTTTCAAGGTTCTCCTGATTTATTAGAAATATCTCTTATCTGTTGTCTTGGCTTTTTTGATGGGACTGGGAGTTTGGGCATGAATTTAGCTCCATGTGGCCGCAGTTCCAGTCCGAGCTGAGGCATGTCTGGACTTGTTAACTGGACCGTATTGTGTTCCCTCAGACCTGTACCACATCTGTCTGGCCCGGGCGAAGGAGAAGTGGAAGACCAGCGCGACCCCTGCGTCGGAGCCCGAGTCTGAAGGTAAGACCAGAGGAAACGGCGAGCCGGTCCCCGCCGGAGCGCGTGTGAACGCCTCCCCTCTGTCCAGATGCCGGCTCTTCAGATCGAGAGTCCAGCCTGGAGCTGATCAAGCTGGACATCTCCAGAACCTTCCCACACCTGTGCATCTTCCAGCAGGTCAGTGACCCGCGGGTCCCTGCCCCCCCCGGCGCCGCCGACCACGGCTGCGTTCTCACGGTTTTTGTGTTTGTGTCAGCAGGGCGGGCCGTACCACGACGTGCTGCACAGCATTCTGGGAGCATACACGTGTTACCGGCCAGACGTGGGTTATGTAAGTGTGACACGCCCCCACCAGCCACCGGGGGGCGCTCTTTCAGCCGTTGACACTATGTCACAATGATAAAGTTAGTTTGCGTTAAATGTCATCAGTAGGAGCGTTACACGCTCCGCCATCCTGCAGCCCTGCGTTTCGTGTCGGCGCCCGTTTGCTGCACGGCTGCTGCCGCCCGGCGTGCATGCGAAGGGTGCGGTTAGCGCTGATGCTGCTCACCGCTGCTCACCACAGCCCCACGCAGCCTTCGCTACAGGATTAGAAATGAGTATGACTTCCTGTAGAGCCCCCAGCTCACGGAGGCGAGCTACGCCTGGGCCTCCGCTCGGAGGTTTATGCCTGACTCAGCACTTTCCGGTGCAGATCTGGGTATCGGGGGAGAGAGCAGAGACCTTCTGATGTGTGTGTTCAGGTGCAGGGCATGTCCTTCATCGCCGCCGTGCTGGTCCTCAACCTGGACACGGCCGACGCCTTCATCGCCTTCTCCAACCTGCTCAACAAGCCCTGCCAGATGGCCTTCTTCAGGGTGGACCACAGCCTTGTCAGTACACACACAGTCCCACACGAACACACACACTCCTCTGTCTTCAGCACCGCCAAAAAACACATCATACAGTCGTCTTATTCCTTTGATTCCTTTGATGTCTTTGATCTTTGGTGGTGTCACACTTCTGTTCTTCATGGTTTCTTTGTTGGGTTCCTCCCAGAGGTCCCACTGGTCCTCACGGTCCAGAGGTCCCACTGGTCCTCACGGTCCAGAGGTCCCACTGGTCCTCACGGTACCTGCTAATGTTGGTCCAAGCCTCAAACCACCTCCTCGTCTCTGTCTCTGCAGATGTTGACGTATTTCTCTGCGTTTGAAGTGTTCTTTGAAGAGAATCTACCAAAGCTTTTTGCACATTTCAAGAAAAACAACTTGACTCCAGACATTTATTTGATCGACTGGTGAGTCTTTGCGTCCGTCTCCTCTCTGGGCGTCTCGGCGGGTGTCCACGGAAGTCACCTGACCTGTGCACCGGTTCACCGGTTCACCTCCTGATAGTCCTGTCTGTGTTTACATGTTGTTGTGTCCCGTCACGGCCCCCCCTGCAGGATCTTCACCCTGTACAGCAAGTCGCTACCGTTGGACCTAGCGTGCCGCGTGTGGGACGTGTTCTGCCGGGACGGCGAGGAGTTCCTGTTCCGCACCGCGCTGGGCCTGCTGCGGCTTTACCAGGACGTCCTGACCTGCATGGACTTCATCCACATGGCCCAGTTCCTCACCCGCCTGCCGGACCTCATCCCTGCCGAGCAGCTCTTCCAGCACATCGCCGCCGTTCACATGACCAGCCGCAACAGGAAGTGGACGCAGGTAAGGGGCCCGGGGGTCGGGGGTCGGACGGCGGACGTCGGCGCGCCCGCGGCTGACGTGACTCCCGCCTCTGCTCAGGTCCTGCAGGCGCTACAGAAAGACCCGGATCGAGGGAGCCCGGTGCTGAAGCGCTGAACTCCTCCTGGACGGCGTTGCTGACATCATCACCTGCTTGGTACCCCGTCGCCGGTCCCTGAATGTGGTGTGACAGGACCACAAGGCCTTACTGATCTCCCAGCAGGGACCTGGACACTCCAGAATGTATCCCACAATCCCCCACACACACACACACACACACACACACACACCCCGTTTCTGATGGGAACCAATCAGAGAGAGGTTACTGATCGTGAGCTCCACCCAGCACTCACCCTGCCTACAGCCATGGTCTCCACGGGGAGACGAGCCACACATCTGGGCTCCAGCGGCGTTCCCTTCCTAACGAAGACGCAGGTGTGTGGCGCCGGCGTTGCCTGTGAAGGAGGGGCGACGCGATGCCCGTGGGCTGAGCAGCGGGACGTGTCTCTGTCCAGACGTTCCCTCCGGGTGAAGGGACGGGTGGAGCCCGTAGATGTGCACGTCCCGGCGCGTGCTGCGGTGGGTCGGCTGTGCAGGTGGCGTCCTGAGTGATGATGGAGGCGACCGCCGCCGTTATTCCAGCTCGTCTTTCTACCTGTTTTTGCTGTTAACCACAGGAACCTGTCAACATTTGGCTGTGGTCACCTTTGTTGCTTTGGTTAACGGGTCACTCCTGCGGCAGGCGGGGCTGCTATTACGTGCACTACCCCCCCCCTCCCCCCCCCCCCCCCCCGCCCCTTTGGATCCACACTGGATGTCTGTTTGATGTTTTTGCCATTTTGCACAGACCTGTTTATCAAACGCAATAAAAACTGTGGATGCTGAGCCGACCCGACGCCTCCTGACGCTGGGGGTGATTTTGGGAGGGGGCACAGGTTACCTTTCACACACCGTCTGAGGTTGTAAACAGGAAGTGGCTGTAGTCTGCAGCTCCTCGCATCAGCAGCTTCCCGCTCGGCACCGTGCAGCAGATGATGCAACCCCCCCCCCCCCACCCCCGACCGCAGGACCACAGCCGAGCTGTTCGCATGTCCTGCTGCTGGGAGGGTTAGCAAGCGCGGCGTGTGAGACGCCGGCTACCCGGCACCAGCTTCGGTGTGTGTTCCACCTCCGCTCACGACCCACACAGGTGGAACACAAGAGGCCGATAGATGCGATGAGAGGTGTGTGACGTGTGTGTTCCTCCTGCGGAGACCCGTCCTCTACAGGACGGAGAGCGGCTGGACGTGCTCCGCTGAAATGTAGCTCATCTGTGGACTTTATTCAAATAAAGGACTCGTGAATACGCAGTCGTGCTCAGTGTCACCTCTGTTGACCCCTGACCCCTGACCTTAATAGACCAGGACACCCGACACGGCTCCACCACAGTCCTCTGGGTGACTGGTGGGATGGTGGGTGACTGGAATAATAACTGGTGGGATGGTGGGTGACTGGAATAATGACTGGTGGGTGACTGGTGGGATGGTGGGTGACTGGAGTATTACTGGTGGGGTGACTGGGTGTTGACCACATACTGTTGCTCTGAAAATACATCTGCAATGTGTCGAGGTTGCTCAACCACAGATGTTGGAACGTCACTGTTTTCATCCCAATCTAAACGTGTCCTGGATGCTGAATGACAGGAGCCGTTCTTATTCCGCCCTCCTCACCAGTGTCATTCACTTAAACGTTTTAGGATCTGTTTATCTAAATGACAAAACATGAATGTAAATCAATGAGCCTCATGGCAAAGAGCCAATAAAGAGAACCAGAGATTAAAGCATCAATCAAACAGGAAGGACCAGGGTTGGTGTACAGATCTGGCCAGGATGTAGTTTCCATAGAAACGTATTTGACCAAGTAGTGATCTCATAATATGATTGACAGAGTTAAATGTGTTAGTGAAATTAGTGAAATGATTCAAATATACAACGGAGGAGCAAACACCCGCAGAGTTTTTCACACACACACACACACACCCACAGAGGTTTTTACACACACACACACACACACACGATGCACTACTTCCTCTACAGAGTGGAAAGTTTCTGCCCCCCCAGCCTCTCGGGCTGAGTCAGAAGGTGGTTGGCCCCTGCAGGTGGTGTTTGACGCGCTCTGCTGCAGGTTCGGATCGTCAGGCTCTTTACCGCTGATCTCCATCAGAACCATGAAGACCGCTCACTTCCTGCTGGTCTGCATCATTGGAGCCGCCCTGCTCGCCTCGGCTTTCAGCAAAAGTGAGAACCCGCGTGTGGATCACGGCGCCCTGGAGCTCCTGGTTAACCTCTGTTGTGTTTCCTAGATGAAATCGGCCCCGACGACTGCTGCTTCAAGTTCTACCCCAGGAGAGTGAAGAGAGCCCTGGTCCGCTCCTACTACGTCACCGATAAGAGGTGCCCCAAGCCCGGAGTTGTGTAAGAGCCCCCAGATCCATAACTGGAATCCTCTGACTGTCTAGATCAATATGTGTCAATGTTTAAACATTTGCAGTTCAAATGAAGAAAAAAGTTTGTTTGTTTTTTTAAAAATTTGAGACTTTTTCTTGAGTTTTCCTTTCCGTCCGTTGAGTCAGAACTTTTGCCCTCTGGCTCATCGGGATTCTGAAATCTTGGATGTGCTTCTTGCAGTCTGGTCACTCAGAAGTCCCGTCACATCTGCGTTGACCAAAGCATTTCCTGGGTCGACAACCTCATGAAGAACCTGGATGAGGAAACCTTTTAGCTGCCGCTGTCTGGCGTCAGAGGCCGGGTCGCTGCGGTTCTGGTCTCGGCTTGGCTCGGCTCGACGCGGGAATCATTTCGCTTCTGTCCGCTTCGACCACATAAAGCATTGCAGCAGCAGTTGGCGTTCCTGGTGGATCGGGACATGTTTGGCTTCATTCTTGCTGTATTTTCAATAAAAACTTACCTTTGGCACCAAACTGATGTGGTTCTGGAGCAGCTTTGCTGTGGGCACCAGCAGAAATCAGAGTCCAAACACGGGCACGGGCATCAGAGCCTTACAGAGGGAGGGTTCTCCGCAGTTTCCACTAAAAAACCTCATTTTTAACTGCAGGTTCTGTGAAACGCTTCATCTGTAGAGCGACATAATATCGCGATCAAAGAGGTTTGTGGTTAAACTCTCGGAGGATTTTCACGTTCGCTCACACATGAGACGCAAACGGAAAAAGACCCTGCAGCCGATGGTTCCCGCTGGCTTTTCATCTGGTTTCGTAGCTAATTTTAACATTAAATGATAAACGTTTTCACATTTTAATGCGCTGGAAACCCGTAATAGCAGCCAAGCGCTCCAGGGAGCAGCATCCCTCTATAATGCTGTTAGCGTGATGCTTCCAGCTACAGTGAAATGTAAACTGAGTATTAGTTTTATTATTCATCCGAAATATTCAGACCTCAAACCTGATTATTTAAGGATGTGAGAGCGAGTTCTGGCTTTTGTACGAGAGAATGTGTAGATACTCAAAGAAATCCTGAAGAAAACCAAAATATTCCCTTCTCACTTCTTTATCTAGTAAAGTCAGAATAAACAACAAGTCTTTACAAACTTTTTGGACATTTTGAGCACCTCCCAGACGTCGGGGCCACTGGGGCCAAGTGGTAAATCTTGCACACAGCGGAGGACTGAACCAGGTGGAGCATCGTCCTGCATTCATTCGAGGGTCCTCTTGGAAGCTACTGACTTCTTCTCCACCGCTGTTTGAAGAACGTGTCTTCTAGATGTTGGCAGTAGCTTTGGGAGTTGAGTTTGAGTCCATCGTCAACCCGAAAAGGTGCAACAAGTTCATTGCTTTTAATTCCAGCCCATTCCAGAACCTCAGCTCCACCTTGCTGGTGTCTGAGCCGGAGTGCACCTCTGTGGCCCTGGATGGTCCATCTGGTCCAACCACCAAGGGTCACTCTTATCCCATCAGTCCATAAACCCTTTGTCTTCAGATATTTCTTGGCCCGTTTGGGTTTCAGCCTATCTTACCTGGGCAGCGAACAGCTTGTACTCGTGGACCTGCTCTGTAGGTTGGAGTTCTGGAGTAGGACCGCATTGGAGGGCAGGTGGTTCCCAGCAGCTTCACATTGGATTCTTCTCACATCTCCGGTTCTTGAGATTGTGGACAGAGGGTGATGACCTCCAAGGCCACGCCCTCGTTCGGTAACATCATCCGGCCGGAACCCCTCCAGCTGTCAGCTTTGAGTTGGGAAGTATAAAAATGAGGATTTGGTCAGAATTCTCTCTTGCCTAATAACCGCGGAGTCTTTTCCGGGTCCCCCTCTTGATTCTAGGCAGCGTCAGTAAACCCGGATAAGAAAACAATCTGATCGTATCTCTAAGAAACCTTTATTTCCCATAATAACCAGCAGAACCACCACAAGCATGGGCGTATCTCAGCATACCGATGACCACCTGGTTCCACTCATTGTCCCGATGACCACCTGGTTCCGCCAGGATCACAGCGCTTCTTCCTCTGAGCTTTGTGCTGTTCCTTCAGCGCCTTCAGATGTTGCTCCATGCTGTTGGTGGCGTCCAGAGTGGTCTCCAGGTCCTGCAGCAGCGTCTTGTGTCCCAGGAGCCCCCACTCCTCCTTCAGCCTGGCGTTGTCCTGGTGCAGGTTGCTGCACGCCTGCTGGGTCCTCAGCAGGAGATCCCTCCTCCTGGCCACCTCGGCCTCCAGCTCAGCCAGCTCCTCCCGTCGGAGCTGGACGTGCGTCTCGCTCAAGAAGATTTTCTCCTTCATGTTCGACAGAAGCTGAGCAGAGCGCAGCGCGGTTAACAACACGGAGGCGTTTAGATGTTGCCGTGGACACCTGGACCTACCTCCAAGCTGCTGCAGATCTTCTGCTGCATCTTTACAGATCTTTCCTTGTCCTTCTCAGCTTGTCTCTTCTGCTCCAGCCTTTTGGCCTGCAGCTGCTCAAACTGGACCTGCACGGGGTCCCGATCCTCTTCCCAGTCCCGCAACGCTGCCTCCAGTCTGCGGATCTTGATGTTGAGCCTGATGTTCTTGAGGCGCTGCTTAACCAGCTCCTCCTGATGCTGCTGCTCCGCCTCCAGGATGGAGTCCACTTTGGCCCGAGCCGCTTGGAACCCGAGGCGGCGGCTGAGCTCTGGCACCGCTGCCTTCTTCTTCTGGGCCAGGAACGCTCGCCATTCCCTGTCCACCTGAGGACAATCGGGGACAGGTTAAGACACACCAGAGGAAACATCTGCCCCTTTCTCTCCACACGTCCTCGACCTTCTGAACTGCCCTGCGTTAAAAACAAAAACCCCTTTAGGAATTTTAAAAGTGATCTTTCCTTCTCCAAAACAGCGTCTTCATTTTCACCCACGCAGATTCATGACTGACCTCGTTCTTCTTCTCCTGGCACCGTGAGGCCAGCTCCTTTATTTGCTCCTGAGCTTGCTGGGCCTCGAGAACAAGCTGCTCTTTCAGATCCCTCAACATCTTCATGTTCTGCTGGTACATCTGCAATTGCTCCGCTGAGGACACATCTGAGTCCAGGCCTCCAAAGTTCCTGGAGTTCCTCTTGATGTACTGGGGCAGCTTGGCCTGGAGCTGGCTGCTGTGGTTGAGGGCTTCATCTCGCTGCTCTAACAGCTGCTCTAGGAGCTCCTCATATTCCTGCTCATTCAGGGCACCTTCATCTCCTGGAAAGGCGCTGGACTCTTCTGTCTCCTCATGAGAGGTGTCGTCTTGATTCTCCGGGCCGTCCAAGAGCAGGCTTCCTTCGCCCTCATACTGGAATCCAGGATCAAAACTATCTTCACCGCACAGGTGCTGCTCACCTTCATCAACAGACTGGTCTTGGCCTCCCTCCTCGGGAGCCTCCTCAGGAGCCTCCTCAGGAGTGTCCTCAGGAGTGTCCTCAGGAGCCTCCTCGGGAGTGTCCTCAGCAGCCTCCTCGGGAGTGTCCTCAGCAGCCTCCTCGGGAGTGTCCTCAGCAGCCTCCTTAGGAGTGTCCTCAGCAGCCTCCTCGGGAACCTCCTCAGGAGCCTCCTCGGGAGTGTCCTCAGCAGCCTCCTCGGGAGTGTCCTCAGGAGCCTCCTCGGGAGTGTCCTCAGCAGCCTCCTCGGGAGTGTCCTCAGCAGCCTCCTCAGGAGTGTCCTCAGCAGCCTCCTCAGTAGTGTCCTCAGGAGCCTCCTCGGGAGGAACCTCCTCAGCCGCCCTGGGAACATCTTCATTCAGGTTCTCTGGACTGACATCTTCCTGTGTGGAACAATCTGCTGTAACATCTGCGTCTCTCTCAAAGTCTAATAAATCCCAGAGTATCGACCTCTGTATCTACGCCCCCCAACTGCTTGCTATTGGTTGTCATGGAAACTCTGACCTGGTTAACTCTGGTGCTAGTTTGGAGCAAGCCAAGAGGGTCTATTTCAATGGTGAACACGTGACTTTTCTCGTTCTTTATTCGTAACATTTACATGGGGAAAATCCCCAAGTGGCTGCGAGGAATTTCAAAATAAACCGACGTAGACTCGTTTATGTTTAGTTAAAATCAAAATGCGCCTTTATGGATGTTGTCCCATGTACACGTTTTTTTAAATATACATGTTCTCTATACATCCCACAGCAGGAAAAAGCACAACTGAGTCACATGTTCACTATTTCCTGCAGACAGAATTGAGCGTCTACTGTAACTCACCTTGCTTTCTTTATTTGTTTCCATGGTTACTGACTGTGGTGAATTTATTCCAGTCATAAAGTTGTAATAAAAGGTAGCCGTAAATGAATAACTTTGAATCAAAGCTCCTTTGATCTTTAAATTTGCGTTCCTGTATTCTATTTTTGCATAGGATGTGTGTGGATGGACCACGCTGGAGCAGGAAGTGATGGGATCGTAGGTGTTGGCATCAGCAGAGCTGAGCGCCATTTCTCGGTGGACCCATGAGCAAACCATGGTCACTAGCAGCCGTCGCGGCTTCCACGTGGAAATTTCACTGGAACTTGGCTGGAGAAACGTTTTTGTGTATTGTCCTAGTGTTTTCTGATTTTCCTCTGTTCACTCCTTCAATAACAACAGCCAAAGATTGTCGAGCTGTAATGAGCTACTTCACATATTTACTTTGTAAATGCAGAAGGTCTTAAATTAGGTAACAATGTTCGTAGGTAAGATAAGTTACGTAGTAATGCTCTGCTTTTTACTTGATATCCATGCTGCACTCCCTGTAATTCGCTGTTGTTTCTTGTTTGTATGAGAGTTGTTTATTTTTAATTTACATACAGGCTGCGGGATGGAGTCCGTCATGATGCTTCTGCCTCTCCTGACTACTGTCGGTACAGAGGTCGTTCGCCACCTGCTGGACAGACGTATATTACACCTTGAGGAGAATACGAGGCATACACAGTAAAATAACTACTGGACACAAAAAGCTGTTATGCATGTTATATAATATTGAATATATGATCCCACAGTAAGTTTACAGCGTATCGATCAGTCCACCTAGAAAAAGGCAAATCAGGCCGTACATTTTATCTAATGTGCTACACTTTCTCCGCAGAGCATGCATAAATTTAAACAAAGGCCGCGATAAAGTCACATATATCTTGACAAAAAGATGAAAAAGTCGCGCTCTTACTTTAATCAGGAGCCGCCTGTTTCCTCTGTTTCCTTGGCAACGCTTCAAAGTGACGTATTTACGGAACGCGTCATCCCGTCGCGCGAAATTGAAAAGAAAAGTACAAACTTGCATATTTATTTATTTTTTGCATTGAAAAGACTTATTTTAATATATGGGTTCGGCAGCTGTCTCTGCGTCACATAAAAACCAAGCACACATTTTATTTTAGTTATGTGTACAGTTTATCCTGTGAAGCTAAAGATGAGAATTTGAATATTTCCAGCATTTCCCCCCAAGGTCATCGCGCAGTTTTTGCCCACAACGATTACAAAGGAACACTTTTGCAATATTGATTTTGAGATGCTTATTTAATTATTTATTTTACTCTGATTGTATCCGTACAAATCTGGATGTTTTCTTTGTAAACGTCTCGGTAATGCGGAGAAACTAAAGTTGCTTGAGAACCAGTCTTTCGGGGGTGGGCGTGGCCTTGTCTCATTAATATTAATCACCGAGACGTGAGCTGGTCGCGCGGCGATGACGGCAGTGCGCGCGCGCTGACCCGCCTCCAACAACAGGAGCAGGAGCCAGGCAACATGGCCGACCTCGGGAAGAAGTACTGCGTGAACTGCCTCGCAGACGTGACCAACCTCCGGCTCCGCTGCACCGACTGCCCCGACATCGAGCTGTGCCCGGAGTGCTTCTCGGCGGGGGCTGAGATCGGCAACCACCGGAGGTGGCACGGCTACCAGCAGGTCGACGGCGGCCGCTTCTCTCTGTGGGGTCCCGAGGCGGAGGGAGGATGGACCAGCAGGGAAGAGCAGTCGCTGCTCGATGCCATCGAGCAGTATGGATTTGGAAACTGGGTTCGTTAAAATGACGTTAAAACTCACCCCGCAGGCTCGCAAATGTTTGCCCGCATTTATTTTGACTCCTGATTATGTCGAAGAAGTTCTGCGGTGACCAGATAAGGAGAATCCGTTTGCGCCGTAACTTCTGATGGGCTCCTGAGTTTGTTGACTTCCGCCACCGCAGCAATGACAACAATAACAACACGCGGTCAAATGTTAGACAGGATTTGCGTTAACAGCAAGAATTTTTATGTGTAAATTCACAACGAACGTAAAGAAAAATGCACAGTTTTTCCCGTTGTGGAGGCCTAACTCATGAACATAACTGAAGGTTTTGGTTCCACATCAAACAGACCTTCGCTCCTCGGTTGCGTGTGGCTATCGTTAGCATGCTAATGCATCTCTGCTGTGATTAACACACTTCCTGATGGGCGTGTCTTCCAGGAGGACATGGCGGCGCACGTCGGAGCATCCCGAACCCCTCAGGAGGTAATGGAACACTATGTCACCATGTACATCCATGGAAACCTGGGAAAGGCGTGCATCCCCGACAACATTCCCAACCGGGTGACGGACCACACCTGCCCGAGCGGGGGGCCCCTCTCCCCCAGCCTCACCACCCCGCTCCCCCCCCTGGACATCAGCCTGGTGGAGCAGCAGCAGCTCGGCTACATGCCGCTGCGCGACGACTACGAGATCGAGTACGACCAGGACGCCGAGAAGCTCATCAGCGGACTGTCGGTGAACTACGACGACGAGGACGTGGAGATCGAGCTCAAGCGCGCGCACGTGGACATGTACGTGCGCAAGCTGCGTGAGCGTCAGCGCCGCAAGAACATCGCTCGGGACTACAACCTGGTGCCCGGCTTCCTGGGCAGAGACAAAAAGGAGAAGGAGAAACTGGGCGCGCCGGGCGGCACGGGCGCCACCGGTGGCTCGGGGGGAGGCGGCGCCGGCGCCGTCGGAGCGGGCTCCACCGCGGCGACGGGAGCGGGCCCCATTCCAAGTACTCCCAAACGGAAGATCACCAAGGAGGAGAAGGAGCAGCGCGTGCGGCTGCGGGGGCTCTGCCAGTTCATGGTGCATCGGGAGATCGAGGACTTCTTCGACAACATGCACAAGGAGCGCGTGCTGCGGGCGAAGGTCCGCGAGCTGCAGCGGTACCGCCGCAACGGCATCGCCCGCCTGGAGGAGGCGGCCGAGTACGAGGCGGCGCGCCACAAACGGGAGAAGCGCAAGGAGAACAAGAGCGTGCCGAACTCCAAGCGGGGCAGCGCCGGAGGGGGCGGGCTCGGCTCCGGGGTGGGGCTCGGAAACGTGGCCGGGTCGGGAGGAGGCCTGGCCGGGGGGCCGGGAGGCGGCGGCGGCGGCGGCGGAATCAAGGAGGAGGGCAAAGACGGCGAGTTCGGCGCCATCGAGAACCTGACGGGCTTCGAGCTGCTGTCGGACAGGGAGAAGGTGCTGTGCAGCTCGCTGAACCTCAGCCCGGCCCGGTACCTGACCGTGAAGACCATCATCATCAAGGACCACCTGCAGAAGCGGCAGGGCATCCCGGCCAAGAGCCGGCTGCCCAGCTACCTGGACAAGGTCCTGAAGAAGCGGATCCTCACCTTCCTGACGGAGAGCGGCTGGATATCCAGAGAGGCCTCCTAGCAGAGGGGGGGCGGGGGTGAATTTGTAAATATGTACAAACAAAGCCGGGGCGGTGGAGCAGAATCTATTTTCCTACCTGGGTATAAAAGAGACGCGTCTATATTTCTACTGTCAGGGCAGAACTCTGGTGCTTCTGCCCCCTAGAGGCCCTCGGGGGACGTGCTGATGTTGACTTTGTATGGGTGGAGCCCGACGCTGCGTCTCACTTTTCTGCGTCCTCGCTCCTTCGGCTGGAACGTTACGGCCTCGCTACGATCTCGTCGAGACGAAGCCGTCGCAGACAGAAATCTCTGGTGGTCGTCGGAAGCTTCGGCCTCGCCGGCGAGGGAACGCCAGGACGCCGGCACGGGTCCGGCCGCTGCCCGTGTTCACCATCTACCTCCGCCATCATCCTGCCCGCACCCTTCACCGCCTCGCCACGCGGTGCACGTGGTCAGCGGATCACAACGGATCCCTCTTACCACATCAGAACCAGAGATGTGAGATGCCGTTCGATCTCCACTTCATGGTTAAAGTTTCTCATGCATGGAGGACAATCACACGTGCAGATGGAGGAGACTGTTTACAACCTTTTACTGATGCTTTTACAGAGCCGGATGCCGATTACTCACATTTTCTGCCCTTTTCTTCAGAACAGTTTTTTTTCCGGTTGAGGAGCGTTGAAAACCTCAACACTGCCCCCTACTGGTCAGGTTCGAAACCGCAATTACAAGCTCGTGCATTAATCAACCAAACTTCCCTCGGCGACACAAGCTCTTGTTTTTAATTTATGATCTCGGATGAGCAGATCTCCTACAGAAACTCCCCCGGGGTAGTTTAGGGACGCGTTGCCTCTGTTCAGTTCTGTCAGCGTTGCTGTTTGACGCTGTTGCAGGAAGTCAGACGTCACAGGAGCGGATTCCGTTTTTTTTTCCTGCACCAGGGAAGTTTGGAATGTTGACTTCCTTCTTGTACCTAGTGTAAATATTTTGTAAGATGAATGGCTGAAAACTACGTCTGAAATGTACAGTATTTTGTGTTTTTACAGCGTTTTGTGAATAAAGCGGGTTTGCGGCTGATTCGTGTCGGACGTGCGGAGGCACGAGAGCAAAATCCCTTTGGTTATGTTTACACCTTTATTCAAGGATGCCCTAAAATGTCCTGGGAGAACATACAAATCACTTTTACTCTAAAACCTGTAAGTTCCAGAGCACAGACCTCAGACATGACATAAATAACACAGGTGGAGAGCAGACGCCCCTCTGAAGATGTTTGATGGTCAACACGTGACTTCCTGTCAGGTGGAGGTTCAACGTCCGTCCGAAGGTCTAAAAGTTCTGTTTATTTACACACTGGCGGTCCAAAAGCAACCTGGTCTGGAATGATGATCCGATGACGACGCGTCATGATCAGAGAATGACCGTCGCAGACGTGCGATCTTTCTGTTCCAGGCTGCTGGAGGCCGTCAGGGTGGAAATCTTTGTGGGTGTGGGCGGGGCCTCCGGCAGTCTGCTGCGCTCGTCTGTTGCCGGGGCAACACGACAAATCCCGCCACCTCGGTGATGTCATCATTTCGCGACACCCACCAGCGCCGGCCGCAGGGTGCGTCCGTGGAGCTTGTAGCCCACTTTGGTTACTACGGCGACGGTGCCAGAGCCCTTGCCCTCCACGGGGGCGTGGAAGAGGGCCTCGTGTTCGTACGGGTCAAACTTTTGGCCCTCGGGGTTGAGCCTGACCAGGCCGTGC
The DNA here is from genome assembly GCF_003711565.1 of Takifugu flavidus. Classification (NCBI taxonomy): domain Eukaryota; kingdom Metazoa; phylum Chordata; class Actinopteri; order Tetraodontiformes; family Tetraodontidae; genus Takifugu; species Takifugu flavidus. Next base: position 9,095,600 of record NC_079522.1, read on the forward strand.
TTGTTGAACACCTTCTGGATCTGCACCTCGGTCATCACCAGCCCGTCGTACAGGTTCTTCAGGTGAGGGTTCTGATTGGTCACCTCCTCTTTGGGCACGCTCTCTGTGGCCTTCTCCAGGATGTCGGCCACCTCCAGAAGGTCCTTACAGAAGCTGTGGATCCCTGGAGAGGAAACACGGTCAGTTACGCCTTTATTTCTACATGAAGGTCACATTAGTGGGCGGAGTAGGGCTTCACCGTATAACTTAGCATCTTCTATCATCTTCTGACTCCTCGTCCTGAGGTTCTCCGTGTCAGCCAGCGCACGTTTGTACTTCTCCTGTTAACATCAGAACCATTCTTGAAACTTCTCTGATGAATATGGTGAACATTACGGGCTCATGCTGAGACCGGTATGTCAGCATCTTCTTCATGGTCGCCTCTTTTCCCTCTAAACTCACCGTCATGTCCTTAAGCTGCGTCTCCAGCTGGGACTTCTCCTCCAACGCGGCTTTCTCCGCCGTGTTCTGATCGGGCTTCTCAGCCTCCTCCTCTGACCTGGGGCCATTTTTCTGCTGGGTGGCTGTGCACAATAATCGTGGGGAGGATCTTGAACAGAACACAAGATAAGGTTGGTGTGGATCACTTCAGACTTACATAAACTAAAGCCGCAATTATCTATACAAAATGTTTTACACATTTAAGGTAAATGACACGTCACATTATCCCTTAAGACTTCAACAAGCAAGAGTTTAGATTATCTACTAAAGAGGCCACGGTGGAAGAAAATGCTAGAAAACATTTAGTGGAGAACTCGACAGCAGCGAGTCCAACGAGCTAGCTGTTAGCTTAGCTACTGAGCTAGCTAACGTCTATCTCATTTAGGTTATGTCACACTATGTCATCATCCCGTTATTAGCACAATTGCTAAGAGTGACAGACACTGACATAGCTCAGACCTCCAATTGATAAGTTAAGCATAACCACAGGTTTCGTCTGCAAATTACTCGCCGAATTATCAGAATAAAGGTCAACATTGTGTACCACAGTCGGAGGCTAAAGCTAACTCGCCACTATGCCTTCATTAACACATGCGTTTGTCCCAACAAGTCTAGCTTTGCGTGGCCGTAGCGGCCACACTGATTTTGAGCCCAAACGAAAGGTTTTACCTCATCAACAGCGGAGACGTTACAACAGAGTAACTCTGCCTGACGGCTCGTACACACCAGTTCGCCATTTTCAACGATCCAGCGAGCGGCGACAAACCTCCTTGTAACGCACGCTGACGGAACAGCCGACCATGCTGCACACTGGCTGCACCCGCAGCCAATCAGAGTCAGGGGGCGGGACATCTGTTATATTTTACCAATTTATTACTGGCTGCGTGTAACCCCGCCCCTCTCCCAGCTAGTTTGGTTGAAGTGGAAATTTAAGGTGAACGTTGAAACTGACAAGGGTGATTTTTGGCTTATGAAATTCTGATTACAACACGCACACACACACACACACACACACACACACACACACACACACATTTTGTGAATGTAACTAAATGGTAGGTAATTCTGTCAGAGAGAATTGATGATGACGATGCAAAACTTCCATTGAAAAATGTTAAAATTTTTAAAGAAAAAAAATTCAATAACCACATAAGACTGGAAATCAAAACGATAAAGAAGCTGGGAGCACTAGAATATCCCTGTACTCCGCCGCATTACTGCAGTTTCCAATACCTTTAAAAGTTGAACAGGAGAGAGGAGACTTCCAAGAGGATGAAAACTTTTTTGTCTGAGTCAGTAATTCCGTATCTACAGCTAAGCTGATGCTCCTCTTCCCTCCTCTCTGACCTTTCACTCCTGTAGGGATGATGCAAGGGGCCCAGAGGTGGACAGAGAGAAAACATAAACCTGGCTGAACAGAACAAATAGAGAGAGGTTTTTATTTCTGCTCTTCACAAACTCAAGGTCATTTAATAATTTATATTTGGGCTGTTCTCAAACGAGAGAAGCAGTTCCAGAGGAGGCACAGTGGGACCTGCAGAGGTGTCGGGGGCGTGGCCTGTAGCAGTAGAGGGCGGGGTCTAAAACGCCTGCAGTACATAAAAGAGACCAGAGGGGAGAGCAGGCTCACACACACACACACACACACACACACACACATTTGATCAGAGAGAGCTCTTGTCAGAGAGTGTGTCCAGGCCTGAAGACCACTTTATTCTCAGATAAATATCTCCCTTTTGAATTGATTACCTGGACAGCTGACATTATAACTGCACTTTGTCAATAGGAATGAAAACATAAAACAATGGTCTGTAAATCTAATTTCCCTTATTTAAAAAAATATACTGTTCAACTACATTGTCATTCAAGAAAAACATTGGATTTGGTTATAATGTAACCAAAAAGGCGGAACTACAATGGAGGATGGACCACGGAGGAGAGGCCAACACCCCTCAGTGGGGTATTGGCACCCACGGGGGTGGCCCGTCCCCCTGCCGGCCCCTCCATCATCCCTCACACTGCTGTCCCTCTTCCTCCTCCCTCCTCTTCCTCGCTGACCTGTCAGGTGTAAATAATGAACACCGTTCAACACCGATCCTCCTGCACATCTTCTGTCTCCCACTGAAATAATAATGCAGCTCCGGCTTTTAAAGGCTCAGCATGAAAAATGGAGGTCTTCCTCGCTGGCCTTCGCACCTCTGCGCACGTTAGCATGAGGATGCACGATGAAGACCACGGGCTCCCAAATAGAGGATGAACTGATGTGATGTAACACAGCGGTTGGGGCTAGCCCTGTCCAAGGTTGAAGGTCAGAGGTCACTTGACCTTTGTCTTTAGAATGAGAACATCAGCACTCATTACGACTCCTTCATCACTCCTCTTCCTCAGTACTGCTGCATGTTTGCTACCGCAGGACGTAATCCGCAGAGTGGCTCAGATTACGTCGAATGTAGAAGAATCCCGTAATGTCCGGTCAATCTGTGTTACGTCACTAATGCTGTTAAATCATTGCACGTTCATGCGTTTTGCTGGTGAAAAGTATCAAAAGTTGAGCCGATTGACGCGCATTGCGGACGCGGAACGGCTCCTGTCCATCTTTAATGATTCTCGCAGAAGGACTCACGAAGTTATTTATTTGTTTGGGTGTTTTTAGGGCATTTAATAAAACTGCGGCGCTGCGAGCGCGCACCAGCAGGTGGCGCCGCCGCGCCGCCTGGAGGAGTCCGTTTGGCACCGAGACGCGTCCACGTTGTTCCTTCTCTCCCTCTCTCTCCTTCTCTCCCTCTCTCTCCTTCTCTCCCTCTCTTTCGGCCTCTCTCTCCCTATCTGCCCCCTCTCCCCGTCTCTCTCTCTCTCCCTCTCTCTCTCTGCCCCCCCACCCCCACCCCCCCCCTCGGTGAACACCCATCTATCTTCCAGCAGCATCAGCGTCTCTCATCAGTCTCCGCCACAGCAGCGCTCCGTCGGCGGAAGCCATGGCCCCCCTGCGCCCCCACAGCTCGCTCTCCGCCGGCGCGGCGCACGTCTGCGTCTTTCTGCTGACCGCCTCGACCTGGATGACACGGCCGGGTCCCGTCCGAGGTGGCGGCGGGGTGGTTCGCGTGGAGCACCGCGGGTTTGGTGGAAGAGGCTTTCCGACGGACGCTGACGAGGACGCGTCGGCCGCGGGGAGCTCTCCCCGCTTCCGGAGAGCTCTGTCCCGGGAAAAACAAATGTCCCTGCTCAGCAGTTCCTTCGTGCTCAAAGGGGATGCGACCCACAACCAGGCGATGGTCCACTGGACGGGAGCCAACAGCAGCGTGAGTAGCTCCTTCTTCCAGCTGATGCACGCAACATCCCCGGCTTTGTTACACCCCCACCGTCCTCACATGGGGCTGCACCGTGAGGGGCTTCCGCACTCAAAGAGGGAGGGGTTTCGTGCGTCCAGGTGGTCCAGGTGGACGCGGGGGTGGGGCCACGCCCATCGTCTTTGGACTATGGTTGGTAAAGGAACTTTGAGGTGCGTCTGGATGCAGGTGTGAGGGCGGAGAAGCACACAGGTGTAGGGAGAGGACAGGCGGCTCTCTCCTCTCTGCTGGGAACAGCGGAACAAGAACGGGCTTTGTCCCCCGCTGAGGGACGGCGGGGGGCGTTTGGTGGGGACATCGCTGCCATCAGAACCCACACAGATGTTCCAGTCAGTCCAAATACGCCGACACGTGTTTCAGCTGCCACCGAGTTTCAGCAGTTGCCTTTAAATGTAGCAGAAGATTAAGGCTGAAATTGTTCCACGCCGCTACAGCTCCAGGCCCGTTCTTCTGAGGCTCTGAAGGGAGTCCAGAAAGTTCTTTTTTATTGTTGTGCTGCCTTTCCTGAGGGAAAATGAGTGTGTGTGTGTGTGTGTGTGTGTGTGTGTGTGTGCTGCATAAATTCAGCTACTCTGACTGTAAAAATGATTGAAATGGTTTGAAAGATCCGTATGTGATCACAGCCCGGCGGACATAAACAAATATTCCTAATGTTCCATCCGGGGCTTCGGGTCCTCTGAAGACGTCAGGGGAACGGAAGTCAGAGTCCAGCCGCTTGTGTGTGTGTAACCTCGCCGTCCGTGACGGACCCGTCGCGTGTTCTTTGTAATTTCATCTGTTGTCAAGGTTACTGAGCGTGACGCTGGCACACGTGTGTGTGTGTGTGTGTGTGTGTGTGTGTGTGTGAGAGAGACACACACAATATTGCTACTTTTCCTCCACTATCTGCTTAGACTCGACACGGTCCCGGGTGGAGGCGTTCCCACCAGAGGTCCGAGGGCCGACCCGGTACTTTTGAAAGCAGCTGCTCTGCTGGGGTTCCGAGCGTGCTGAGTGCTGTTACGTTAGCGGCGGCCTGTTAATGCTCTGATTTGGCGGCATCGATGAGAGCAGCGGATTATAGAAAGCTCAAATCTGCCATTTTTGAAGGCCCACAGCAGCGAGGCCGCACGCTTCTTTATTCTCCAAACTAGACGAATAAAGGCTACGAGTCATACGACCCCCCCCCACACACACACACCTTTTTTTGTGACTTCCAGTATTTTTATGGTACTTATTCAATTCATGGTGAGCTCACATTGAACAACCAAATATATTCAGACAGTAACTTTGTTTATTTTCCAGTCTTTCTACGTCTGGGATTTTGCCCATGTTAAAGGGTGTAAAATACTCACTGGATCACGATCTTTTGTGTGAAGACTCTAGTGGGAACGGAACCAACAGTACAAGTTGGGTTTACTGCTAACGGTGTCACAAGAGCCTCCGACCGCCACGTTATGCAGGCCCCGCCCACTTCAAAGAGGCACCACGGTTATGGAAGCCCAATGCGGCTGTACCGTACCATGAAAGCAGCTAAAGTGTGTGTGTGTGTGTGTGTGTGTGTGTGTGTGTGTGTGTGTGTGTGTGAGAGAGAGAGAGAGTGTGTGTGCTGTGAGGGGAAGTAATGGTTTCAGTGGAGTTTGGTACACCTGAGTCCTCTCTGTCCTTCTCTAGGACATTGTGTCAGGACAGCGTGTCCCCCTGCTGGGAGGACAGAACACAGCAAGTTCTCCTACACGTGCCATCGAAGTCAGACTTCACATGTCACATCGTGCATAATTTATGCAACCGGACTTTCTGTCTACAAAGCAGTAGCCAGATTATGGGTGGAGTCAAGCCCCCCCCCCCCACACACACACACACACACGCTGTCTTACTTGGTTGTTGTTGGGCCGTACCAGTTGACCGTTTACATCACACCACAACACTCTATAAAGAAGTTAGACCTTAAAATATCGAGTTCTCCGCATCGTTCCCGTCATACTTGGCCATACTGGGTCACCTCCGTCTGCTGTTTGTAAAGGTTTGTAAAGGTTTGTAAAGGTTTGTAAAGGTTCTGTTTCCAGGTCAGTGAAATAGTCGCGCTACGGCATCGACGTGCAGGTTGCAGCCGAGCCACCGCAGGAATTTGGTTCCCTTCTGTGCATGTAAACAGTGAAAATGTGCCCACGCACGCACGGGTTTAACTTTCAAAATAAAACCATGCGGGTTGAGATCAAACATGGGCTTATCTATTATTCATGAGCTGCTCCCAGCGCCTGCACCCATGGGAGACAGATGTTGCTGTCAACCGTCATCTTTGCTCCTCACCGTTGCTCCCAAACACACATCGACACGACAGCGACGCCTTCAGGTGCTCCTGAGGCAACGGCCTGGTGCGCTCAAATTAGTTTACACGAACACACACTGTGTTGCACTGCAGGTGTGTGTCTGCACATTGGCCATGTGTGGCCATTATCAGTGTGTGTGTGTGTGTGTGTGTGTGCGTGTGTGTGTGTGTGCAACATGGCCGCCTTTGGTTTCTACCCAGTCTGGAATTAGCCTGCTAGCTGAAAGGTTGGTGGAAGTTGGATTTAGAGTTGACTGATGATGAAGATCAATAGATCAGCAGTACCTGAAGTTCTTTGTCCACCTCATCTTTTGTCTCCTCAACCATCTTGTCTCTAATTGTCTCTGTCATTGTGGACGTGAGGTTGACAGAGATGATGGACACGAAGTTGGCAGAGATGATGGACGTGAAGTTGACAGAGATGATGGACGTAAAGTTGACAGAGATGATGGACGTAAAGTTGACAGAAATGATGGACGTGAAGTTGGCAGAGATGATGGACATGAAGTTGACAGAGATGATGGACGTAAAGTTGACAGAAATGATGGACGTGAAGTTGGCAGAGATGATGGACGTAAAGTTGACAGAAATGATGGACGTGAAGTTGGCAGAGATGATGGACGTGAAGTTGGCAGAGATGACAGAGATGATGACGTGAAGTTGACAGAGATGATGGACGTGAAGTTGACAAATGATGGACGTGAAGTTGGCAGAGATGATGGACGTGAAGTTGGCAGAGATGATGGACGTAAAGTTGACAGAGATGATGGATGTAAAGTTGACAAATGATGGACGTGAAGTTGGCAGAGTTGATGGACGTGAGGTTGACAGAGTGGACGTGAGGTTGACAGAGATGATGGACGTGAGGTTGACAGACATGATGGACATGAGGTTGACGGAGTTGATGGACGTGAGGTTGACAGAGTTGATGGACGTGAGGTTGACAGAGTGGACGTGAGGTTGACAGAGTTGATGGACGTGAGGTTGACAGAGTTGATGGACGTGAGGTTGACAGAGTTGATGGACGTGAGGTTGACAGAGATGATGGACGTGAGGTTGATGGAGTTGATGGACGTGAGGTTGACAGAGTTGATGGACGTGAGGTTGACAGAGTTGATGGACGTGAGGTTGACAGAGTGGACGTGAGGTTGACAGAGATGATGGACGTGAGGTTGACAGACATGATGGACGTGAGGTTGACAGAGTTGATGGACGTGAGGTTGACAGTGATGATGGACGTGAGGTTGACAGAGTTGATGGACGTGAGGTTGACAGACATGATGGACGTGAGGTGACAGAGAGTTGATGGACGTGAGGTTGACAGACATGATGGACGTGAGGTTGACAGAGATGATGGACGTGAGGTTGACAGACATGATGGACATGTGAGGGAAGTGAGGTTGACAGAGTTGATGGACGTGAGGTTGACAGAGTGATGGACGTGAGGTTGACAGTGATGATGGACGTGAGGTTGACAGAGTTGATGGACGTGAGGTTGACAGAGTTGATGGACGTGAGGTTGACAGACATGATGGACGTGAGGTTGACAGTGATAGTCGTGACTCCTGCTGATGGTCATTAAAGCTCTAGTGGGGGGGGGCGGGGGGGGGGGGGCGTGGCCTGGATCGGGCACCCGGGGGCCAACCTCTGGGTTACATCCCACCAGGAAGTTCCTCCCTGTGGTTCTCCGTTCTCAGATGTGCTGCTACCGCTTCTGTCCACGTGGTCTCCTCTTCCTCCTGCTCCTCTTCCTCATCAGCCCACAGCCCGGGGCTAGAGGGGGCGGAGCTGTGGGTGGCTCCTCAGCCACACCCCAGATGGTCGTCGCTGGTCCACCAGGAGGAAAAATGAGGAAAGAACCGATTTGACTGGGAAGTTCTCCAGAATTCCGACACAAATGGGAGGTCCCTCTCGAACCAGACTGTCCATCATTCCCTTTCAGCAGCTAATACGCTAACATACCGCAGTTGTTTCTGCTTTGATGATCAAAGGAGTGATTAGCTAGCGTTGTGTCGGGGGAGGCGTGCTGACTGGCGCCTCACCGACAGCGCGGGGGAGCAGCTGTTGTGGGTGCGTGATGACCCGGGGGGGCGACGGGATCAGTGGTGACCTTTAACGGAGACGCCCAGGAACGTGACACCCTGGCGTTCAGTCGGGGTGGGCGGAGCCTGATCCGCCGCAGGTTTGACCCACGTGTCTCTGGCTGATGGTCAAGTTTCTGCCGAGTCACATTTCCAACCCGCCAACGTGAGCGTCCGTCCCTTCGGGGCGAACGTGTCGGGGCGCGTGTGAACTCTGACCTCTGACCTCCCCCCTGAACGCGCTGTAAAAACGCGCGTGTCATGATCGATCCATTTAGTTCCAGTGCAAACGGATATGGACGCCTCATTTTCACCTGGACACGTAAACGGGGCCTAAATGCGGGTCAAAGGTCACGGGCAGCAGCTGGTCTCCCGGCAGCCGCTCGGCCATCTTGTCCTCTCACACCTGTAATTAACCTGCGACCCCGAGGTCACCGCTAATAAAACAGGGCTACGATGGCACCTGCGAGGGTGGAGGCGAGACACGGCGAAAGGCTGACCTTTGACCTCCGCTGGGCCCTAACCGCAGGTGGCGCCCTCGGGGTTCCTCACTGGAATGCGAAGCTACGTTGCCTGATCAGAACTTCTGCCGTTTTATTCCCAGCCAACCGACGAGAGGTGAGAAATCGCTTCTGCGTCGCCATGGAAACCAAGATCCTGCTGGTTTTATTGGCATTTGGAAGCGGCGCGGCGTCCAGCAGCTAACGCCGAATAATCAGAGCAACGGCGTGGCGGCAAAACTTCCCCGTTCCCCCGGATCGGCTGTGGATGTGCGTGCTGGCGGTAGGCGTGTGCCCGCGGGGGAGGGGGTCACCTGACCCGTCTCTAGAGGTCCAGGCAGCCGGGTTCTGTTGTCACCTGATCCAAATGCTCCACCAGACCTTTGATGAACAAAGAGATACCTGCGTCCAGTTCAGATTACCCAGAATGCCTCATTAATGAGCAGGGCGTGATCAGGTGACATCCTAGCTGGTTAGCATGAGCTACACTGTTGCGTCACACCTGTATAAGCACGTCTGTCCACCTGTGTCCACCCTGTCCACCAGCAGTGGAGAGAATTAAGGGAGTTAAAGGGACAACGAGCCAAATGTGTCGCTTTTAGATCGAAGGAATTCAAGGAATACATGTGAAGATCCAGCCGGCGTTCACGTACGTTCACGTATGTTCACGTATGTTCATGTATGTTCACCTCCTCCCTCCTCTCGGAGCCCTCAGCCCCCTCCCCCCCCTCCACCCCCCCCCCCCCCCCCCCCCCCCACCCTGAAGAAACAACAGTATTTGTTAGAAGTTACCAAGCTAGCGGTGAAAAGCTGCTAACGGTGACACGCTAAACTAGCAGCATGAAGGTGACTTTACGGAGAAAAGGGCGTCGACATCTTGCCTGCGGCATCGTAACGCGATGAGTTCTGTGCGTTTTGTGGACACGTGTGAGATCTTTGGACTCTTGTGGTTCCACAGAGGGAAAACGTGTTAATAAACCATGTGAATGCTTTAATGAGGGCGTCCTCCTCCCAACATAAGGGCTGATTTTCAACATTACGGATTCCATAAATTATGAAAAAACCTCTGGTTCCATCACATAGCAGCCGTGCGTCTCTCACCCCCCACCCGTCCCCCGTCCACCCGTCCCCCCCCACCCGTCCCCTGTCCAGATTAGTTCATCATAGAGCAGCAGGACACTGCGCCGTTTTCTATGCAGCCTCATAAACACGTGAGAGGATTCTTAAGCTGCTGCCAAACTAGCGCCCCCTGCTGGGGGCGGTGTCACGCTGGTGTTGCTGCGTCAGGGCAGCCAGCCAGGAAACGCTGTCTTGCCACGCTGTTCACAACCATAAAGACTAAAATGGCTTAACCTAGCGCGGCGGCTAATGAAGTGCTCTCATTGTCTCTGCGCCTTCAAAAATGTGACACTGCGGCTGCTTAGAACAGGACCACCGTAGACCAGGCTGCCAAAAACCAGCCTGCTATTTGAGAAGCATTTAGAGTTGGGGGGGCGGCAGGTGGCACCGGGCCAGTCCTACAGAGCCTGAAGGTCTGAAGGAACAAACATGTTGGAAGGAGGAAGAGGCTGCCAGCTTGTTACTAGCTTGCTGGTATTGTGTGCAGGTCCCAGAGGCGAGCACAGGTAAACACTGGACTGTGGTCATGCTAACTGTGGACCCAAAGAGGGCTGCTAATGCTAGCTGTAGATGCACAGAGGGCTGCTAATGCTAGCTGTAGACTCATGGAGGGCTGCTAATGCTATCTGTGGACATACAGAGGGCTGCTAATGCTATCTGTGGACATACAGAGGGCTGCTAATGCTGTCTGTGGACATACACAGGGCTGCTAATGCTATCTGTGGACATACAGAGGGCTGCTAATGCTATCTGTGGTATGAAGCGTGTGTCAAACATTTCCACTCTGCTGTCTTAATTAGCATGTACTTCCTCTTTCTGTGGTCACGGCGCCTCCCCTCTCAGACCGCACATACCACCGATGGACTGGCGGCAGACGGATCCTGGGAGTACTGGAACTGGAGGAATGCTGAAAATGGTGGACCAGCCGTCCCACAAGGGTTCTGGCTGAACACAGCTGGACATTCTTTCAACCAAATATAATCCAGCACAGCTACCGTTGAACATTCGTGATACTGTTTATAATCCAGGCGTCAGCTAATGTACCCTAGACTCTCGCTTCAAGGCAGAGCTTGTGTCTATTTTAGCAGCAGGAGAATGCATGTGTGTGTGTGTGTGTGTGTGTGTGTTGTGTGTGTGTGTGTGTGTGTGTGTGTGTGTGTGTGTGTGAGTGTGTGAGAGAGAGAGAATTTGATTCTGGAGCTGAATCTGCCATCGTCCCATCAAACTGACGTTGTTGAAACTAAGAGTTGTGTGCGAGCCCTGGTCAGACTGTTACCGTGGTTACGCCGTGACTCCTAGCAGGTTGTCTGTGTGTGTGTGTGTTATTGATTCGGACGTGAGCTCCTCACACTCGAGTGCCTCAGCCTGCAGACCTCCACAAGGTCAAACGTGGCCACAAAACACGTCAACAGTGAGGAGTTGTTTTCAGCTCCTCTTTTCCTCATGTTCAATTCCCTTTTTAATGGGGAGGTTCGAGCCCCCCCCCCATTAATAATGTATACGGCTCACATGGAAGTCCGATCAGGGCGGGTCTGATTAATAATGGAACAGCTCTTTAATTTCACAGCACTCATCTCCAGTTTGGTCCTCCTTGTCTTTCACCTCCAACCTCTGTGGTCTTTGTTCTCTTTGTTCTTCTCTGGCTCCGCCTCTTGAGGGCTTCGTCATAACTTTCCTTTCATCCTGTCGCTGAGGATGAAAATACCAGTAAAACAACAGAAAATTATCAGTAAATTACCAGTAAAATATTAGTAAAATATCAATAAAACAATAAAATCTCAGGTAGGAGGGGCTCAAACCTCTTTAAAGGACTTTAATTGTGGCAACCACTGGCCGTGACGGCTAACGTAGCTCACATTGCTAAAATGGATGTCACAAATAACTCTTTAGCTTCAAAACACGAGCTTTGTTCTCCCTGGGGTGATGTCACAGCTATGGTTCCAGTAATACCACTGGTCTGTGCCCTCCACAGTTTTAGCTAACTTAGCTAACTAACTGTTTTAGCTAACTAGTTTCATCACTGTAGCCTTACCTTCCAGACATACATAAACAGCGTCGTCTGTTTGGTGGTTTATTGTGGATGTTAAGATTTTAAAATCTCTCCCGTTGGATCAGTTAGTATAACCATAGATGACATCGTCGGCATGGAAACGACTTTTTCCGTGGCCAAATCCCGTCTACCTCCCACCTACAGTCGTGACATCACCTGACACCAGCACCAGTATGTGCTGAATCTCCTGAACCGCATATGAAGACATGAATCATAAAGTCTTGCTGCTCTTGTTGAAAAGCTAGCAATGTATGCTAGCCGGTGGCTACACCCCTCCTCCTGACAGAGGGGGCGGGGCTAACATGTGACTGCTTCGTTAGCAGCTGCTCCCATATCCGCCGCTAACGCAGTAGCACTTCCTGGCGCGGAGGAGGCTCTGATCGACTGAGGGGGTGACGGAGGGCTGGCGAAGGTGGGAGGGGGTGTTTGCACAGTGGGCTGGAAGACCGGTTTCTGAATGGTGGGGGGGGGGGCATCCTGTCAAAGTTTAATAACAGCAGCACGGTGAACGCTAAGACACACACAGTACACACACACATGCAGAATGATGGATTTGCTCACCTGTGTGTGTGTGTGTGTGTGTGTGTGTGTGTGTGTGTGTGTGTGTGTGTGATGCACAGATGAGGAGGGGCGGAGTCTGGAGGAGGAGCAGGAAGTTAGAGTAATGAAAGGGCAGCGGAGGAAATTAGCATGTGTGAAGGAACAAGGCGACGTTCTCACAGCCGTTATTAAAGAACGATTGTTGCTCTTCAGATGTTGACGGATGTTCACGTTGTTGTGTGAGTCGGGCCTCCAGAAATAGATCGGCTGGAGCCTTGAAAAGGACCCGAGCCCGGCACCGGCACCGGCGGACTCATTATTAAAATCATTGCTAGCTGAAACATGTAGCGACGACGGGGAAATGCTCGGAAACATTGAAGAGCAGTGATGAAACATGAAGAGCAGGATGGACCTTCTAGCTGATCGATCGATTGATTGATTTGCCTCGTGTGCTGTCAGCTTAACCGCCGGGGTGTAGCTGCTTTGATGTCAGCATTAAAAGGAAATGTCCTGGCGTTCTGCCTCCTGTCATGTGACCTGACGGCCGTTCTCTGTCCGCTCAGGTGAGGCGGATGTACGGGCGGATTTGTGGAGCTCCAGTTTTTCCAGTTGGTTAACGTTAGCATTGTGTTTAGGAGGGAGGTGAAATGGAGGGTGGCTCCTGTGGGAGAGCCCAACAAAAGCTTTGCACTCCCTCTAAATGATTCATGGCTGCACCGTTGCCGTGGCAGCGAACGCCACGCTTGGCCCCGTCTGGCCCAACATTAGCCTCGGCCGGCGCTCCGACCGGACGCGGCTGCTGGATCCAGTCAGGTGCGAGATGAAGTGACCTGACCTGAGAGGCGGAGGAGCTGGACTGAATCTGAGAGGGTCTTAGTGTCCTCCTGTCCTGAGGACGGGGGACGATGAGCGCCCTGAGTGCGGCCGGTTGCTCCGCCCACCTCCCACGAGCACTCCAAGGCGTCTCCGCACACCTTAAACCCTCGATCCGCCTGGACAAGGGTTTCATCTAAACCTGCCAGTCTGAGAGGTCAGACGTCAGCGTGGAGCCGTCTGAGCGCTGTTACACTGCTGCACAGCCCAAGCTGCAGGAAGAGCCTGTGTGTGTGTGTGTCTGCGGCTGTGTGTGTGTGAGTGTTTGTGTTTGTGTGCGTGCTGCGTTTATTAGTCATTGTAACCTTCAGCTGCTGCTTAGCCAATTGAAATGGGCCACTTTTTTCCCTCCTTTCTTTCACTTGTTTTTCTGTGTGTGTGTGTGTGTGTGTGTGTGTGTGCACTCGTGTGGGGGTTTGAGATGTGACAGAAATTGTGGATGTTAAGACGCTCTCTCCCTTTGTCGCTCTCTCTCGTTGTGTCTCTCTCCCTTCTCTCTCTCTCTCTGTCTGTGGGTGTCTCTCTGCCAGAGGTGTGTTCAAGGTCATGGGAGATTGGAGGTGCGGAGGTGATGCTCATATCTTTGTCTGGATGTTGATGTTGGGAGCCAGGGCAGCTCTTAGTGACTGTCCCAGTGTTGACTGGACACCAGTCCGGTACCGTGCTGGTCCGAACTCGGACGGGTAGATAAATAATAAACAAAGCTTGTTGTTTATGTGCTTCTGTGTTCTTTGTCAACATTTGCCTCTGTGTTCTTTCCTCTAAATGTGCTGTGAGGCGCGTAGAACCGCAGGAAAGTGACGTGTTCCCTGACCCGTTAGCACCCCGTGTTGCAGGTTCTTCTGGACCCACTGTTGCTTTTTGTTTTTAAATAAAAATTTTATCACTAAAAAAAAACTTCGGTTTTTCCACCGACTTGCAGGTGCAAAACCGTCCTGGTTACCTAGTTACTGACCACGAGTGTGTGTGTGTGAGTGTCTCGTGTGTGTGTGTGTGTGGTGTGTGTGTGTGTGTGTGTGTGTGTGTGTGTGTGTGGTGCGTGCCTGGCCTCTGGAAGTGTCAGATTAGTGGATTAGAGGAGAGTGGGCCCCCAGCAGGGTTTGGGAGGGTTTCACTACTGTCTTCAGTTCAACCACCTTCTCACATTTTTGTCTCTTTCGAACATTTAGTTTAGCTAAATCTCCCGATGAAGCTAAAGCTAATCCGTAGCATTAAGCTACAGGCAGCTGATGCTAACAGGTTTATCTGCCGCAGGATTTTTCTCCTGTTTTAAATGAATAAAACAGAAAGTCCAACTGTCACTCTGGACGATGTTCTCCTGCTGACCTCGACCCCCTGACCCCCCGAGGAGAGCCGCCGGGCGGCGTTTTATCATGATTGACAGTGGTGACGGTTGCTATGGCGGCGCTAACGGAACCATATCATCATGTCAGACCCGTGGCCAGACGGATGAATAAAGTCCGTTGCGAGCTGATGGGGCCTCTGTCAGGCTAACGTTAGCGGACCGTCACGGTTCTCCATCACTGGTGGTGGTGATGAAGATCCTGACAGTGTGTGGCTCACGGGTTCTGTTGGGCGGTATGGATCTGGGGCGCTGATTCACACATGTAAATGTGTGAATCCTTTATGTTTATTTGCTGCAGCCTCCTGGGGGGTGATGGGGGGGGGGGCATTTTCCCCACCGTCGCACCGTCTGTTGTTTGTGACAGAAGCAGGTTCGAGCGCTCGTGAACACGCGTGTGCGGTGCACGGGAGAACAAAGACAGACGCTGGCAGACACGTATGAATATTTTTAGCGCTCGGTAGGCAGAACCTGCCTCAGAACCTGTCCTGACAAACAAAGACACCCCCCCCCCCAAACATCCCCCCACCCACAGCATCCACAGCCCACTGGCATGTTTATGGATGAGATGTCGTGCATGGCAAAGCACAGCGACAGGTCCCGCCCACACCCTCATAAATACCCCCCCCCCCCCAGCCATCTGCAGGTCTGACACCCCCGTACAACCTCTTGACTGGGGCAGCATTGAAAGTTGCCCCGGCGTCGTGTTGCCATGTGGTTCGTTGGCAGAAACCAGCAGGAGCCCGACAACATGTGTAAAATACGGTTGGACTGCCATGTTTGGGTGTGTGTGTGTGTGTGTGGGGGGGGTTCTGCTGCAGGTTCACAGAGGTTCCCCTCGCTGCTGGGTTTGGATGAGGCGTGACACCTCCGTCCTGGCCCGGGGGCTCTCTTATACCACCGTGGAACATGAAATCACTCTGCAATCTTTTGGTGGTGGGCGGGGTCTGTGGCCATGTGGGCGGGGCCACTTCTGATTTACATCTATTCTAAACGTGACCTTTGCTCCAGTTTCAAGTTTGCTTGAGCGTGTGTTCTTTCGGGGTCCAAAGGGAGCAGCCAATCTGGCGTGGCCAAGACTAGTTCTGACACCATGTCTGGTTCTGAAACCAGGTCTGGTTCTGAAACCAGGTCTGGTTCTGAAAGGTTAGGTGACTTTGAATGACAGCTGTTCCTCAGCTACATCAGCGTCCAGTAGCTTCAAGCTAACAGAACACTGAGAGGAGGTGGGGGGGTGGGGGCGCAGACAGCCACCGACAGGATCATGATATCGTCATGGCGACAGCTGTTCTGAGGCTCAGAGCAGCTGTTTCCATCAGATGAAGCTGGAACCTGGTTTCCTCCACGTTCTGACGGTTGGAATGAAGACGAGCAGAAACGTAACCAGCTTTACGTGAAGACGCTAAACGAACGCGTGCGTCCAAATGACAGCGAGACGGTGACGAGCAGCGACCAGGAACCTTCTGGTGACTGAAACCCAAGAGTGTCGGATGTGCAGCCACGAGCACGTGTCTGCTGTAGCACGACAGACGATGCTTTTAGCACCTCACGGCGCGACCACGGCGCTCAGACGAGGTGCGAGCGCTAGCATCCGTTCAGCGAGGCACCGGACCTGTGGAGAACGTGGATCCTGAGAACCTGTGGATCTTCACCTCCTGGAGGAGATGAGGAGCACGAGGAGCCTGTCAAAACAGCGTGTTCTTCTGATGCTTTGGTGGCACGTGTCTAATATCTGGAAGCTTCTATGAAAGTTCCTCTCCTGAGGTTGGGTTCCTCTGGAAGACCAGAGGAGGTTCAGCGAGGTCGTGTCCAGCCTCGAGTCACCTTGTGTTTGTGAGCCGTGCCGATCAATGATGATCAATGATCGGAGGATCCATCAGGACGTTCTCCTCTTTTCCCTCTCATAGTTTCCTCTTCCTTCCTCTCTCTGTTCTGATCTTTGTCTCCTGATCACCTCCTCCCTCCCACAGCTCTGCATTATCTAAAGACCTCCACCTCCTTCTTCTGGAGCATCTGTCCATCACGTTCTCTGAGCCTCCACAGGGGCCCAAGATGGCGCCCGGTTGCAGCTGGAGCCCAGAACCTTCGCCGTCCCTCGTCTCCTCCGTTCCTGGAAGCCAGGCTGCCAGTTTCATCAGAGCACAATTACAGCAATTTCTTTGACAGGCAGAACAGTCGGAAAAAGAAACAAAAGTGATTGAAGGAAGAGCGGAGACGGAGGGGGAGAGAGAGAGAGACGGGAAGGAAGCGGGAGAAGGTCCCACAACGTCCTCCATCATTCTGATGACTGCGACATTCTGTGCTTTGATTCTTAAAGTATCAACTTTAAAAGAAGGAGGAGAAGTAGAAGAATCCTTTCTTTGTGCCTCGGAGGGGAAATGAGTGTCTGTGAGCGTCAGACAGGATTAGTTCCTTTGGTTCCTCCCAGCAGGAGATGATTGCTGCTTAGTCACGTGTTATGGGACTTTAATGGAGGCGTTCTGCTCTGTAATTACCATGTAATTACAGGGGAATCATACAGTAACCAACACTGAGCTAGGTTACGCAGGGGGCGGGGTTAGCGAGGGGGGCGTGGCCACCGCCGGAGCCATCGGGAAGAGCGAGCATCTCTGGGACGCCTTGAAGACGTCCTCGTGGAATCCACTCGCTCATGTTCTGGGACGGAGTCCAGAGTTCAGGGAACAACAAATGCTCCCCTTTGTCCTCGGGGAACACGGCTCTTTGTGGGAACACAGGAGACCAGAATGAGGTCCTCTGTCTGATGGTGGATTCTTCAGGCGTGTGGTCTGTGTCCGGCCTGAGGGAAGACCTTGGGGGGGGGCGTCACGCACTGGAACTGACGGTTCTCACTCCCCAGATGAATGACTGCCTTCTCTGTTCCCTCTTTCTTCGCTCCCTCCGAACCGGCGGCTGGCCGCGCACAGGGGCATGATGGGAACGTCTGGGGCCAGGCGGCAGCTGTCCCGTCAGAGATCGGGGTCCTTGACTCTCTCAATGAGGTCTCTTATAGTTCACCAGCAGGTTCTGACCACCCGGCTGCTCCCCAACCACAAAAGACTTGTTTTCCTGCCGCTGACAAACAGGAAACCCACAGAGAACCATCATGTGGTCAGCGAGGTGGAGAACATGCTCCTCAAGTCCACCAGGACCAGGGTTCCACCCACTGTACAGAGACAGACATGGATTGTTGTGGAATTTTCTGCTCTGCTAGATGAGTGCAGAACCGGTTCCACCCTGAGAACCATCTGCTCTGGTCTGTAGGCCCGTAGATGGCAGCTCTTCCTCAGGTTGGTGGACTGGTTTCATCAGGTTTGGTTTAGTCCAGGTCCATGTGCAGTCATCTCCTGGAGAATGTTCTCCTGTACCCACGTGTTTCACCAGAACCTCCAGGTTCAAACACCCACATTTATTATCTAAAAAATCATTCTGGGCTGGACCTCTCTGGTCCCCCTAGTCCCGGCAGATCCAGCTGTGTGTCCGAACCCGGTCACATGACTAATGAGCGGGGGAAGTAGGCGTGGTTACAAAAACGACCACTTGGACACTGGTATCTGTCTCCGATGTTTGACGGGGTTTCTGTCCTTTCTTGTGTTCCAGGTTATCCTGATCCTGACCAAGTACTACCATGCTGAATCCACCAAAGTCCTGGAGAGCTCCCTGTGGAGGTATGCCACACTCAGGGCCACACCCAGGGCCACACCCAGGGCCACACCCAGGGCCACACCCAGGGCCACACCCAGGGCCACACTCAGGGCCACTCAGGGCCACACTCAGGGCCACACTCAGGGCCACTCAGGGCCATGCCCACAACCACGCCCAGGGCCACACTTAGGGCCACACTCAGGGCCACACTCAGGGCCACTCAGGGCCACACTCAGGGCCACACTCAGGGCCGCTCAGGGCCACACTCAGGGCCACACTCAGGGCCACACTCAGGGCCGCTCAGGGCCGCTCAGGGCCACACTTAGGGCCACACTCAGGGCCGCTCAGGGCCACACTTAGGGCCACACTCAGGGCCGCTCAGGGCCACACTCAGGGCCACACTCAGGGCCGCTCAGGGCCACACTCAGGGCCACACTCAGGGCCACACTCAGGGCCGCTCAGGGCCACACTCAGGGCCACTCAGGGCCACTCAGGGCCACACTCAGGGCCGCTCAGGGCCACACTCAGGGCCACACTCAGGGCCACCCAGGGCCACACTCAGGGCCACTCAGGGCCACACTCAGGGCCACACTCAGGGCCACCCAGGGCCACACTCAGGGCCACACTCAGGGCCACACTCAGGGCCACACTCAGGGCCACACTCAGGGCCACTCAGGGCCACTCAGGGCCACCCAGGGCCACACTCAGGGCCACTCAGGGCCACACTCAGGGCCACACTCAGGGCCACACCCAGGCATCTGAATGACAAAGGCTTTTAAACAGGAAGTGCTAGCAAAGCCGTCTCTCTGAGGTCCTCCTGTCTTCACGTCCCTGGTCCTGGTCCTGGTCCCGGTCCTGGACTGGGACTGGGACTGGTCCCTGCCAGATGAGGGCAGATGAAGGTGCTGTGGAACCTGCCAGCGTGAGGAAGCTACAGTCAGAACCCCTCAGATGGTGATGACGAGGGTGGTGGTGGGGGGGTCTGTGGGGAGCAGGAGATTAATCAAGATTAATCACAGCACAGCTTAAAGGAGCTTTGCTCCAAGTTCCACTTTGTCGTCTCGTTGGAATTTGTTCCTCGTCCACGTTTACGTCCAATAGTGATGACAGAATATTGGACGGGAGCAGGTCCTGCTGAGACAGGTCCCATCACCAGGGGAGGAGCCTTGGCCTGTCCCCCTGGACTCCTGCCGCTCGCAAACCCAAGAATAAAAACGGAAAAAGGCAACAAAAGTGGGAAGCTGAGCTTGGACGCTGAGTCGGCGCGAGCGTGTGTTTGCGGCCCGTCAGCGCGTCACTGTTGTGTGAACGCGCGCACGTGTTGGTGTGTTCTTGGCGTGTGTGTGGCTACACGCGTGGGAGCCATTTTCTGAGCGAGTCCATCTGCTCGTCCATCTGGAAGACATTAACCAATCCCTCCATCATGGAGTCTAAACGGGAACAGCTGGAAGACGGATGTGGAGCTTCTGCACTGGCTGAGACACACCTGTAGACGTCCTGTCCTGTCCTGTCCTGTCCTGTCCTGTCCTGTCCTGTCCTGTCCTGTCCTGTCCTGTCCTGTCCTGTCCTGTCCTCCTCCAGCCTTCCTGCTCGCTCTCTCCTCATCTCCAAGGTCAACGGCTGTCACCAGGGCAACCAGGCTCCCCTCAACGCCACATCACCATGATGGAGGCTGCCGGAGCTAGTTCTGGATCCAACCCACGAGGAGGTCCTACACTGTGTGTGTGTGTGTGGGGGGGGGAGGGTGTGTGTGTGTATGTGAGTGAGTGAGTGTGTGTGTGTGTGTGTGTGGGGGGGGTGAGTGAGTGAGTGAGTGAGTGAGTGAGTGAGTGAGTGTGTGTGTGTGTGTGTGGGGGGGTGTGAGTGAGTGAGTGAGTGTGTGTGTGTGTGTGTGTGTGTGTGTGTGTGAGTGAGTGAGTGAGTGTGTGTGTGAGTGAGTGTGTGTGTGGTGTGTGTGTGTGTGTGTGTGTGTGTGCGTGAGTGAGTGTGTGTGTGTGTGGTGTGTGTGTGTGTGTGTGTGAGTGAGTGTGTGTGTGTGTGTGTGAGTGTGTGTGTGTGTGTGTGTGTGTGTGTGTGCGTGTGTGTGTGTGTTGTGTGTGTGTGTGGTGTGTGTGTGTGTGTGTGAGTGTGTGTGTGGTGACAGTGAATTAGCTTTTTAAAGAAATATTTCCTTCTCATCATTTCATTTAAACAGAAGCTTCAGATCTGAACTCATCAGATCAGGTTTGAGGGTGAGAGGAAGATCACAGCTGGTTGAGTTCTGCAGGATCCTCATGTTCCTCAGCAGAGGAGGATGTTCTCTCTCCTCTGTTCTCTCCTCTCACTTCCTCTCAGGCATAATTAAGGTTCTTGAGTGGGGTTCTATGTTCTCAACACAGTTCCTGGTGCAGGAATGTTCTTCCACTGGTTCCCTTTTTGAAGCCCACCTTGTTGCCTCAGCGTGCTCCTGGAACAAAGGTGGGAGTCGTTTGGGTGGTGGGGGAATGTGATCCCTGTTCGGAATGTTGTCCTCAGCTCATCAGACGCTTGAAGCTCCTTTGATTATTCTAGTTTTTGCTAATTGATCCTGGTGGGAGATCCTGGTGGGAGATCCTGGTGGGAGATCCTGGTGGGAGGAGCGTGTGGCTACTGGGCTGGATCGGTCCAGGAGTCTTTCTTCATGAGTCCAGCGGATCTGGTTTGAAGCTGCCGAGCAAAGCTCGGGGGAGGACAGGAACTCCCTTTAGGAACCTCCCACAGAGGAGGAGGTCAGCTTTTCTGCTCTGAGGAGAACCGTTCCTGGGAGAGCCTCAGTGAGCGGGAACGCTGCGTCCTGGACGACGATCCGCTAACAGAGAAGCTTTAGCCGATCGCCGCTGAGGCGTGAGCAACCACAGCTGAGCCGTTCCTGCATGTGCTGCCACGCATCCTGAAGCCGCCCCCCCGCCCCCCCCACCCCCGACTGGCTCTCACCGTCCTGCCGCAGACGCCACTTCCTGTCGTTGGATCGGATCGCCGTCCTGATCCTGGTTGCTAACGTGCGAAGTGCAGGAGCTTCAAACCAAAGGCTCCTCTGGTGTCCCGTTAGCCCTTTGCTTGGCCGTGACGCCTGTTGCTAGCACGTCTGCTTGTTTCCATGGACGCAGCGTCGGCTCAGATGGATTCTGCTGAACACCTCGAACGGGTTAATCTGTTAGCGCGTCCCCTGTCGCGACCGCACGACAGCGGGCCTTTTCTGGCCCGAGGTCGTCGTTAGCGCTGAGTATCAACAGAGACGGTGGGAGGACTCTCAGTAGCATCTTTGCTAGCTCCGCCTGCTGGTTCTGCTCACTCCCTGAGCTTCCGTACCAACCGGACCCACCATCCTGGTCACGCTAAGATGCTGCTAACTCCAGATCAGTCTGCACTGGTGCTGAAGCTTCATCAGACTTGTCTGCAGGGGTCACAGAGGTCACGGAGGAGGAGGAGGAGACCTCTCGTATCTTCACCCAGGCTGACACTGTCGGGTATAAAAGCGCAACGTTAGCAGCAACGTCGGTGCTGCTGAATTGGAGATTGTTGGACCAAAATCTGAGAAAAAAAACTCCACGAGCCGATGAGCTGTAAAGGTTGATAATGTAAAACTCCGTGAACTTTACTGGAAACCAGTGATTCGTCCCGGAGCAGCAGTGAAACACTCGGGATGCCGATGAGCAGGTCACATGACACGTCTGATCCAATCACGTCGTCAGGAGCTGGCAGCAGCCAACGAGCCTCAAGTTCCCGCCCACTCTTCTTCCACGTTTGCTCGCTCGCGCACAGGAAGCAACCGTGATTGGATGTGACGGCAGGAGAAACAGCTTAGCGTCCGTTTATCACATGACACGGGGGCCAGCGGCGGCGGCGGCGGCGGCGGCCACACGCTGAGCACGGAGGCAACAAGTTCCTCCATCGGTGATTGGCTCTTTCTGTCTGCTTTCAGGTCAGCTGACTACGGCTCCACCTACACCAAAGTCAACCTGCTGCCAGGAACCACCATCGTGGTCACCAGCTTCTACATCTGCCCGACCAATAAGAAGAAGGTAAGAGGGAAGCGTTGGCTGCGTCACCGTGGATACGGGCCTGCGGCCGGCACACGTCCTCCCACGTCCTCGCCCCTCCCTCCACCTCCTCTCTCCTTCGCCTCACCCGCCCCTCATTAACCTCCCTCTTCAAATGTCGAGTTATGTCGGCGACCGTCATGTGACCGTCCCACGCGTGGCGCAGTTCCTCGGTAGGCTGCACAAATCTGACAGCTGATAGGCTGGGAGCAGAGGGGGCGGAGCCAGGGAGCAACGCTCAGACACGACCTCATTCCAAACCACGGAGGTCCGTCCAGCCACAGGGCTCCTCAGCACACACACACACACACACACACACACACACACACACACACACACACACACACACCCACACACACACAGTGTCCACTAACATTTAATGGCACGCCAGTGGAGTCACTTTAAGTTCCCTCAGGGACGGAGAGAAGGACGGGTGAAAAGAGCGAGTGTTGAGAGAGAAGGATGAATACACACCTGCAGGCCCACACAGGTGTGTGTGTGTGTGTGTGTGTGTGTGTGTGTGTGTGTGTGCTGCACATTCAAACACACACTTGATCTCTCTGGTCAGTGATCGCAGGGAAGGGGCGGGGCTTCTGTATGAGGGGCTGCTGGAATAAATGGGGCTGAGTGAGAGCTGCGTCTTCAGACAGGATCACCCCCCCCACACACACACACACACACACACACACTCATGCCTCCATTACAGAGGGGCTGCCAAGAACCCTCCACACACTGGACTGTCCATAAAGCTGTAAACACAATCAGAGCTCCAGCAGGTTCGGATTTCAGGGACCAGCGGAGGTCAGGCTGTCCAGTCTGAGCTCAACATAAACTCAGCATCGCTCTTTAGTTCGTTAGCTTAGCTGCTGATAATGGCGGTCAGACAATCATGGAGAAGATGATGATGATAAAGAAGATGATGAAGCTGCTGCCAGTGGCGAGGTGGCGGTGATGATGATGATGTTTTGCTGAGAACACTGAGATAATCAGATTCTGGTTAGAAGGTTTAGCTTGTTGGTGTCACAAGTTTTTGGTTGGAGGAATGTCAGCGCTACAGCAGAAGCTACGGCTATGCTAACGTATCGCCCACGTAGCTTCTCCTATCATGTAGTCCGTCATTTCACAAATGTGGGAGTTGCCTTCCAGAAACAAAAGAACATGCTAACGGACATAGAGGAGCTAGCTAGGAGAATCAGTGATAAAAACCTGGTCTTGGGCTGATAAGAACCGACTGACAGTCAGCGATTTAAGCAATTATATTTGGTGGCGTGTCGCCGGGGGTGGTTCCACTGCAGAGGTCATGATCTAGCCTGTTGTGTCGGCAGTAGAACCTCTGAGCACGCCGACATTTCTAAAAGCTTCAGGAAGATGAATTATTAAAAGAGCTGTTCTACAGTTGCTCCGAGGTCTTCATCCCGTTGACGTTCCTGCACTCAGGCGGAGGATCTTTGCAGGTCCAGGTCCCGGCCTTCAGCCTCTCTCTGACCGGACCGATGTGGAACGTTACCTTCTGAAGTTGTGGCCTGAGGTTCTAACGGTGTCGTTGTGTCGCGCCTGAAGTCTTTGAAGAAGTTTAACGTTTCTTTGTTTAATATTATATTATTTATTTTAACATTTGTTTAAAAATCAATTTGATGCTAAAGTTCATTTGGGTGGTGCTGAAACAGCTGAAGCGGAGGCGCGCGAATTAGCACGATGCGTTAGCTTGACCTTCCTCCTTTAAATATGTGTGTTGCTAACGTACTGTTGAGTCATCAGCAACATTAACACAGCAGCTGGGACCAGTAGAAGCTAAGCTAACAGACCCGAAAACAAACCGGCAGAAAAAACTGCCTGGATGCTAATCAGACCTCCGTGTTCAGGAATTCATGTATGTGATTTTAATCACGCCTGCTGTGACTGGGGGCAGAATATGGCAGGAAGTCAAAGGCTGGCGCCGTAGCTAAAGTGACAGCAGTAGTACAGCGACAGTGCGCTACCTCAGAACCATGGGGGATCGGGCCGATGACAGATTGGTGTTTCCACCTCCTGAAAGCGTCCCTCCGTCCCAGAGTGGACCTGGAGACGTTCCCTGCACCTGTGCGTCTCAGACCCCGCTAATGCTGTTAGCTTAGCCTTTCACTGCCCACTCTCATTCTCAAACACACACACACACACACACACACACACACACACGGTTCTTTGTGTCTTTTCCCCTCTGCACCTCAGCTGGATCGTGTGAAGGAGGAGGGGGAGAAGAATGGAGGGAGGAAGGTGGTGGGAGAGGTGATGAAAGCCTGGATGGAAACTGGAAAATTGATTTCTTTTCTTCTTCTGGGGTTCTTGTGCGAGCTGCATGAATATAAATGGGTGAATTCTGCAGGTGATGGTCGCTGTGACAGTCGGGGGCAGACAGGAAGTAGTCGGAGCGCTGCTCTGGAGCACCCTGGCAGGGCTGGAGAGCAGGGACCTTCATCCCCTCTGTCCTTCTACAGAGATGGATCCACCCGACAGGTTCTTGGGGTTGATCCCCACCCCCCCTCCAGTGACCCACTAAAGCTTTTAAGCCCCCAGTTTACCAGGCGACGGCTGTCTGGTTCAGTCGTCTCATCGGGCTCCGTCACTTTTGTCAGATGTTCCACTGGAGTTTCTGCCGGACCTGGGAGGATTCTGAGGTCTGCAGACCACACGGAGCTGCTGCTCCTCTGGCAGGATGGAGGGATGATGGATGATGCAATGAAGGAAGAATAAACACGTGGCGGAGGAGGCAGACGGAGCACGCTGCCACAGAAACGTTACCTTCGCCATCATGAGCTCGTTGTGAGGGAGATTGATGGAGGCGAGCTGGAAGAATCGGGTTCCAGGGAGGCGGCGGAGCTGCAGCTGTGGCGGAGCAGCGCAGGAGAGCAGCAGCCTCATTACTCTGCTTAAACTTCAGCCGCTGAAGCTCAGCTCATTTGTTTCCTGGCGGTTTAAACGGCGTCTCAGAGGTTCTGATCTCTGCGCCTCCGCAGCGTTAATTGAATCAGATGATAAACAGCACCAGACATTGTGTGTGTGTGTGTGTGTGTGAGTGTGTGTGAGTGTGTGTGTGTGTGTGTGTGTGTGGTGTGTGTGTGTGTGTGTGTGTGAGTGTGTGTGTGTGCTGGGCAGAGTCTCATTCCCTGGAGACTGAAAAGGTTTGAACATGAATTAACATATAGGCAGCTCATCTCGCTTTCTTCCGCCCAGCTGGGTCTGAGTTTGTGGAGATGACCAGCTCCTCCAGCTCCTTCAGCTCCTCCAGCTCCTTGAGCTCCTTGAGCTCCTTGAGCTCCTCCAGCTCCTCGAGCTCCTTGAGCTCCTCCAGCTCCTTGAGCTCCTCCAGCTCCTCCAGCTCCTTGAGCTCCTCCAGCTCCTCCAGCTCCTCCAGCTCCTTGAGCTCCTCCAGCTCCTCCAGCTCCTTGAGCTCCTCCAGCTCCTCCATCTTCCGTCCCCCCTCTAAAGACCACATTTCTGTTCATGATGTGTGAGTAGGAACACAGCAGCAGAGGAGCAGCTGCTGGTTGGGGTCTGTTGTCCTGGAGCTGCTGAGGCCCTCAGCAGACCACCAGCTGACTCATGGTCACGCTCGCTGCGTGTGCAGTGCTACACACATGCTAACAGGGCTAGGCTAACAGGGCTAGGCTAACAGGGCTAGGCTAACAGGGCTAGGCTAACAGGGCTAGGCCGGCTTTCATTCCTTGTTTGAGTGCAGTAAAGATGAGCTGCAGATACACAAACGCTCACTGTGGTCAAGGTTTCCCTGAAGCCCCGCCCACCCGTTTGCCTCCAGTGCTGCGAGGCCGTGTCACCTGTGGAAGCCGCTGACACGCTCCCGGATTAGCACCCAGCCGGTGTTGACACGTGCGTCCACGAAGCTTCTCATCAGGCAGTGTGTTGGACGCCTCCCCAGCTCCGCTGTTTCTGCCCTTTGATGTCAGCATCAGGTCCACGTCCCTGAACCGTGCCCACACGCCTCGACTGGGAGCTGATTTAGCCTCACGTTAGCCTCCGTGTTTGGACACAAACAGCAGGAGGCCCATTTAACGACGCTGAGCACCAAGTGTGTGTTTTCGTGTGTGTGTGTGGTGTGTGTGTGTGTGAATAACAGCAGCTTTTTAATGGTGTCGGGTCCGATCGGTGAGTGTGAACAACAGAGGGATTCGACCAACAAACTGGCAACAGAGCAGCTCACGCTTGTTTTCCCGAACTTCCAGCTTCCCGTGGGCTCCCGTATGTCAGCAGGCGCTGGCGACCCCACGCCGTGCACGCCAGATTGGTTACGTTAGCGATGCTAACCCTTTAACAAAGTCAACATGTGCGATTGTCTGTTGTCACGTCAGCCGACTGGAGGCGGCGTTGACGCACTCTCGCCAGATATTCCCGCTAAAGTTTGGAATGCTACTGACGGCCTCAGACGTCTGTCAGAGGGGTGGGACGCTGAGACGGACAAGCGGGATGCAGCTGTAGAACACGACGGAACGCCGTTGAAGAGCGCTCATTAGGCCGAACCCACGCAGCCTTAATTATTTCTGTTTTGAGCCGCTCGCTCTGACTCCCGATGTGCTTCTCAGCAGCTCATGTGTGTTTTCTCTGGTGAAAAGGTCACCGCTTCCCAATTAAAGCCATTCTCCCGACGCACGGCCGCCTGCCTGGAGGCACGTTCCAACCGGAGCGCCCCTCCCCCAGCCGGGAACTGTGTCCGCTTTGTTCTGGGAACATTTTCGCTAACAGCAACCAAAAGGAGAATTCTTACACAGTTTCAGCGTTATTGCTGCTGGAAACACTTTGGCTGTGTCGCCATGGTAACGCTGCAGTGGCGCTCCGAGGATGAACCTAAACATCTACATATTAAAGCCAGATTATGAGATCAAAGCACAGTCAATCTCTGCTTTCGCTTTGATCCCAAGTCATTTATGGGAGAAATTTCGGTTGTTTTTTTCCATCAGTTTCCTGCCTGCTGCTGATCAATAACTGATCGGCTGATGGTCCTCGCATCCGACGGCGTCCGTTGGAGCGTGTGGCTGCATAAGCAGACCGGAATCTTAGAGCGAACATTTAAAAGTCTGTCCTCAGGACGCCGCCAACGCTGTTGGCCTCAAACCGCGAAAATAAACTAGCAACAGTTGAAGTACGCGCAGATATGCTGGTGACCTGCAGCTCCGTCCTCCCTCACTCAGGTCACATGACTCATTTTCATGTATTTACATTTGATTAGTCGCTCTGCTGTCTCACTATATCAGTTAATCATGGATAATTAACTCCTGTGTAATTAACGCTTTGCACGGCTCCGCCCACCTGCGCCACAGGCTGCGAAGTGATTGGTGGGGGCGTGCCTGTCGGGGTCAGGTGGTTATTCATGTAGCTCTGGACCTTCAGAGTCATGACGCAGCAGCATTTAGCTAGTTTCCACGGTGATGAGTTATGGAACCCTCAGCAGAACTCTTCGAGAGAGGTTCTGTACAGGTGGCACCCACAGCTACGTTGCTACGTCTTGTTCTCATTAGAGAAACCCTGCGGAAGTTCGAACAAACAACATTCTCCTCAAACTCCAGAGCAACAGCAGGAACTTGAGGAAGAAAAGGAAACATAAGCTAAGAAATGACCAAAGAGGAAGAAATGGAACCAGGAACTGTTGGCTGTTAGCACGCCGAGGCAGTCGCTATTCAGGCGGGGTTAGCATGTCAGCTAAACTAATGTTAAACATTAGGAGAAGATGCTCAGATGTCATCTGAGGAGACATAATCCCGACTGTAGACGATCAAATCCATCTAAGACGGACTTTTCAGGCCCACCTAAACTAGGCTAGCATCAAATCTCAGATGAGTACTGGCTGAAGACCACGTAACTCAGATCACATCAGATTAAATTAGACCAGATTAGGTTTCTATGCCTTCTCTCATTTTAATGAGGAACACTCAGGGTGAGCACTCAGGTGTGACACGTGTAACCACTCTGCTTTCACCTCCTGGTAGCAGGGCAGGAAGACAAGGTGTCATCCGAGAGCCATAAATGTAGAGATGATTTAGGTCTAAACCGCTTGGAGTCGTGACAGGAAGTGAGGAAGCGTGTTCCCTTCATCTTTCAGCTGTGAGGAACATCAACACTTTGGTGTGGGCTTTTGAGGCCAAGTGGAGGTCGTGTTCTCCTCAATATTTCAGCAGAAGCGAACGTCTGAGTGCTAAAGTGTCAGGAGCAGAGGCAGAGGAAGGAGGCTGAAGGTGAAGCCGATGCTGACCTCCACCTGAACTGTCCAAGCTAAGCCCTTTCCCTGTATCCATGACAACAAACCAATCCATTTCAGGAGGATTCACCTCTTCTAGCAGGCAGAACCTCATAAATCATCAATGTTTTCCTTGTTGGTGTCGCTGTTTTATATTATTATTGTCATTATTGGTGTGATCATTGTTGTGGTCTCATGCAGCTGATTCTCACCCCTCTGGCCACGCCTCTTCAAACCTTCAGGGTCAGGTTGAAGAGAGCGCTGCTGATAAAAAGAGAGAGAAAGGTCAAAAGCTCAGTTTTATTGAGGAAAAAAAAAAAAGAAAACCCGTAATGGCAGAACTCACAGATAGAAAAAAGAGAGCTTCTTTATTCCTCCTATAGCTTCTGTACAAACCTGGAGGGCTTCCTACAGCTCTGTCACACACACACACACACACACACACACGCACACACACACACACACACACGCACACACACACACACACACACGCACACACACGCACACACACACACGCACACACACGCACACACACACGCACATACACACACACACACGCACACACGCACACACACACGCACATACACACACGCACACACGCACACACACACCACACACACACACGCACACACACACACACACGCAGGACTGTAGCAGCACGAAGATAAATTTCACAGCCACAGCGACACAGTAATCACTGACTCCAGAAGTGACACTTTCATCTCTGCTAATTACCTAATAAATTACTGATAAAATATTGACTGTGTGTGTGTGTGTGTGTGTACATGAGGGTCTATTTGTGTCTTTTATCCACTTATTTATTTCAAATCTTAATTGTTGAGAATTTCAGATTTTTAAATTCTGAGACTGAAGAGACGAGAATATTTTAATGATCACAACAGTTTGAGGAGATGATGGTGATGATGATGATGGTGATGTGATGATGATGATGATGATGATGGTGATGATGGTGATGATGATGATGCTGATGGTGATGATGGTGATGATGATGATGCTGATGGTGATGATGATAATGATGATGGTGATGATGATGATGATGATGATGATGATGGTGATGATAATGATGATGGTGATGATGATGGTGATGATAATGATGATGGTGATGATGATAATGATGATGGTGATGATGATGATGATGATGATGCTGATGGTGATGATGATGTTGCTGATGGTGATGATAATGATGATGATAATGATGATGGTGGTGATGGTGATGATAATGGTGATGATAATGATGATGATGATGGTGATGATGATGATGTTGTGATGATGATGGTGATGGTGATGATGATGAGGGTGGTGATGGTGATGCTGATGATGATGGTGATGATGGTGATGATGATGGTGATGATGATGATGACGGTGATGATGGTGATGATGATGGTGATGATGATGATGCTGATGATGATGATGATGATGGTGATGATGATGATGATGATGATGACGGTGATGATGGTGATGACGATGATGATGGTGATGATGATGTTGCTGATGCTGATGATGACGGTGATGATGATGTTGCTGGTGATGATGATGACGGTGATGATGGTGATGCTGATGATGATGATGACGGTGATGATGGTGATGACGATGATGATGGTGATGATGATGTTGCTGGTGATGATGATGATGACGGTGATGATGATGTTGCTGGTGATGATGATGATGGTGATGATGGTGATGATGATGATGATGGTGATGATGATGATGATGATGATAATGATGATGCTGATGATGATGATGATGGTGATGATGATAATGATGATGGTGATGATGATGATGATGTGATGGTGATGATGATGAGGATGATGGTGATGATGGTGATGATGATGATGATGGTGATGATGGTGATGATGGTGATGATGATGATGATGACGGTGATGATGGTGATGATGATGATGGTGATGATGATGATGGTGATGATGATGACAGTATAGGAAGGGCTCCATCATCTTATTGAGTCAGTGTTCTTCCAACAGAAGAATCAACCATCTCAGTCCTCATGATGCTCCTGATGTGGTTCTGACTGGTGCTGAGGTGGAACATGAGTCAGTGTTCCCTCAGAACCTGCTCCTGTCAGACTTCTTTGATAACGTTAGAACCGTCAGAACGCTGCAGCTCAGTTTCAGGACGTGACCCCAGCGTTGACCCCCCATGTGTCTACAGAGAGCAGCGTGACCCAACAAGCCCTGCTGACCACAGCTGAAGCTGCACCAGCCTCGTGAATCACACGTGATCCCGTTTTCCTCCACTATTGCTTCACTATCGCCTCAAGCAGACGCTCCAAGCTGCTGGGTTCCTTTCTTCCGCTCCTTCAGCAGCATCGTAATTATTTCGCTGTTGAAAAATAAAACCTAATTCATGAACACTAATAATTATATAATATTCCTTGAAATCCAGTGGAGAATCTTTTGAATCTCACGTATCGTGCAGCTGTGGCGGCCTCGGTCTGCAGTTGGATGGAGAAGGTGTCAGGGCCTTAAGGATCCACGCTGATGCTGGACAACGTGTCCTTCTGCAGGTCATATCTCACAGACATTTCGCTAATACGTTCGGTTGTCATTAAAGAATGAGGGTAAATATACAGTCTCACAAACAAGCTCTGATGTAGCTTCTTTCATCGATTCCAACATCTTTCACCACAAACCATATTAGTTGTCCACCACAACCTACTGGTTTGCCCCCCCCAACTCCCTTATGCTATGCTAATAGCAGCATAGCTCATGAGAACCTTGTTGGTCCGTCTGACGTAAAGACGTTGCTTCTTCATCAGTCGGTCTGCAGAAATCGAATAGATGCACCATCGATATTGCGAAAGGTAAATAAAGCTGATCCAAAATCGGTGATGTTTTTCATGCTGGTTCTTCTAGAACTCTGCTGCGAGATGATGATGCTGGTGTTGACAATGATGGTGGTGAAGGTGAAGTTGATGAAGATGATGGCGATAATGATTATGATGGTGGAGGAACGATGATGACGTGCTTCATTTGGGGTTTGCGAGCACTTTATCCCGTTCAGGATCACGGTGGTGGTGCTGGAGCCTGTCCTACACAGGGGCAAAGGCGGCGTACACCCCTGAATCAGCATTTAGGGTTCCATATCTTGCTCAGGGGTCCTCAGCTGATGATGAAGATGGTGGCGTTAAATACGCTGAAGAATGTGCTGTGAGAGTGATGTTGATCGTGATGTGAAGAATGATGGAGATGGTGGTGTGATGATGATGACGACGATGATGATACTGATATCGATCACATACTGATATGTGACATTGAAGTTGGTGGTGAGTAGGAGGGTGATTAGGATGATGATGATGATATGATGATGAGGATGATGATGATGATGATGATGATTCTGGTGATGAGGATGAACATGATGGTGTGGAACTGCTGATCGTGATGATGCTGAATATGATGATGATGATGGTGGTGGTGGTACTGTGATGATGATGATGAGGATGTTGATGGTACCATGATGATGGTGATATTGTGATGATGATGATGATAATAATGATGTGTTGATGATGATGATGGTACCATGATGATGGTGGTATTGTGATGATGATGATGATGATGATGATGATGATGATGATGGTGATGACGATGGCACCATGATGATGATGGTATTGCGATGATGATGATGATGATGATGATGATGATGGTGATGATGACGATGGTACCATGATGATGATGGTATTGTGATGATGATGATGATGATGATAATAATGATGGTGATGATGATGATGATGATAATAGTGAGGGTGATGATGGTACCATGATGATGATGATGATGAGGAGGAGGATGAACATGATGGTGTGGAACTGCTGATCGTGATGATGCTGAATATGATGATGATGATGATGATGATAATGATGTTGGTGGTACTGTGATGATGATGATGAGGAGGATAATGATGGTACCATGATGATGGTATTGTGATGATGATGATAATAATGATGGTGATGATGGTACCATGATGATGATGATGATGATGATGAAGATGGCACTAATGAATATGATCACGTGGAGATGAGGTTGATGTTAAATTTGATATCGGTGTTGGGGTGATGATGAAGGTGATAGTGATGAGGGCGCCTCAGGGGTTTATCCTGAGCGACACACGCGTGTTGTACGTGTGCAGAGGTTCCTTCTCGGTGACGGACACGCTCCATCTGCTCCAAACACATGACGTGTTCAAACGGGAGCAGGGGAACAAAGAGAGGAAGAACAAAAGGAGGAAGAACAAAAGGAGGAAGAACACGTTTGCACAAGCTGATGCCAAACAGCTGCGCCGGTTGTGTGTTTGCACTGAGGTGCACGTTTGCGTTATTAATTCTTCATCACGTGGATCTTCCTCGGTCTTCAGAGGAAGCCAAAGCTCACGTGTTCTTCAGCTGATTTAGCTTTGAGCTGGTCTCTTCGGCGTTGCTCTTTGATCTGGCAGCTCTGATCCGTGTCAGGATCAAAGCCGAGATCACAGCCACGCCCCCTGAGGTGAGACAGGAAGAGCTTCCATTACTGGATTAGATCACATCAGTGTCAGCTGGTGTCTCCGGACTGAAATGTGGATCAGTACACACATCCAACGGTCTGAGGCCAGTCTGGAGCTCAGGGCCGGGCCCCAGGCCCCAGCACCCTCCCGTGGGCCCAAATGAGACATAGCAGTCAAGAAAAGAATACAAACAACAACCGTCCCTCATCATTCCATTTGTTGCACCAAAGTTAAAGGTCTCAGAAACAGTTTCTGACGTCTGTTTAGAGAAAAGTTGTCTGTTTTGACTCATTTGCATTTAGATGGTTTCTCTCCAACGGACGCCGTTTCCCCCTGCGTGATGTAATTACGTACCTGCGCTTTTTTAACCCGGCAGCCGGAGCTGTGTTTGTGATGGACGACCGCGTCAGCGGGGTCCGCAGGCTCTCATTCGTGACCGCAGCATCTCAGTGGGCGTCGACCTCGCCCTGGGGGGGGGGCGTGGTCTGAGAAACAGCAGCAACATTTCGGAGGCCAGGACGGCGGTGAAGGGTAGCGGCAGGACGGTGGATGAAAGGACGACCCGCTGAGCATTCAGTCGGAGAAGAGAGACGACCAACACATCTACAGACAAGGAAACAGGAAGTGGCGTGCCCTTGTCTTCTGACACACCCCCTTCCTGTTAGCACGCCAGCGTTGGGGATTGATTATAGATTCCTTCACTCCCGCAGAGGTTAAAATAAGCCGCAGCTCCGCCCTCGCTCACTAACAGATCCGCTAATAGAGCTGCATCTTCATCAGCTGATGATCTTCACTGTATCATCCTTATTCAGAGCAGCAACCCCCACGTCTAACCCCTGGGGGGGGGGGGGGTATCACTCCCCGATGCTTTCTGAAGCACCCACCAGCTCGGCCCACTAGCTCCGCCCACCACAGCCTCAGCCGTGTAGAGTTTCAATAATTAATTAACTGAGCTTAAGGATGACAGTAGGGGAGGAGAAGCGGGCTTATGGGAATCCGTGGGGGGAGGACGAGGAGCTCGCTTCCATCTTCAAGCACACTGGAGAAGAACTGTGCTTTGATCACCATCATCTCCCCTGTGTGTGCTGGCTCAGCTCTAGCGTCAGGCTTCCCGAAGTGTTCTGGAAGATTCCTTTAGCGGCTGGAACTCCTGTTTATGGACGATTTTGGGAGAGAAGGACAGTGAGAAACCAGCATTACTGATGGGGCTGTAGCACCCTCTGGTTCCACGTCAGCGCCGTGTTTTCCATCACCAGGATGGGAAATCCTCCAATCCTGACAGGTGTGGTCCTGGTAACGGAAGCATGATGTCTGTCCCGTTCTGACAGATTTCTGACAGGAGGGGACACTTTTTCCCGCTCAGCTCTGAGACTTCTCGTGGAACCAGTCATACAAATGTTCCGGTCCTACTGGGAACACTGTGAGAGCTTCCAGTCTGTGCTTCTTGGGGGGTTCTTGTGTATCCCTGCTCCTAAAAAAGCTAATGTACAGAAACGGGAAGGACTCAGGAGAGGTGGGGTGGGTTCTTTAAACTCAAGGAGGAAGGGTCAGAGCAAACAGATGGGCATTCTGAGAAAATGTGTGTGTGTGCTGATGCGTTGGTTACTTCCTGTCTTCTTTCTCCTCTGTGTTTCCATCCCAGTGTGCTCAGAAACACACTCATCTCCAGTTCCCTGTGTGGAAGATCTCGCTGACACCTTCATGGTGACATACCGGCTCACAGATTCACCATCCTGCAAACGTCCTGCAGGAGCAGGGAAGCGTCTGTTCTGGGGGCAGAGCTGTAGCGGCACAGGTGACCGGCCTGCTGCTGCTGTCAGCGGGTCATGTGACCACACTACACTCTCCCCACGTGGCTGAAGTTTCTAATGAGGTTCCAGGATAGTTGTGGTCACCTGACCTCAGCGCTGAAGGTTACTGAGTTCTCAGATGTGTGTGTGTGTGTGTGTGTGTGTGTGTGTGTGTGTGTGTCCGCCCTTGTTAACCTGCTCTCCTCCCAGCTACCTCAACCTTCCACCTGAACGTCCGTGTGATTCGTTTGCTGCTGCATAAACGTTGCTGTTGTAGCCGCTTCGTAATGAAGAAGAAGCATGATGATGCTAACTGGACTTTAACTTCCTGTCAGTGAGGATGACGGGTTGTTGACGCGTCTGTGTTCCACACAAACATGTGGATGTTGTAGCTACATGCTGAAGGTGTGGTTGGTGTCTCAGAACAGGTGCAGCACTCAGTGGTCACAGGTAAGTGCCATGGAGAGGTTCTCCAAACAGTGGCTACAGACAGTTCTCTGATGAACACAGGTTCTTGCACTTGATGGGCCCCATCAGGCCTGATGGCCATAGCTGCACTGAAAAGCTTGTGCACATTATGGTGTTAGCATATTAGCATTGGCATTATAGCCACCGTAAACCTAATGTCAATGTGCTCTACCTGTGCTCCTTCAGATCAACTGGGTCATTTTTGAGGTTTACCTGATCAGATCATGTTTCTCAGCCAGCTGAAAAGAAGAGATGAACGCCTCAGGTGTCAGAGTCATGACGTTGAGTCACGTCAGGAGAAATTAGAGTCTCATCATCGCTCGCTAAACCTCTTCAATAACCTGAGAATGAGTCATGTGACAATGCTGTCAACACTTCTAAGGTGACAGCTAATAGGACTGGGGCGGAGCCTCTCGATGGATCATGTGACCAATAGGACTGGGGCGGAGCCTCTCAATGGATCATGTGACCAATAGGATTGGGGCGGAGCCTCTCAATGGATCATGTGACCAATAGGACTGGGGCAGAGCCGCTCAATAATCATGTGACCAATAGGACTGGGGCGGAGGCTCTCGATGCATCATGTGACCAATAGGACTGGGGCGGAGCCGCTCAATAATCATGTGTCCAATGGGACAGTGGAGAGTCTATTTATGGTGCTTAAATTTGAAGGGATGAACCGATTTCATTATTTTACCAACAAAAGCACACTGACTTGCAAATGATGACGGATTATAGGTCACTTAAACAACATGTTTCTTCTCGCTGCGCCGCGCTGAGTGTAAATCCCAGCAGAGCCCAGTTTAGCAGCCACATGGGGCCTACTTCCTCACTAAAACCCACCTCATTTACATGTGTAATTGAGCGGAACGTCATCAGCACGCGCACGCCACTGCAGGAACGTGTGTGTTCCACGCAGACATGCCAAGTAGAAAGCAAATAGTGATTTATATCAATTACAGCAACTGCAGCTGTAGTTGTTGTTGCTTCCAAGTGGGGATTCAGACTTTTCAGTTCATCGACGTGTTACAGTCAAAGGAGGAAGAACACAAGAGCACAAGCACATCATCACAGGAAATGTTTAATTTTAATTGAATTCAACCCTGGCTCAGGATTAGAGCATTTCATGCTAGCTCCCACCATATCATTGCTTCCTCCCTCTCTGTCAGAGACTCTTAAAAAGACTTGTTCTTCTAACCACTGCTGAAGCTGTATAATTATGTTATATTGAAGGATCCAGGATGGATTCATGGAGTCCCCCCTCCCCCCACTGTCCCTTCGGACCATGTGATGGACACATGTGCATCCACACTCTGGACAGGCTGGACTATCAGGAGAAGATGACGCGTGTTTAGGAGTTCCCCGAAAATGTTGGGCGAGTATGTTTGGCTGGAGCGCCCCCGGGTGGTGGTTTGTGTTAGTGCACCCTGAGGCTGCAGTGGGCTCTGCGTCACAGGTCGCGACCTCTCAGTTTCCTTTCCAGACTCACTGAGCAAATATTCCCTGGAAAAAGTTGAGGGCGAAGACAGATTTTTGTGTTTCTCAAAGCCGAGTAAAAAGCTTTCAGTGTCAAATATTTAGATTTCAGAATAAAAGCATTTTTTCCCCCCAATTTTGCTCTGATGATACAAACATGCCTGTTTATTAACGACCATGTATGATGGAAATAACGTCATCAACCTCACAGGCCCGCTCCACAGTATGGACGTGCACGTGACTGTCACGCACCTCTGCCCTTAACAGCACAAAGACCCATGAAAAGGATGTTTGAACATGAAGAAGCTGTTTGATAACATGTCGAGTTGGAGTTAAAGTGTTTTTGCTTTCACTCAACATCAAACTAATGACAACAAGCTTCAGGCAGCATTTAGCATCTAGGTCACTGCTCCACACACACACACACACACACACACACACACACACACACACACACACACACACACACACACACACACACACACCATCACATTGCATTATTTTGAAGAGCTGCAGTTCGTGCTCCGTTGCTCAAGTTGCATGAAGCTGTGCATGTAGATGAAGAGGTGGACCTCTGTGGGGATGTGTTTCCACGGCGACCGTGTGTGGTCCTGGCCTGGTTTCCACAGTTCAGACCCTTCTGAGTGACTGATTGATGGGTCCTTCACCAGACAGGCACAGGGAGGCGGGACTTCCTGATTCAGAGGCTGCAGATTCATCAGCTGATTCACTCATTCACCTCTGGATCAGAGAGTCTGAAGATGAACGCATGAATGATGAACGCATGAATGATGAACGCATGAATGATGAACGCATGAATGATGAACGCATGAATGATGAATGCACGAGGACTCTGGGATTCACACGACAGGCTCGGTCGCACGTTTGTCCCGTCCTCTTTCCTACAGCTCCATACGGAATGATCGTGGCTGTACATCCACGTTTGCCCTCATCCACAGATTTTGTTAGCTTACACTGATGACCTCTGACCTCCATCCTTGTTTCCAGGTGGTTCTGGTGGGTTCCTCCATTAATGAGCGGGACCAGATGCTCTTCATCAGCACTGACGAAGGCTCCTCATTCCAGCGACAGCCCGTCGCCTTCACCCCGGACACCCTCATGTTCCACCCCAAGGACGAAGACAAACTCCTGGCCTACTGTAGGGAGGGGCGGGTGAGTTATAAACTCCCGGAATACTGTGGGGGCGGGTGAGTTATAAACTCCCGGAATACTGTAGGGAGGGGCGGGTGAGTTATAAACTCCTGGAATACTGTGGGGGCGGGTGAGTTGTAAACTCCCGGAATACTGTAGGGAGGGGCGGGTGAGTTATAAACTCCTGGAATACTGGGGGGGCGGGTGAGTTATAAACTCCTGGAATACTGGGGGGGGGTGGGTGAGTAATAAACTCCTGGCCTACTGGGGTGTGTGTGGGGGTTATTTTGCATTATTTTGAAGAGCTGCAGTTGGGGTCCTGCTGCTCCAGGTGCATGAAGCTGTGCATGTAGATCAGGGGTGTCCAAACGTTTTTCCACCGAGGGCCAAATACATAAAAATATAGGAGGGGCTGGGCCACTTACAAGAAATTAGGTATATAGCCTCAACTTTAGTGTATTAAAGTTAGAAAAATCAATTAAAAGTGGTCAAATATGTTATATTGTTATTGAATATAATTAAAGACAAAACTGCCTTCATCACAGCTTTCCATAAATGGATCTTTGGTAGCTCATTCCCAGAACAGCAGCCTCAGATTTCTTCTTAGAAGATTTACAGTACAGAGAAAAAACAATAAAGGGGAAAATGAAACTGGTAGATTTCAAGCTTGTTATTTAAGTTATTAGGCTTAGGAGCACACCTAATAACGTTCACTTGAAATGGTTATCAACATTAACAGACTGAACTGGACGTGTGTATAAATTTAGTAAATTATTCTGGTGAGTATCAGCTGGGTATGTAAATCGGGCCATCAAGCTGTGGTCCTGATCTGACGCCACTCGGGCCAAAAATCCGGACAAATGTCACTTGATCAAGGAGCAAATCTGCATCAGATGAGATGAGCTGCTTTTGCGTGTGCAGTGTGTGCGCTGTACACAGCGGTGTGTACACTGTGTGTTAACAAGAAAAACACTTATTACAAAGTGATGCGCAAAAGCAGGGTTTCCCTTTTTGGTGGAGTAACTGCCTTCATGCCAACAGTAGCTTCCCCTGGTGTTAAAACTAAGAAGTCCAATACACTCAAGCAAAAGTTGAAGTACGGGCCATATTCTATTCTATTTATAAAATGTCTTGCGGGCCAATTAAAAATGGACAAAGGGCCACAGTTGGCCCGCGGGCCGTAGTTTGGACACCCCTGATGTAGATGAAGAGGTGGACCTCTGTGAGGGAGCGTTTCCACGGCGACCGTGCGTGGTCCTGGCCCGGCTTCCACAGTTCAGACCCTTCCGAGTGACTGATTGACAGGTCCTGCACCAGACCCACACGGGGAGGCGGGACTTCCTGATTCAGAGGCTGCAGATTCCTCAGGTGTTTCACACGTGGGCGTCTGGGCTGCTGCAGAACCAGTCCAGCCAGTCTGCGTCCAGGCTGAGCGCCTGCAGCTGGACACGTCACCCCCCCCCCCCCGGGGTCACACAGACGCTTCAGTCTGTTCAAAGCAGCTGATTCTGCTCCCGGGTCCTTCAGCGTTGTTCTCAGCGCTGGTGAGCAGGAGCCATCTTCAACGTTGGATATAAATAACTGTAAATGATGGGCAGTCGGTCGTGAAGCGTCTGTGTGGTCAGACTGCAGGTGAATCAAACACCATCAGACCTCCTTTAGAGCGGAGCGGATGCTGAAGGTCACAGGTGTGCTGATCTTCTGTAAAGAACCTCTGGAGTGTGTTTGATCCAGCTTTGATCTGCTTTGATAAGGGTTCTTGTGAGTGGAGGAATCATCGTCAAACACCTGCGTCTCTCTCCTCTAACGCCGTCTTCTCTCTTCTGGTCCTTCAGCTCTTCGCCTCTACGGACCTTGGCCACAAGTGGACGTTGCTTCAGGACCGAGTCACCAAGGATCGGGTCTACTGGTCAGTTCATCTCCACTCCTTTTATCTGGGTTGGGTCGAGTTGGACGAACCTCTAAAGAGAAAGGATTAATGACCTGTACTGGTGACATCCCAGTAACACTCAGACGGTCAATACTGGGTCAGGAAGGAGAACTTGAGTTCCCACTCTTCTGCTGCTCTGGTCCAACTGGTTTCTGAAGGTCCCGGCAGAGAAACCTAAACTCATTAGTGTCGACCATTGGTTCTGGTTTAGCTTCAGGCAATAAAAGTTAGCCATTAAAGCCCAGACTGGCCCCTAACAACTGTGTCTGGAGCTAAAATACGAACCAAATATTAGTGGGCTGCTAGCTTC
Source organism: Takifugu flavidus (assembly GCF_003711565.1). Lineage (NCBI taxonomy): Eukaryota > Metazoa > Chordata > Actinopteri > Tetraodontiformes > Tetraodontidae > Takifugu > Takifugu flavidus. Next base: position 9,135,799 of record NC_079522.1, read on the forward strand.
AGTTACTACCTCGACATTTAGCAGGTATGCTAGTCTTAGCTAGCATTTGGCAACCATGCTGTTCTTTAGTGGCGAAAGCCTTTGATGGTGAAGGTGGGCAATGTTTTAACAAACCATGCTAATCTCCCCCTTTCCACCACTTTAACTGGGAACCTTCGAGAAACCGTCCCCAGTTTGTGGGTTTAAACAACGAGAGCAGAACTTCTGAACCCGTTTTAACGGCATCTGAAGATGAAACCAGGAGGACGTGGACGGGCTGGAGACCCGAGCAGAGCTGAAGCGGCCGTGTGTGTTTGGTTTCACCGGCCTCTCCTCTGACACAGGAGCTGATCTACATGTACACCGCCAAGGTCGAAGCCCAACTCAACATTTGTGCGGAGGATAAATTATGTATGAGCTGTGCAGAAAACACTTTCATTAGCATCGCGTGCTTTTATCAAGCTGCACTGAGCAAAACTCCTTCAATTCAAGGGCGTCTGAGCAGGACAAACTGAGCTCCGGCACCTTTTCACACTTCCTTTGGTGCAGATGTTGCTGTCACACATCTCCAGATGAGTCCTTTAACACCTCTAACCCTCCAAGTCCATGGCACCGTGTTTAACGCGTTAGCTAATGGTTGCTAATGGAAGCTGCTGTACTCTCAGTCCGCAGCGTCATTCAGTCGAAGGTCTTCCTCTCCTTCACCTGATAATAAGCCTCTTCCAGTGACCCAGCGTGCGTTTAGCTTGACTACAATGTCGCTATAGCAACCTAAACACTACCGCGAAGAGCTGTCCATGTTTCATGATGTACTGTACGTGTGAGTTCAGAGCACATGGGTGTTAGCATGTTAGCATTTACCGCGCAGCGATGGGGACTTTACTCTAAAAGAAATCCAATATCTGCTGATCATTTAGAAACAGTTCCCAATATTCAGTGCAGCGGATTTCCAGAAGTTTCCTCCCCCTCATATAACAAGAAAAAGGTGATGATTCAGTGGTTACGGGAAGAGTCTGAATAATAAGAATGTGTCAGTGGCTCGCTGGTCATCGTCATCGTCCAAACATTGGTGTCCGCTTCTGTGTTCCAGGTCAGTAGCTGGGGTGGACGTGGATCCTGATCTGGTGCACATGGAGATCCAAGACTCCAGCGGAGGTGCACTTCCTCTTGCTCTGCATTACTCACCTTTATTCACGCTCCGTTAGCATGAAAGCTAACTGGGTTAAATGAGTCACTCTTGAAACTGTGAAACCAGATGAGGAGCAGCATCAGTAGAAGTGCTGAACCTATGAGGATTGGGCTGAATGTCCCCTCATTTCAGACTTCTGTCAGGCCTGAGAGCTCTTCTGGAGTTCTTCTAGAGTTCTTCTAGAGTTCTTCTAGGGTTCTTCTGTCCTGATCTGTTCTATCCTGATTTGTCTGGACATCAAATAAAAGTCTGACAACAGTGAAATATAGAGACAAAAATAATTAAAAGTGTGTTACTGGGACATTTGTCTTGTTAAGGAGAGAAGGAACCTAAAGGTTTTCCCCCGGTGTGTTCTGTCTGTGTGTTCTGACTGTGTGTTCTGACTGTGTGTTCCCTCTGTGTGTTCTGACTGTGTGTTCTGACTGTGTGTTCCCTCTGTGTGTTCTGACTGTGTGTTCTGACTGTGTGTTCTGACTGTGTGTTCCCTCTGTGTGTTCTGACTGTGTGTTCCCTCTGTGTGTTCTGACTGTGTGTTCTGTCTGTGTGTTCTGACTGTGTGTTCTGACTGTGTGTTCTGACTGTGTGTTCTGACTGTGTGTTCTGACTGTGTTTCTGACTGTGTGTTCTGACTGTGTGTTCCCTCTGTGTGTTCCCTCTGTGTGTTCTGACTGTGTGTTCTGACTGTGTGTTCTGACTGTGTGTTCTGACTGTGTGTTCTGTCTGTGTGCTCCTGCAGGTTACCTGTACGTCACCTGTCTCATCCAGAACTGCTCAGACAAAATGGTGACGGCCCAGTTCCTGGGGAAGATCGACCGCAGCTCCCTGCTGGTGCAGGACGACTACATATTTGTCAAGGTAACCATGGCGGCGCTGTTGTGTTCACCTTTGTTCCTGAACCTGCACAGGAAACAGGAAGTGACCTTTCAGAGTAAATCAGGGGCATCACAGACAGCGGACCTTCATCATCATCATCATCAAACAGCTGCCTCAGACGGACAAAAACAGTTAATCAGGTGTTTCATCCAGAATCTGAACCAGTCCTGACACCAGTAACTGGACCAGCACCAGTAACTGGACCAGCACCAGTAACTGGACCAGCACCAGTAACTGAATCAGTCCTGACACCAGTAATTGGACCAGCACCAGTAACTGGACGTTACGTGCAGCAGCAGCTCAGCAGCTGGACTCATCATCATCATCATCATCATCATCATCATCATCACCTTCCTCGCTCTCAGTGCGTCTGGCGCTCTCTCCATAAGCCCCGCCCCCAGTGGTGAGGGTCTGACTGGTCGGACGGTTCTGGTTCTGGTCCTGGCTGCAGAAGAAGCAGCATGTCTCCACTCCCCCTGACGGCATTGGGCTTCGAGGCTCAGCCCAGCCCAGCTGTTCTGGACCCAGTTTCCTATACTGGAACCAGTAACTGGACCCAATTCTTCTCTCCAGGTCACGTCGGGGAGTCGCACCAAGCACTTCGTGTCCTACAGACGCAACGAGTTCGTCCAGATGAGGTTTCCCAAGTACTCGCTGCCAAAGGTAACCAGCTGACCTTGGTCATGTGACACAACTACCTGAGGTGGGTTCCAACCAGTGCTCCCAGTAAATGACCCCAGTATGTTCTGGGATTTAAGCTCAAAGATCTGCCAAGGTCCTGTGATGGTCACAGATCTGAGATCTGTTTTAACTGGAGTTTAGAGAAGCACACACACACACACGCCCACACACACACACACACGCCCACACACACACACACACACACACACTCTCTCACTTTGTCTCCCTCTCCTTCTTCTCTGTCCTCAGCCTCACCCTGTATCTCACTCTCTCCCTCCTCTGTCTCCTCTCTCTGCCCCCCCCCCCCCCTGTCCTCAGCCTCACCGTCTCTCTGTCTACATGTGTCCTCTTACTTGGGTGAGCAGATGGGTCACACGTTGAGAAGCTTTCAGGAGGAGTGATTCAGCAGGGAAGGGGAGAAGTGTGTGTGTGTGTGTGTGTGGGGGGGGGGTGAAGGCTGTTTTTTGGCCGTGAATAATTGAAAAGATGGCGGATGAAAAATTGAAAAGGCTCCGAGGGAGCAGTTTGACCGTGTCCTGTGAGACCTGACCGAGGGAACAACAAACACACCGGGACCGCTGTGGTGCTGTGGTGCTGTTAAAGTCCTGGACTCGGTTGATTCTGTGAAACCTGCTGAATAAAAGACCAAGGCTGATTCTATTCACACCTGCGTGGGGGATCTGCAGCCATCACTCTTCACCTGTGATCCCGCAGGATGTGCAGATCGTCAGCACGGATGAGAACCAGGTCTTCCTCGCCCTCCAGGAGTGGTACCAGTCAGACACCTATAACCTATACCAGTCGGACCCTCCGGGGGTCTACTACTCCATGGTGCTGGAGAACGTCCGCAGCACCAAGCAGCCAGAGGAGAACGTTCTCATCGACATACTGGAGGTGAGACAGGAGACAAGGGACAGGAGACAGGAGACAGGAGACAGGAGACAGGGGACAGGAGACAGGGGACAGGAGACAGGGGACAGGGGACAGGGGACAGGAGATGGATGGATGGATGGATGGATGGATGGATGGATGGATGGATGGATGAGTGGGTGGGTGGGTGGATGAGTGGGTGGGTGGATGGATGGATGGATGAGTGGGTGGGTGGATGGATGGATGGATGGATGGATGGATGAGTGGGTGGGTGGATGGTCAATGGAGACAGACAGGCTCCTCCCTCTGCTGGATGGCTGTTAGCATTAGCATTTATTCAGAATATTATCACCTATGTTGGAGGCTGCTGGATGAAAGAACTTGTTAGCATGTTAGCATGAGCCAGTCAGTCAGTCTGGTGGGAGGTATCAAGGCTAAGCTAACATCCCTTTGACTCTACCAGGTACGTGGAATCAAAGGAGTCTTTCTGGCCAATCAGAAGATGGATGGTAAAGTCAGAACCCTCATCACCTACAACAAAGGACGGGACTGGACCCCGCTGGCTCCGCCTCCTGCCGACATGAACGGGAAGCCGGTCGCCTGCAGAGCGGTACAAACGTTTGAATATTTACTGATCCAACATTCACCCTTCCCAGCTCAACCCCACAGCCAGACTGTGAACCAGAACCAGAACTAGGTTTGAACGCTGGCTGTAGAATGAGTCCTCCTCTGATCCGAACTGTCCTGGCGGTTCTGGACACAGGAATGTGATGGACCAACACGCTGCTTCCCTTTTAGGACCATGAATGGAATCATCAGTTAAACTCTGTGAGGCCACACACATGGAGACATGTCCCCCGTGTGTCCCATCAGTCAGGCGCTGCCGGGCTTATCTGGCGCCGCCACACTGGCCGCTGGTGGCGGCGAGCGATGGCGCCCGGTGAACGCGCAGTCCTTCATCGTCACGTCTGAGAGATTAATGCCCATAATCTACATTTAAAACAGTCCTCAGACAAACCGACGCTGCTGAATACAGATGACTAAGAGACACTAGCAACCACCGCCACGGTGTCTGGGACATCACCATGGAAACCGTATCAAATGACTTGTACTCACTCATGACAACAAAATGATTCCAGGACTGTGTCTGTGTTCAGTCCTGTAGCCATAAACGTTCCAGATCGCTTATGTGGCCCAGATTAACCTGGATTATCTGATGCGGAGGCCTCAGTTACGCTTATGAGACGAGTCCGTCCAGAAGCTCCAGGAGACTTCATTGTGTGTTGTCTGTCTGCAGCCCGACTGTCACCTGCACCTGCACCTGCGCTGGGCCGACAACCCCTACGTGTCCGGGACGGTCCACACCAAAGACTCGGCTCCAGGCCTCATCATGGGCGCCGGTCAGTCGCACCACAGAGCTTCTCCCGTCCTAAACAGCATTTCCTTGGAGACCAGTCAAGCTAACTCTGTCTCCGTATGCTAAGCTAGCTTAATTTAAAAGAAGTCAGATTGTTGACGAATCTAACTTACATGAAGCCCCGATCAAATGACGATTCACAAATATTTTAGTTTGTCCTTAAGTCTTTTCTATGTGTGCTAACATTGGTGCTAACCTTTGTCCTAACAGCTGTCCTAACCTCTGTCCTAATGTCCGTTCTGATGTTCCATCCTGAGGTAGCTGACGTTCTGATATTGTTCTGCCGTCCTTCAGGGAACCTGGGCTCTAAGCTGGTGGAGTACAAGGAGGAGATGTACATGAGCTCAGACTGTGGGCGGAGCTGGAGACAGGTAGGCGTCCTCCTCTTCTCCTCCTCCGCCACACAGCTCAGCTCCTGGTTGATGTCCTCCTGTTTGCAGGTTTTTGAGGAGGAGCATCACATTCTGTACTTGGACCACGGCGGGGTCATCGTGGCCATCAAGGACACCTCCATCCCCCTCAAGATACTCAAGTAAGACGGCCGTGGACACAGGTGGGGGCGTGGCCTCGGGGGCTGGTGACAGTGAAGGAATGTGCCGATTCATCCTGCGTCACCTTTCTCCTGAATATGGCCCCTCCCCCGTAGGAGACCGGCCCGGCTCGTGCTCAGACAGATGTGATCACATGACCCTCCTGAACAGGGAGCAGAAACACTGAGCAGCTCCCTCAGATTCCCAATAATCAATAACCAGAGCTGACCTCATCAATCCGTTGAGTCCGTGTTTATTGATACGACTCATTGATTCATCTAACGACGGATCATTGATCCGACGCCCTGGATCTGTTCCTAATGACTCAGGAGAGCTAGCGCGTGTTGGAACAACTCCCACAATGCATTGCTACCAGCTGCCGATGAACACGAGACACGAGCGGGCCGAGACCGTACGACTCTGACATGTGACCCGATCCGTTATCGCTCCCGATCCCGTGTCCACCATGTGTCCTGAACAGCCCACAGGCTGAGCGTCGGAGTCCATAATCCAGTCGATCCATAATCCAGTCGATCCATAATCCAGCAGCAGATATTAGGAGAGAATCCAAGGACAGATGTCCTGAGGATGTCTGGGAGGAAGGGGATCTGCTAGCCCTGTGCTAACATTAGAAGCTGGAGAGCTGCATTCAGCTGCAGCTGTGACCACCATCAGGACCATCAGGGTCCAACGTTCTGGACCTCAGGCCTCCGAGACAGCTGGACAGCACCTTCAAACAGAGACCACCGGAGAGGTCACAGTGGTCCTGTTGGTGGATGGTGCCGCTGTACTGCTGGTCCGGACTAGCCGAGTGCAGCCAGGGTCCCGGGATGTCCCAGCTGTCCCACTCTTCTGCCTTGATTTTGTCTCACTGTGTCCGCGGGGATGTTGTCCAATGAAAGTCCTCAGTAACGACTGGACGGACTGGACGGTGCTGGACTAGAACCCACAGTTTATGAGCTCACTAGAACACTGCTGCGTTTATTGTAGTGATTTCTGTGTTTGGCAGCGGCCCCGGCCGCCACTGTGGCTCCGTCTCAGGAGAATTGATGAGTCGGACCTCTGTCTCCAGGTTCAGCATCGATGAGGGACGCTCGTGGACCGTTCACAACTTCACCAGCACCTCTGTGTTCGTGGACGGGCTGCTGAGCGAGCCGGGCGACGAGACTCTGGTCATGACGTGAGTGCATCAGCCGACTCCGCTAGCTTCACGGGTAGCCTTTATCTTAAAGGTTTCTAGCAGCTGCTTGCCATCCCATAATAAACTGTTGGAACCAAGGATGGGAGGGGCAGACATCGACCGCCGCTAATGCCAATAGCGCTGGTCATTAGCCGTTAGAGACGTGCTGCTGTTTAAACAGAGCCAGGACGCCCCCACCCCTGCTGGGGGATCACGCCACAGTAGTGCTGCTCACCGCCATCCAGTAGGACGTCCAGCAGCACGTCCAGGAGGACGTCCAGCAGGACGTCCAGCTGGACGTCTCGCAGGACGTCCAGCAGAACATCCAGCAGGATGCCCAGCAGGATGTCCCGCAGGACATCTAGCAGGATGTCCCGCAGGATGTCCAGCAGGACATCCAGCAGGACATCCAGCAGGACGTCCAGGAGTCAGTCCCTATTGAAACTGTCACAGATTTAAAAGACAGCTTCAGTCACAATGGCCGGCATGTGCAGGAACCTCTGCAGGAACCTCTGCAGGAACACTGACATCTAGTGGAAGCGTTCACATAAAAGTCCTCCTGGCTTTAAGTTGTCCAGCCAGACAGAAGAGGACGAGATCTCATGATCTACATGAAATGTCTTCATCTAAATCACAAAATTACAAGCAGAAACAAAGAGATCTCAGTAACGGGCCCGCTGGTTGGTGCTGTCAGTTAATCCTGGCCCAGGACTCAGAGGGGGCCCGTTGAGCTGTAGAGACAACATCATTTGTTGTTGTTGTTGTTTGTGTTTCCAGCGTGTTCGGACACATCAGCTACAGGTCCGACTGGGAGCTGGTGAAGGTGGATTTCAGGCAGTCGTTCCCTCAAACCTGCACCGAGTCCGACTACGAGTCCTGGCAGCTCACAGACATGCAGGTAACCCCTCCCACACACACACACACACACACACACACACACACACACGTGTGACTCTGTTGCCCCCCCCCCAGGGAGAGACGTGCATTATGGGTCAGCAGCGGAGTTTCAGGAAGAGAAAAGACGCCGCGTTTTGTGTGAAAGGAAGAAGCTTCACCTCAGCTCTGAGCAGCCGGCCGTGTCCGTGCACGGAGAAGGACTTCACCTGGTAAACGTGCACGCACGCACACACACACATACAAGAGACCCAAACCCCTTGAAATCCTCCCGGTGAAACAGCCTGTGTGTGTGTTTCACCTGTGTTCGTGAAGCGACTACGGTTTCGAGCGCTCCCGTACGGAGGGAGAGAGCTGCCTGCCCGACTTCTGGTACCATTTGGACTCTCCGCCTGAAGACTGCCATCTGGGGCAAACCTACGAGACCAGCACTGGGTCTGTAACCATAGCAACAGCCCCATCTACACCTGTGCATCTCACAGTCCGTCGTATTTACGCTTTCTTCCTCTCAGCTACAGGAAGATGGTGTCCAACATGTGTGAAGGAAGGGAGAGCAAGCAGCAGAGCAGCAGGCAGCACAACTGCCCTCTGCTGCCCCCTCGTGGCCTGCAGGTCGGCATCAAGGGGCAAATGTTAACCGTGGCGCCTGGTGATGACATCACGTTCATGGTCCACCAGGAGCAGGTGGGTGGGACATGTCTTTCCTGTGCTGCCTTCGTCCGCCACGTGCTGCCTGAGACGTGCGCTTCCTCCCGACAGGGCGACACCAGCAGCACCAAGTACCAGGTGGAGCTCGGCGACGGGGTTCGGGCCATCTACCAGAACCTGACCGTGACGGACGAGCCCATCCAGCACCGTTATGAAAACCCGGCGTGTACAGGTGACGGTGAAGGTGACGTGAGGGGAGACAGAAATGAGGCCAGTCCACAGGTCAGGACAGGCCACCATGTTCATCCAGGTCACAGGTGAGTCTGGTCCTCGTGTCAGTGTCAGTTCTGGAGGTGAAACGATCCATCAGGGGAAATATTGACTCATTGGGGCCTCCAATGAGCCCTCAAGCTGCCTCACCGGTGGACCCCATCAACCACCAGGGCTTTCTCTTCTGGACCTCATTAACCGTTCTGAACCAGAGGAACGGTCTGCTTCAAGATGTTCCAGTCAAAGCTTTTAAGTTCATCCCAGCACTGAAGGTTCTTGGTGGTCCCCTCAGAGCTTCAGACAAAGATCAGACGGACTCTGAAGAAGCTCCACCATCTTCCTCCTCCTGCTCTTCCTCCTCCTCATCCTCTCTTCCTCCTCCTAGCTCCTCCTCCTCATCTCTCTCCTCTTCCTCCTCCTCCTCTCCTCTTCTTCCTCCCCCTCTTCTCCTTCTGCTCCTCCTCCTCCTCTCCCCCTCTTCTCATCTCTTCTTCTTCCTCCTCCTCCTCTTCCTCCCCCTCTTCCTCCTCCTCCTCCCCTCTCCTCCTCCTCTCCTGCTCTTCCTCCTCCTCCTCTCTCTTCTTTTCTTCCTCCTCCTCTCCTCCTCTTCCTCCTCCTCCTCTTCTTCCTCTTCCTCCTCCTGCTCCTCCTCTTCCTCCCCTCTTCCTCCTCCTCTCTTCTTCTTCCTCCTCCTCCTTCCTTCCTCCCCTCTCTTCCTCCTCCTCCTCCTCCTCTTCTCTTCTTCTCTCCTCTCCTCCTCCTTCCTCCTCTCTTCTTCCTCCTCCTGCTCCTCCTCTTCCTCCTCCTCCTTCTTCTTCCTCCTCCTGCTCCTCCTCTTCCTCCTCCTCCTCTCTTCTTCCTCCTCTTCTCTCCTCCCCTCCATCTGTCTCTGAGCAGGAGGCCCTCCTCCCCCATCAGCTTGGTCCTGCTCCAGGTTTTTTCCTGCCGTGTTTCTGATGTGTAACAGTGTGTAACCAAAGCTGGCAGGTCTGAGCTGACTCAGGTCAGTGATCAGTGTTTCCTGTCTCGTAGCGCCGCTACAGGAAGTCCACCTGGAGGTGGTTCCTATCGCTGGGAGGAACCAGGAGGTGAACCTGAGCGCCGTGGTTCTTCCTGCTGACGCCAACCTGACGGTCTTCTATTGGTGGATTGGAGACGATCTGCAGGTCAGCTGTAGTTTAACCTCTTACCGCCTGCACCTGTGCACCTGCACTAACCTGCGTTCAATCCTGCAGCCGACGCTGACGCTGCGCAACAGCCTGCTGACCCGCCTGCCCGAGAGCGGCGAGGTGTCCGTCACCGTCCAGGCCGCCAACGGACGCTCCATGGTGCAGGACACGAGGACAGTCCGAGTCTACGGTAATCAGTCAGTCAGTCAGTCAGTCAGTCAGTCCCAGTCAGTCAGTCATCAGTCAGTCAGCCAGTCAGTCAGTCAGGACAGAGAGACATTAAGTAAACGTCAGGTTTACGGACCGAGAAACGACTCACAGGTCAAAAATGAAGAAATCTGGATTCTACAAACTGTAAAAGATTGTTGGAAAAACACAATAAGATAAAAACAGCAAATGAACTAAAGTGCTGAAGAAGAAGAGGAAAGTCCTTCTCTTCCTCAGAGTTCCTTTGAGGTTCCTCAGAGTTCCTTTGAGGTTCTTCAGAGTTCTAAACGGTCCTCAAAGTTCTTCTCCCCAAGAAGAAATGCTTCCATCAGAGCACACGGGGGCGCCAGAGCGCCCTCCCAGCTCGTGCTGCCTATCAAACCATAGAGTGAGGTGTGTTTGGAGTCCTACTGAACACGTCCACACAGCTGCAGCTCACCTGTCTCCTGTTCTGACTCCGCCCAGATAACTTCCAGGTGATTCCTCTCAGCTTCAGCGGGAACCTGGACCGCTTCAACCCCGACATCCCCGAGTGGAGACAGGACGTCGGCCAGCTGGTCACAAAAATACTCAGCAAGGTAGAAGAGTTCTGCTCCCAAGGTGTATTTCCACGTGCACAGGTGCTAGCAGAAGCTAAGCTAAGTGTTTCTGCTGCAGCCAGCCAGCAAAGTTTACTGAAGAGTTAGGGTCAAAGGTCATGGCCGGAGGTTAGGGCTCAGTGTTGGTTGGATTTCATGTGTCCTTATGACCCCCTCCACAGATTACAGGGGTTCCTCAAGAATCCCTGGTTACCGTGGTGAAGCCAGGCCTCCCCACCACCGCTGAGCTGTACGTCCTCCCAGCCGACAGCAGAGCAGCAGCCAGGAGTGTGTTCGCAGATAAGGTTCGTAAGATAAGGTTCCTCCATCAGCTCACTCAGGAGAACACAGAAATGAAATGGGCTAACATCAGGAGAACACGTAGGAGAAGCTGACTGAGATCAGGAGAACACTTAGAAGAAGCTGACTGAGATCAGGAGAACACTTAGAAGAGCTGACTGGGATCAGGAGAACACGTAGAAGAAGCTGACTGAGATCAGGAGAACACGTAGAAGAAGCTGACTGAGATCAGGAGAACACGTAGAAGAAGCTGACTGAGATCAGGAGAACACGTAGGAGAAGCTGACTGAGATCAGGAGAACACGTAGGAGAAGCTGACTGAGATCAGGAGAACACGTAGAAGAAGCTGACTGAGATCAGGAGAACACGTAGGAGAAGCTGACTGAGATCAGGAGAACATGTAGAAGAAGCTGACTGAGATCAGGAGAACATGAAGAAGAAGCTGACTGAGATCAGGAGAACACGTAGAAGAAGCTGACTTAGATCAGGAGAACACGTAGAAGAAGCTGACTGAAATCAGGAGAACACGTAGAAGAAGCTGACTGAGATCAGGAGAACATTGATTTGAAGCATCTTGACTGGACATTTTGCCATTTGCAGCACGTTCCAGCCATTCTTCAGGCCTTCAGTGACAAGAACGTCAGCTTCATGATGCGAGGAGGTCTTCAGGTTCTGGTGATGCTGGCCGACCCAAATGCAGGTACGCTGTCTGTCAACAGGTGTGCTGCTCCTGTACTCCTGTGGACTCCACAGCTTCACTCGGAACCCTTCCACCTGTACAGGAATTTTACCGCCTTATGTCTTTGTGCTGTGTAACATTAGGATACCACGGTGCTGCCGGAGGTCCGGGTGTTTGGGCTGTGGCGGTGCTTTTCCTGATTACCATCATGGCCGCTGGCTCCTTCATCCTGTACAAGTTTAAGAGGTGAGACGTGTTGACAACAGCCGATGTTCACAACAGCTAACAGCAATGGGAAATTATTTAAATCTTGGGAGAAGACATGTCGCTAGGAGCTAACACATGCTAACACAAGCTAAGCCGCTACGCCTGTGTGTTGTTACAGGTGTCGCCTGACGATAAAATTAAAGTGTGTTGTCAATGTTCTGGAGCTGACAATTGTTGTTCACAACATTGTTCTCCTCTAGTCACATGATACCCCAGCAGCTAGCATGCTAACCTGTGATGTGTCAATGTGTAGCTTCATGCTAATGTCCCACCAACACTGTGGCAGCACCTCCAGGTTTCCCATAGCACAAAATGCCACCAAAAGTCACCTGATTAAACCAACAGTGCAAGGGTCCAATTTACCAAACTACAAATCCCACAGTCCTCGGCACAGGACTGAGGACACCTATCCCCCGCTGTTTTTCAGGAAGCTTCCAGGCAGCCGCAGCGTCTACGCCCAGATGCACAACGAGAAGGAACAGGAAATGACCAGTCCGGTCAACCACAGCGAGGACACGCAGCACATCATCCAGGGGGAGGAGTTTATTGACGACGACCTGGACTCGCAGACTCTAGGTAACGCAAGAGCAAGCCCCGCCTTCTCTTCCCTAATAAGGACTACCACTAACCACTGCTACTAAAACCAAGGCCATGAGCAGCAGCAGCTAGCACATACAGGTACTTTCTTCTTCAGTGCCGATATTCACCTTGTTTCCCTTCATTTCATTTGAGGCCATTTCGGTTCCTCAAGCTAACAGAGATATTAGACGATGTTTACGTGTAAGAGCAAAGCACGGCGTGGGGGTTGGGGGGCTATTTTGGGATGTTATGGGTCTCTGTTTGGACAGGATGCCAACTGGTTGGGAGTGTTTGGAAGAGATTCTGCTCTCTGATTGGTTTCTATGCAGATAACGTTGCAATGTTGTTGTTGTTTTTACGTATTTACTTTACTGATACTTTGAAACAGGAAGTTTTTGTGAACTCATGAACTGTTTCCAACGGTGACGACGACCCCACGTGTGCTCTCTGCTCTGACTTATTTATTTGTGTCTTTCCTCCCTTCCTGTTGCCAGGCAACCATTCCGGCGTGGTCCTGAGTATCAATGCCAGAGAGCTACACAGTTACCTGACCAGCTGATTTCTGCCGCGGCTAGGCTGCCAAGCTGGGCTAGCCTACGCTAACCTAGCAGGCTAATGAGCACAGGGACTCCACTCTCCACTCTGCCTTCCTTCTTCCTCTCCTGCTTCAGCCGCTTCACCTCCTCGGCTCCCCCACCCTTGCCCTTGGGTGGAGGCGGAGCCTAATGGATTTTTCTTTCACTTTTCTACTCTTTCACGCCTCCACTCTGCTGAGCATCAGGAGGCTGTTTCGCCTCATCGTCCACACCATCGTGGAGCGCCACACTGCCACCCGACATCACACTAGGAGATAGGACACTAAAAAAGACACTGAACAAGCTGTGTGTGTGTGTTTTGGGGGACGGGGGGTGTCTTAGCATTAGTAAAAACTAGCCATGATGCGTGACAGGATTGTCCAGTACAGTGCGCTGATGTTACCACTCAACACACCAAAGCTAATTTAGCTAAACTTAGCACAAGCAGTCAGGACGTTGGGGATCGGTTAGAGGAGCAGCAGAGCCGAGGATGTGGACCGTCGCACCAGCTGGCTCAGACCTTCTGATTCCGCCGTTGCCATTAAACTCCTCATCCTTAGCTCACGTTTGCGGGGTCTTTGCAGATGTGGCGCCAGCTAGAGGGAAATAACGATTTATTTTACAGCTAGGCAAGATCCTACTGGTCCCCAACTTCCTGTTGGTGCTGAGTTTGTTGAAGAAAGTTGACGGCAGGTTTTTGAATTGAAGATGTTGTGAAATAGCATGAAGGTTAGCGTTAGCTGCTAGTTTGTATTCCTTTGTATGTTGATGCTAACAAGATGTGAGGGGAGCTGCGCATGGACAATAAATGTGTAAATCTTAGGGTGGTGGGTGGGAAAAAAATCAAAGTTTCCGATGTTTGTAGGAGCTCCTCTGGGGTCCGATCATGTTGTCCACCTTATTTATTAGCTGTACTGCCACCTTCCTCAAGCTCCGCCCCCTGCCCCTCCCCCAAAGACAGAGGGTGTGGAGAAGGTCCAGCTGATGGGTTTTACTGTCTGCCTATATTAGGCGCCAACTGTGGTGGAGGGTTCTTTCTTTCACGGTCTGTATGTAAATATGTGTAAATATGAATTTCCACTTTGTAAATGTTCAAATCGAATGGCGCGTGTGAGCCTTTTACACAGGGTGGTGGTGGGGAGGGAGGGGCCCTTTCATACATACACTGCAGAGGTGAACCAATCAGATTACCAGAAGGTCTATTCACGTCTTTGTTCTCTCAGCATCTTCTTGATTTGAGTTAGTCGAGTTGGTCCGACGAGTCCGACTAAGAAGGGCAGTTTTTTACGTTCAGGTTTCTGGTGCATGTGTGAAAGGGGCAGTAAAAGGTTCTCACGTTTGCAGCTTTCACACGTGACCTCACTGCTGAGACGGTTTTACTCACCGGTACGATTAGATCTGGATATTTTTGATACACGCATCACTTCCTGCGACGTCTTCACACAGGGTCTTGTTTCGTTTGTCTCCTGCACTAAACCACGTTAGCATCGTAGCATCGTCGTCGACCCGAGCCTACGGAACGGACTCGGCCAAAAGCTCCGTGAGGTTCTAACGACTTCGGAACCTCGTCCAGGTGATGGCGTCGGGGCCCGAGACACGTGGACAGCACGCGACTGTTGTGACGCTTCCACGTGTTCAGATCCCGCCACGTCTGGCCTCGTGGCTCCGCCCTCTCTTCTTCTGTTGTACATATTCAGGTTCGTTTGTCGTCACCGCGAACACACACGTGATGTTGGTGGTTCCACAGCCGACGACGCCGCTCTTTTATTAAAGACTCCTCATTGTCTTCTGCTCATTTCTGCTATTTTAAAGAAACGTGTCCTCACCAGGGAGCCGCGCGCCCCCCGACCTGCATCACCCAATAAATCACCTCCATGACGCTCACGCCTCCCTTTTGCTTTGGGAATCTATTTTTAGACGCACGAGTTGGGTCTGTTGTTGGTGGGCGGGGCCAAGATTGAGGGTTGTAAACAGGAAGGGCTCGACGATGCTGCTCTTAATTAGCGCGTCGGTGCAGGACGTCCCAACGCGGGACGTCCCAACGCGGGTCGGCCCAACGCGGGTCGGCCCACCTTTGATGGTGGGTTTGTGTTCTGGTTCAACATCACTGAAACAGGACGGCAGCTTGTCAACAGGTTTATTTCTGTACAGGTGTCACCAAAGCGGAGACTGTCGGAGAATACAAGAGAAGCAAAAGTATAAGGTGCAAAAACAAAAGACTGGATCTGTAACCCCCCCCCCCCTTCTCCCCCCCCCAACCCAAGCTATGTACAGCAGGTCCCCGCTTGGGCACCAGAACTCCCCCATTGTAACATGCTAGTTCTACTGTGGGTGGGTGGACCAGAGGATTCAGTGTCCAGATTTGGAGCTCCAATGTCCCCTTCTGTTGTTGGGTGGAGCTCTGCTGCCCCCCCCCAGGGGTAGAACTCTGCTGTCCACCCAGGGGTGGCGCTTTGCTGCCCCCCCCCAGGGGTAGAACTCTGCTGTTCCTCCCAGGGGTGGAGCTCTGCTGCCCCCCCCCAGGGGTAGAACTCTGCTGTTCCTCCCGGGGGGAGGGTGTCAAATGTCTTGTTCTGCTGATGCTTTTGTCCAGCCCACAACTTTCCCCCCGTGTGGTGTTTCGGATCGGGCCAGAACTCCCGAGTCATCCTGAACGCCGGTGTGTCTGAAGGGCAGAGGCAGCGATGATGTCATCACTGAGGGCCGGCGTGCGCGTTGACCACGGGGGGCGCCGACGTTTAAATACGTCCACATAAATAAAGACAAGCTCCTTTAAACATTTACAAATAAATAGCGGCGCTTCCACCGTCTCAAATCCTGCAGGTGGGAACTAAAAGACAAACGTCTGCTGACGCGGCGCCGGCGGGATCTGGTCACGTGACCCGCGTCCTCCTCAAAGGCTGGATGGAGACGTTTAAATAAATATGTACAATTTGTTTGACGTAAAAGAGTGAAAACATGGAGACGGAGGAGTTTATGTGCCGTTCTTCTGCTCCCATTCCTGCAACACACACACACACACACACACACACACACACACACACACACACACAGAGTTTTAGTGGGACAGCTCATAGAGATCGTCTTGGACAGCAGCTAAACTGGCTGAAGGTCATGTGACGCGCCAGAACCGTGACCCAGATCTGACCTTGGCCTTCCTCAGGACGTGTCCCCGCACCGCCGAGGGCTTCTGGCCGGGCGGCTGCCGGCGGAGCAGCGAGGCGCTGTTGACGGGCAGAGAGCACGACTCCGTGTCGCTGGTGTCGCAGCTGGAAAACGGCGAGGACTCGAGAGTCCGCCGCGACACGGCGGGCGACTGCAGACACAGAGCGACAGATGGCGGCGTGAGCTGATGGACCATGAGAGAAGAAGAGGAGGAGGAGGAGGAGGACAGGACGGCGGCTGACCTGGAGGCCCGAGGATCCGGATTTGGGCTGGATGGTCAGGCCCAGGGTGACGCCTCCGCTCAGAGCTTTCTTCAGGTTCTCCTTCACCTCGGTCAGCTCCAGCTCCAGGTTCACGCACTCCTCCTCCTTCTGTTTGCACTCCTCCTCCGTCTTCTTCAGCCGCTCCGCCAGCAAAGCGTGGGAACGTTTTCCTGGTCGACACGGACGGGCCGGTCACATGACAGGGTGACGCTCCCTTCTGGGGTCGGAGCGGGACTCACCTGTGGAGGTTTCCAGAGCTGCTTTCATGTCCCTCCTGTCCTTCTTCAGCTGGCTCAGGTGGCTCCGGATCTCCTGCTTCCTCTTCGTCAGCTCTTCCTCTTTGCACTGCAGCCGCCTGGCGTCCGCCTCCACGCGGTTCTTCCCGTACTTGCACTGGTCTGCGTCTGCAGCAGGAATCAGCTGAGCTGGGTCTGCCGCTCAGGAGGTAGCATCGCGGCTAATCTGAACATCGGGTTACGTACCGGAGCCGTTGCGTTTGAGCGAGCCCGTACCGTTCATCACGTTCACCGCGCTCTTTTTCACCTGCTTCTTTGGATCCACCTTCTGTTTCCACGACAACCCGTTGGTCAATCCCTTTGATCCCTTCACCTGATTGGAAGATCAAAGAAGAAGATAAAGAAACTGCAGGTAAATCAACAGTCTGAAGCCAGCAGAGCATCATCTGCCACCTGGTTAAAGACCACACATGTGGGATGTTCCACACACGGCACAGAGGCGGGGCTGAATTAGACCCCGCCCACTGGAACGGTGGCACCCATCCACCCATCATCCACCCATCCATCCATCCATCCATCCACCACCCATCCATCCATCCACCCATCCATCCATCCATCACCTTCACTGCGTTCTTCACTTTGGTGTCCTCAGACAGAAACTTAGAGGAGACTTTAGAGCCTTGAGGTGTTTTGTAGTGACTGTTAGAGCAAACAGAAGAAGAAGAAGAAGAAGGAGGAGGTTTTGCAGGACAGCGAGCAGCCAGCTCAGGTGTAGGCACGTTCTCATACACGTCAGTGTTCTCATAGTGTAACGGCTCTTTCAGCTGGCGCCCCCCAGTGTTGGAGCTGGAGTTTAGCGCCTCCAGGTTCTTGGGTTAGAGCAGGTCAGCATGCAAGCAGGAAGAAAGGAGAGAAAAAAGCAGAGAAAGAGAGGCCACAACAGAGGCAAGTTAGCCTAGCATAGGGTGTAGCATCTGGTAGCTCAGGGTGCGTTTGGAACATACATAACCAGTAAATAAAGGATCAGTGTCTGCACGAATGATGCTAATCGGGGTTCTGTTCTCACCGTCCCATTAATGGGCACATCATCATAGTGCAGGGCCATCCCAGTGGGACAGGCGTAGCCGTTGACCGGGTTGTCCAGGTAAGGGTTTGGGGAGACAGCACGCTTGCTGGTGAAGCTGCGGGGAGGAACGTCACTTTGAGACAGCAGCCAAACAGACTACACCACGCCTGCCCCTGCAGGAGCTGCGACCCCCTCACCAGAAGGACTGCTTGGCCAGCTGGATGATGTTGGCTGTTGTCTCCACGTCGATGTAGTCGTAGTGCAGCGTGGCTGGATCAGTGGTGGAGCCGGTCTCAGCCAGTAAGACCCCCAACCACCGCCCCATCGCCTCTGAGGAGGACGCCTGCAGAGAGACAATCATACCGGTTTAATCCAGCCCAGACCTGAGAATCAGAACTGAGAACCAGACCAGAACTGAGATCCAGAGCTGAGGACCTGACCAGAGCTGAGATCCAGAGCTGAGGACCTGACCAGAGCTGAGATCCAGAGCTGAGCTGAGATCCAGACCAGGGCTGAGATCCAGAGCTGAGGACCAGACCATAGCTGAGATCCAGAGCTGAGGACCAGACCAGGGCTGAGATCCTGAGCTGAGATCCAGACCAGAGCTGAGATCCAGACCAGGGCTGAGCTCCAGAGCTGAGCTGAGGACCAGACCAGGGCTGAGCTGAGGACCAGACCAGAGCTGAGCTGAGGACCAGACCAGACCAGGGCTGAGGACCAGACCAGGGCTGAGCTCCAGAGCTGAGCTGAGGACCAGACCAGGGCTGAGCTGAGGACCAGACCAGACCAGAGCTGAGATCCAGACCAGAGCTGAGCTCCAGAGCTCCAGGAACAGGACACTGGAGAAGCTCACCTCCAGCACCGCCACCTCCTGGCCGTTACGCAGCAGGCGGAAGGCAAACGGGTGCTTGTGGTCGAGGCCGGGGCTGACCTCGCAGCCGCGCAGGGGCAGCGAGGCGATGTGGCTCTTCAGGTCGTCTCGGTCTTTGTGGAGCAGCAGCTGGTTGTCCTTCAGGCGGCACCAGCGCTCCCGCCAGCGGTTGTTGGACAGGACGTTAAGGTAACCTTAGCGAGGTCAGACACGCGTCAGTCCGCCGCCCACGTCCACTCAGACCAAGACGGCGGTCTCTGTTCTCACCACACGTGGGCACGTCCTCCTCCGCCGACGACGTCTGCTCGTCCACCGACGGCTTCTTCTTCCCCAGGCCGATGATCTTCGTGATGGTCTTGCCTGCCCCCTTCCCCACTGTCCCGCTCTTCTGCTCCGACTTGGAGCTCTTCTTTCCTTTTCCTGAGACACAAGCACGGATTACAGACGGAGTTTGACGGATCCGTGACCCCGGTTCTGCTTCAGGGTCCGGCTGGGGAGACTGAAGAGAACTCTGGAAACAAGGTCCAGACGCTCTGATCCTCACTGCTGTTTGTTTGAAAGACTTCAGCGGATCAGGACGTTCTCGTGCGCGCCCGGCGCCCCACAAACGCCCCAACAGAGGTGTGATCTGATTGGCTGGAGGCCGCAGCAGCAGAAATAAAAAAAAAAGAACGTGAGGTTCTCACCTTGGTCCTTACAGTCGCTGTGTCCGTTCTCGTGAGTCAGCTCGCCGTCAGAGCTGGGCCTGTCACATGAAGCCTTCTGGCAGGACGGGAAGCGCGCACGCACACACACGCACACACGCACACACGCACACACACACACACATGCAAACAATGAGCCCAGATGAAGACAACAGGCAAGAACAGCTGTCGAACATTAACTCTTTCATAAAGATTTTTAGTTATTACTCCCGACCACTAGGGGGCGGTGCGCGCTCACGCACTGACACAGCTGGATAAATTCCCTCCTTTTGCAATCACAAGTATGTAAAATTGGTTGCTGAACTGTTAAAAACACATATTATATCTAATGATCACTTTAATTCTCAATCATCGATGTTTATTCTACCTCGACAGGGTCAATTGAACCTAATGTTGGGGCGCGTCGGGAGAATTTACCTTTTCCAGCTCAGGTTTGTGAACCGGGGATCCAGATCCAACTCGGTCCAGATCCACGTTCCCATTAACGCAAACTTCTTTCATCACCTGAGCATGAAACGCACAATTAGCACCGTCAGCACAGGAACAGACTCGGTGCCACAGGTCGGAGGGAGGGTGGACGCCCGCAGCTCCGCTTGGGCGCCGCCATTAAAAGATCCTCCGATGGATCCGGCGAGGCCAGCCGGCTCGGAGCCCAAAGAGGGAGCACACGCTGACAGAAGGGGGCGGAGCCGTCTGCTGCACGCATTAGAGCCTCGACCACGGAGCCCTTCAGGGCCCGCAGACGAGATCTGCAGGGCTCAGACGGGGTGACCTCATCACACTTTGGACCAGGAATGCCTCCACAGATCCGTCCTGGAATGTGGCGGTAGCGCCGCGCACAGACGAGCGACGCCACGTCGCTGTATCGACGTACACTCAGACGCGAGCATCTTTGGACGCAACCTTCAGGCGTCTGCGGGAAACAGCGCTGCAGTTCTCCAGAAATCAGCAGAATGGAGCTGATCAGGAGAAGAACCCACGCACGGATGTTCTGCAGGAGAACGTTCGGAGGAACCGTCTTCTGTGAGACGTGAAGCCTTTAGAGCACCTCGTGGACCTTCTGATCAGGGGTTTCTCCTGATACAGATGTACCATAGAACATTTAGTGGGCTCAGCTGACCCAGACGCACGTGATGGAACTTTAGTCTGCTTCCAATATCCTGAAACCCGACTAAATCCACAAACCAGGTCTCCCGGCAACAGTGGGTGCAGTTGTTATTGAGGCTGGGGTGATACATGTTGTATATTTTCACAGGTCTGATTGAGGACGCCTGCAAATACCTCAAGGTCACCTGCTCCGGTCGATCAATAAACACTGGCTAATTAGCATGAGGAGGCTAAAGTGCTTTCAGCTCTGGTTCCTGGTGGCTGGGAACAGAGTTGAAACTTAAGGGAAATGAAATAACAGCGCCAGTGTTTCCAAGAACTGACACGAGCTGCTGTAAGTCGTCAGGGAAGTGCCTCGCTGCGCCCCAGTGCTAAGACAGTGCTAGCCGCTAGCAAGCTCATCTGATTTAGAAAACCACGACGGCAGTGGCGCCACATGACCGCCCGCCCCGTTACCTTGAGCCACTCCTCGGCCTGCTCTTTGCTCTGCACGGCTAGCACCAGAGGGTCTGCCCCCTGGTGGACGATCTTCAGCTCGTGCTTCTTCTTCTTGCCGTCTTTGGGGACGTGCGTGACGCTGCACCCAGACAAGATCAGCTCCATCTGGGGGGTGTGGTCTTTGGAGGACTTGTAACACTGAAGACGCGGGAGACATTGTTAGCCTGGTGTCGGACCGCTAACCTCAGACGCTGGTCGGGGCCTCACCAGCAGCTTGTTGTCTTTGATGACACACAGCAGTTTGGTCCACTGGCCGAAGCGCTTCTTACGCAGCAGGAAGGCGCAGATCCGAGCGTCCTTCACCAAGTCCATGGACGCCTCCTCTGACGGCCACTGGTGACGCATCTTCTGACCTTTGCCGTCCTCCTCTTCTTCATCGTAGGACTCGTAGGAGCTGCTCATGGCGTCCGAGTCGTAGTCTGAGGATTTGACAAACACCAGAAAGCACGAGCATGAAATTAGCATCCGTGCTATCAAGTGCGTTGCGTGTGTGTTGTGAGGCACTCACGGGAGGTGATGTATTCTGGAGCTTTTCCAGGACCTAAAGGAACCGCCTCTTCGTAGTAACCTTCAGGTAGGGAGGAGCTGGGCAGAGGCGGAGGGCCGCTGTTCGGAGGCTGCACACACACACACACAAACACACACACACACACACACACACGTTTATGAGATGCATTCGTGTACTGGAAGTCAGACGCGGGGGTGGTCCCACCCAGCCGGTTCCTCCACTCGGTGGTCTGGTCCCAGGATCTGTCTCTTTTTGTCTTTGTTGATCATTTTTGTCCATCTACAAACATGCTAACCAGATGGCCCGTGTGGTGGTTTTAGCCTGGTCCCAGGAGCCACATCACAGCTTCAGCAGCATGCAGCATTACCCCACGTCTGCCGAGCTCTCCCCGTCACTGCTGATCAACCATTCACTCAGGTCAAAGGTCAAAGAGGAGGAAGGCTGTGGCGGTAGAGGACCGAGTGAATCACGGAGAGACGAGAGAAGACTCGCAGCAACGAACCTCCTCTGATGCGGCTGTGTCGGGAGTTTCAGCCAAATCACAGAGACGAGGTCCTCAAAGGTCGCCTCGCGGCTGGAGAACGTTTAGAATCAGAACGACCCGCAGAACCAAGACCAGAGCCGAAGCCGCGACTGACACTGCTGAGCAGATTTTAAGATTAACAAGCTAACAAGTGTCAGGCTGTAAAGTTGAGAACGCCTGTTCGCACCATGACCGGGCTGCACCAACGACACCAATCAGGCTCCAGCACCGCTCTGACCAATCAGGCTCCAGCACCGCTCTGACATCAGCGGCCGTGGGACAGGCTTCATCCTTTGCTGGGTTACACTGGAGTTGTTTAGCACGACGCCTCATCCAGGCGGTGAAATTATGAATCAACAGGCTCAGTCTGGATTATGTTTGCACTTTCAGACAGTCACAGACAGACCAACACTGGCCTCCATCATTAAACCTCTGTCATTCCCTCCATCCCATCTCTCCGACTCCTATCGACTCCTCATAGCCCCCCCAGTCGTGGCTCCTCCTCATCATCATGGCCGTCCCTCCTTCATCACAACAAACCTTATCTCACATCCTTCACGGGAAACAACTTCATTCTTGGCAGGGATAGACCGGAACACCAAACTCTCCAGGCCTGGGGGGGGGGGGGGGGGACACACAATCCACTGTTTTCTGTCAGTGAAATTACACCGCTAACACGCTAACACACAGTCATAGCAGTCAGGAAGTAAAGCGACCCATAAATACACCGAAATATCAGACTGGCACACATTCTTTAATGATCTGGATGCACTCAAAACAGGCCAGGAACTGACCTGGAACAGACCTGGAACAGACCAGGAACTGACCTGGAACAGACCAGGAACTGACCTGGAACACACCAGGAACTGACCAAGAACTGACCTGGAACAGACCTGTAACACACCAGGAACTGACCTGGAACACACCAGGAACTGACCTGGAACAGACCTGTAACACACCAGGAACTGACCTGGAACAGACCTGGAACACATCAGGAACTGACCTGGAACAGACCTGTATCACACCAGGAACTGACCTGGAACAGACCTGTAACACACCAGGAACTGACCTGGAACAGACCTGGAACACATCAGGAACTGACCTGGAACAGACCTGTATCACACCAGGAACTGACCTGGAACAGACCTGTAACACACAGGAACTGACCTGGAACACACCAGGAACTGACCTGGAACAGACCTGGAACACACCAGGAACTGACCTGGAACAGACCTGGAACACACCAGGAACTGACCTGGAACAGACCTGGAACACACCAGGAACTGACCTGGAACACACCAGGAACTGACCTGGAACAGACCTGTAACACACCAGGAACTGACCTGGAACAGACCTGGAACACACCAGGAACTGACCTGGAACACACCAGGAACTGACCAAGAACTGCGCACATGTCCATGTGTCCTGTCTCCATCCTGGACTGACCTCAGGTCAGGTTTTCCAAAGGTTTCCCTCCCCTGCTGCAGCGTGAGACGGTGTTGGCAGGCGCTGGTGGGGACCAGTGATGGTTTCGTGTTCTTTACAGGCCCGAACAGACTGCTTCATTTTCAGAAGGGTCAAAAATGCTCTAGTGAGCAAATAAAAGATGGGAAATGGGTTTTCCATTCATGGCCCAGTTTAACAGTGGGGGTTTTCCAGAACCTTACCAGCAGCCGGGTCTGTTTTTTTTATAAACTTGCTCAAGTCTCTCAAAAGTTCTGAACTGAAAATGGTTGGATGCAAAAAGCCTGAAAGAGCGGGAGCCCCACTGGGAAGGGAAACATATCGGCCGGGACACGCTGGGACACACCGGACAGCAGACACATGGACGCTGCATGTCTCCGACGTCAATGAGTGGACCGCTCACTCTAACGGGGGTGAGTTTTGGAAAGGTTCCAGCGCAGCATGTTGTGACCTCACTCACTAGAACACCACACAGGTATGAGGGACACAAGCGGGGACACGTTTAGAGTGGACGCAGACAGGAAGGATTTGGGACCAGGACAGGAGGAAATGAAGTCCACACAGGGAGTCAGACTGGGTGGATACACGCCAACATCGCAGTCAAGATGCAGATATGTCTGCACAGCACAGCACCAGAGGGAGGGCAAATGGGTGGGTAGGCGGGGCATGGAGAGGGGTGTGGGCGGGGCATGGGCGGGGGCTTCTGCAGGATCAACACAGATGGGAATCATTAATACCTCAGCAAGAAAAGTGCCTAAAACAGTCTGTTAGCATCCATCCATCCATCCATCCATCCATCCATCCATCCATCCACCATTCATCCACCCATCCATCCATCCATCCATCCATCCATCCAACCATTCATCCATCCATCCATCCAACCATTCATCCATCCATCCATTCATCCACCCATCCATCCATCCATCCATCCAAAGTACAGGAAGGTAGAAAATTCACCTCATATTTCAACACTTCAGAGGGATTTGATAACACTTTATCTTCAGATTAGTGTCAGATTTCTTCTGTGTGTGTGTGTGTGTGTGTGTGTGTGTGTGTTTAACACTCCTGTTGTGATGCGTCACTTTTCCAATGGCTGCTCTGTTGGCATCCGTGACGAAGATGGTGGTGTTTAGCAGCTCCAGGCCAGGTCCACTGACAGAGTTCTGCAGACACAGTCGATCCAGGCTCCCCCCCGTCATGCTGCTGAACCAGCTCCAGTCCTTCAGAACACCTCCCACCTTCATTCACCTTTCATAAGAAACTAAAAATGTTCTGGCTACGTAGTTCCCTGATATGTAACAACGTACTTGGTTCTATTGACCAAGCTGTCCATCACACTGAGGGTCTTCCTGAATGAGCTAGGTCCTGCTCAAGGTTTCTTCCTGTTAAAAGGGAGTCTTTCCTTGCCACTGTTGCCTGTTGGGGGGTCAGACCTTGGGTTTCTGTAGAGGGCCTAGAGACCATTTTGATTCTTACAGACACCATGTAGAGAAAGACGAACTGAAGTGAATTAAATTAATGATCATACCACCAACTAAGTATCAACATCTGCGTCTTGTCCTTGCTGGTGTTGGAAGGTGTCACGGTCCACACGTCCATGAAGAACAGATGCAGAATGAATGCTGGTGCAAGTCCGTTAGCTGTGCTGCTAACATCATTGTGAAACCATATCACCAAACCAGATCTACAGGGTCTGGCTGAGCCTCTGCGAGCCCCATCCCCTTTATTCATCATGTGCTCACAGCACTCCTGGAGCAGGTCCCATAAAACAGCTGGTATCATTTGTATGATGAGGAGAAAGCACCGTGTTATTGCAATAGCAGAGGCGTCATCACGGACTGTTGGGGCGATGCTGTGGACTTTAACTACGAGCTGTAAAGGGCTAGGACATCACACACATGCGCGTGGAGCTCTACTAATGCTAGGTTGCTGTGTATATGGTAGAAGCTCAAACCTTGTGTCTGTGTTGATTTAAAAAGAAATGTATTTGCATGTCTGCCACGTCACCTAAGAAGTCGTTTAACCAGAACTCGGTTCACTCGGTTTGCGAACGCTTTTCTTTAGCAGCTTTTTCAGCCAAAAACAGGTTAGCATGTGCTAGCTTTAGCCAATCAGGGATCAGGAAGAGAGGTAACGAGCAAACTGCTGGGCAAAACCATCTCATTGCAGCCTTTGTGGAGCTCTAACCACTTGCCTAGTGACGCTTAGCACATCTGCCTTTTTATATCTTCCTCCAGAACCAGGGATGACATTCTGGCGCCACGGCGACCCGCCTCGGGTCTGAATTCATCTGAGCTCACATCCTTCTCTCATAATCACATCGTCCGAAACAACACAAGCTGCACAAAACCAGGAGGGATTATGGTGTTTAAGGACTTACCAGCCAGGGCTGAGGAATCTCAGGAAGGGGCATCTGGGGAGGGGCCGGCAGACCACTCGGTGTCTCCGGCTTGAATGAGGGCTCTAAGACGGAGGGATGAGACCCAAATGAAAAACATTTTCCATCTTTATACAGGAAATGAGGAAGAATGCGCTCGCACGGTTCAGAATGCAAACGTTTTACAGACGGAGAAGCTCGGAACCTGGACCCTCACCTCTCTCCGACAGGACTCTGTGGAGGATGTTGGAGAGGTGCAGCTTCCTCTCTCGGACCCCGGCACTCAGGTACTCCCTGTCCAACAGGTCCAGGAAGAGACGAAGCTCGCACAGCAGCTCCTCCATCGCTGCAGCGGACACACAAACACAGACACAGGTGTCAGGCACGAACACGTCCTCTTATATTAGCAGGAAACAAGCCGAGATCAAAGCAGACAAAGGAATGGATCCATCGGATCCACCAGACCAGAACTTTCAGCTCTGAGGGAAGACAACGCTGCAGGGATAGGTCATCAGGGCGGGTCATGCTCCCCTCCAGGGCTCAAAGGCTCCACGCTTAGCAAAACCCTCCCAATCTGGAGATCAGCGCTTGTGCCACCGCCAGGTGATCGGATCTGAGGTGATGATCATACTGGAACCCAGCTGCAGATCCGGGCTGCACCTGTATGACCTGCCAACTTTGTTTATAGGGGCTCTATCACAATCATCTCCTAACCCTGACGCTGAGCATGCGCACGAGAAACACCGGCGCAGGCGTCGCGCTCCCTCTGTCGCACAGCGCGCCCCCTGCAGGCCAGTGCGGTACTACAACACAGCCTGTGGGCCGCATTCCTCACCTCTATGTCAGCATGGAGACGCACAAAATATTTGTCCTGAGAACTTGATCATTAAGGACCTTACTCATCTAAAGACAGCACATTTTTCAAAACACTGTCCACTTCACAAATTCCACAGAAAGCTACGTTACGCTGTCCTGCTCGGCATCGGTGTGGTGATCCTCAACTGACAAGGAAAGAGAAAGAGGCAAGATTTCAGCTCAATGTTCGGGAAACCGAGCCTTGGCTTGCTGAGTCGGCACCTTCTGCGTGAGGAACCCTCAGGTAACACGGCTGGGATAAAACCAGCGTCAGCAGCTGGATGCACCTCGGTTTCAGTCCAAACATGTCTGACGAATGTGGACCGACGCAGCGCTGAACAACTGATTCAGGATCAGGTCGGTGCTTCAAAGGTGGGTCAATACAGGTAGGACGCTGTAACAGGCTCCTCTCCAACGCTGCAGGGTTGCCATGTCTTGTCTGTGTGTGCACTGTGTGTGTTACAGTGTGTGTGTGCTGTGTGTGTGTACGGTGTGTGTGTGCTGTGTGTGTGCGCTGTGTGTTACAAACACAAACCCAGGGATGGGTAGCTCGCGGTGGGCTCTTGCTGAGCGACAGGGTTAGGGGTTAGCTTCATTAGCTAAACTGCAGGAAGATTGCGGGACCCTGGTGACTCCTCGCCGTGGCAGATGTTGAGAGAACATCTGTAACTCTGCTCCCTCGCGCAGATCCCGCACCATTCTGGCCCCTCCTGTTTCCAGAACAGCCCGGCTCACTTTACTGCTCCATTTCCTGGAGCTTTGTGCAACCTGTGCAAAACTTTCCCTCCGCCGCGAAAACGCCATTAAAGCCTCCAGCAAACAGGGCTCGGCTGGGCCGAGCGAGGAGGACCACCCTCCAACAAGGCCCGGGGGCACCAGAAAGGTGCCCCACCCCCTCTCTCTTGCCTGCTCGCTCCTGTTTCTTTACACCTCCTTCACGGACCGCGGCCTGACACTCCAACCCTCGCCACGCACTCCCCCACCTTCAGATCTGTGACGCGCTGTTGAGGGGTAACGCTGGCGTCCGCCCCACGTCAGAGGTGCTGACCAATCAGGGGGAAGATCTCCCAAGAAAATAATGATACAAGCACACACTCAAACCCAGGGATCGCAACACACACGCACGTCGGCGTCTCAGAACACAGCCGGCTTCACCGCTGAGGCATTAGCGGGGAACTCAAGATCCCACGAGTGGGAGGAGGAGGAGGAGGAGGAGGAGGAGGAGGAGGAGGAGGAGGCGTGGCTTCAGCCCTCTGCCCAGAATGACACATACTGACATATGTGTGTGTTTCAGGTTTCTGGTTTACACATAAAGATAATTGGACCGTTTTTTGTCCCGATCTTTGTCCCCTTCTCCACCAAGGATGGTAAATACCTGTGGCCTGAGGTGTGTTCAGAGGGAATATGTCCCAATATTTTCCTCTGAAATCGGCCGGGGCCCAAAATCGTACATATTGAACTTATATTGCATCGTGTGCTGCTTCTCCCTCTTCGTTTTCCTGGATCACCTGTGATCACACGAGATCTCTGGCTGCTTTAGCAGCAGTGTCTTTAACATGACTGTCACGTGCACGTACCAGGCTTCAGAGATGTGCATCGTGATTCACAGATCGCACATCTGCGGCGCCCTGGTCCAGATGCCAGGGCAGCCCATCACCAAATCTACTTCCCCCCAATGAGGGAGGAGGGTGAACGTCAGGTCACATCTGTCTTCATCACTTAGCAGGGAGGCTGTCGCACACACACACACCCACACAAGGAAGAGGTGTTTTATATGTGTGTGTGACAGCGGAGGACGGGGGAGGGGGCAGCCGTAACCCAGTTGGGTTATAGTGGTCATCATCACTGTTACAGTATCCTCTGGTCTAACACAAACAAAGGACAGACCCAAGGACTTGGCCACCTGGACCCTGTACTCACTCCCGTCCTCAGAGCGAAGGGCTGATGTTTCCAAACATCTTCCTCATCCTCTCTCCTGTGTTTGTGCCCCAGGTGTCTAAACCAGGATTATCCTCATAGGAAACAGAGGAACCAACCTCCAGAGCGTGGTTCTTCCATAGGTTTCTTCCTGTTCAGAGGCAGTTTTCCCTAGCTCAGGGGTCCAGGGTCAGGGCCAGGACCATCTTGACCCAAACAGGTGCTGTATTGGTTTATCATGCTGTAAAATTAGAGTTCTGGGGGAAGTTAGAGCGAGGGGAAGGGTTTGGGTTATGGGGTTAGGGCTGTGACTCTACAGCATATTTGTCTCTTCCACACTAAAACAGTCCAAATGTTCTGGTCCAGACCACTGACAGGCTGGATGCAGCTTCTGTGTGGGTCTGCTGGTGAAAGTGGGCCAATCACAGAGGTTTGATAAGTGCAGCCTGGAGAGAGAGAGAGAGTTGTTCGGCACGAGTTTAAAGACAGGCTGTCTAGCTATGCTCTCATGGCCCGGCTCTGTAATTATGAGGTTTGTCTCGTTCTGTTGGACATGCCAGCCCAACATCACAGAGGCCGACTGGCTGCTATCAAACAGCACAGGTGGTTTCGCCTGCTTCCAGATGTTCTCCCCGACCGCAAGCATCCATCAGAGAACCTGAAGAAAGGAATGGTGATGATGGAGGTTTACAGAAGTTCTGAGGAGCCAGGAAAGTAGGAGGGTCAAACGGCCCTCCATCATCAGCTAACACACAGATGATGTTTGGAAGATCCCTTTGGTGTTGCCTTTAAAGATAATTAAAGGTTGTTCTACGTAAAACCACAGGGCTAGAAGATGTGGATGGTACAAGATGATGGAGCTCCACTAGAGGGCCTTTATCTTCTACTGGGAACAATGGGGAGCCTGCATTCTCCCATCAGACCGGAACTGGTGGCCGTCTTGGTGTGACAGCTTTTGCACTGGTGAGGACATGGGAGCTGTGGAGGCCATGATCCCTGGTGTGTTCAGTCAACCCAGGTCCTGTCTGCACAGCCCATCATCAGTGATCCATACAGTCCCACCCAGTCCTGCTATGTACAATCCATAATCTGTGATCCCTTCATCCGTGGTCTGTGATCCATGATGATCTGAGATCAGTGCAGTTGCAACAAAGATCTGCCTTCCTTTACCACACCTTCTTGTGAAGACACAAAGTTCACCTGATGTGTGTGAGGTGACTGTGTTATGAAGTCACCTGCGTCTGGAGGTCCAGACACTGGTTCATCAGTATTACTAACACACCTGAAGACAGAAAAAGACTCCAGGCACTTTAGAGAGAAACTAACTGCTAACTCAGCAGATGCCAGAAGATTCCCACCTCATCAGACATCCCAGAGTCCAGGTAGATCCATCATAATTAAAGGAGGATGTTTAAATCTGCCCAAAAGGCAAGTGGGAACACTGAGGGGCTCAACGCTGTCATTCAGAAAACATTCATCTCCTTTGCCAACATCTCAGTCCTGATAATGTGCTCATATTTCAAAGCTTTAACCGAGCGAAAGAGCAGAATTTTTACAGGTAATGAGGACAAAGGTGAGCGAGCTCGGTGCTGTCAAGGCCATTAAACATCTCCATTGCTCCTAAAGCGTGAAGCTCAGCTTAACATGTCTGCACGAAGCCTCGGTAGGGTGCCAGAGGACTGAATCAAGTCCACAGACATCTGAAAACCGACCACAACCTTAATAACACCGTCAGGAGCCAGCTCTGGCCACGCCCCCGCGCCTATTGGCCACACCCACATTTGATCCACGCTCTCCTTTTTGTGCCTCGGCTCACTTTCTGCAAAGATCTATTAAAGAAAAAAAAAGTTTGGCGTGACCGATTACAAAGGCATTATCGCGAGGGGGGAAAAAAATCGATTTTCTCCTCAGCGCGCGTGGCCGTGCGCGCGCGGACACGTCACAATTAAAATCATTTATTCCCGAGTCATGCCAGCTGAAACATTAAGACGCGAAGCAAAAAAACACACAGCAAATCCGAAGTTTACGCAAAGGTCAGCAGCTTTGGAAGGAACCCTGACGGACAGACTTTATGTTTCTGAATTTAAAAAAAAGAGTAAAATGTCCATTCCCCAACAAAGACGCGCAGATTTAGCAGAAAAAGCCGTAGATGGCTGTTTTATGAGCGTGCGTGTGGAGGAGAGACGAGCACAAACTGCAGACAATGACGGCTCAGATGGACTTTCCGACTCAGCTCCGTTGGAAAGTCAAGGCGTTTGCATTGTCCAGATTCCAGGGAGTTTTCCTGGTCAGACGGAGCATAAAGGCCACTCACCCCTGTTGGAAGTGAAGAGAACGGGCTCGCTCCGCATCGTCCACCCAAAGTCATACAATCCGAGCAGGGACACCCAGGAGCGGTCGACTGTCCAGCGGCTCCCCGGCACCTCTCTGACCCTGGATAACTTCACTTTTTGGTTTTTTGAACACTAAAACAACTGTCTTTCCCTCCGCGAGTCCTTCTTTCCCCCTTTCTCTCACTCCTCCTCCTCTCTTCTCCGTCCCGCTGCTCTCACCCACTGACGCTGCATTTACAGACAGTCGGACAAAAGGAAATTCCACGTCTGTGGCGCATAGACAAAACCAATCTATCATATAGTGGGTAAACATTTGAAGGATGAATTCATTGAATTATCCAGTGAGGTTTGTGTGAAGATCCACTTTTAGAGCTGGTAAATTATGGTTTTTATGAACTATCCATTTAAGATATTCTTCTGGCTGTAAGGGGGTCAGCTCATTCTGGACTCTGTTTATATGATTTAATGTGTATCATTGAATCATATAAACAGTAAACCATGTAAATATTGGAGTCATTTGACAAATGTGCTGACTTCAACATGGATCTGACTTTTCCTTCCTGTAATTTAACCCGAGGCAGGACCTGTGGAAGGTTTGAACTCTGACAACAGATAAAGACTAAAGTTCAGCAGTCATTCACGAGTCATGTTCTTCTGGAGGGAGGACTCAGAAGAATGTTTTAAAGCTCACAGACCCAAACAGGAACATCACTGAGGGGAGGCTAGTCTTCATAATTACACACCATTACCTTGCGCCCCCCTTCCCCGCGTCACATCCCAAGGGGCAGTAGCCTTAGTTCAATATCCCATCTGTCACTGGGGCAGCAGGATGGGGGAGGATGGGGGAGGATGGGGGAGAGGCTGACTCAGCCTGCCCAAAGCCATGTTGCACTTTCCTCCCCTGCAGGGAGCTGAAGAAGAGCCTCGGCTCACCTTCCTCAAAGGGGGCCACACCTTCGGAATGGTGAATTTTCACAGATTCTAACTCGCAAAGCAAACCTCTGATCACATGGCCTTTGTGCGCGTTCCAGAGGTCAGAGGTCAGGGAAGGCTCCACAAACATCTCCCGACCACACTGGTGATAGCTCTTGATTATAGTCATTATTATTAGAGGTGTTATATTAAAAGTGGACGCCACAAATGTGATGACAAATCATGATAGCACTCTTTTCCTGCTCCTTCTCAGGGCGCCATGATCCGTCCATCATCATAAAAGCTTTATGATTGTATTTAATTCCAGTTTAATAGAATATTACAAAGGCTGTAACGTAAATACACCCCCAAATCCAAAGAGAAATAAGCCAAACTCTGTTTTAGCTGTATTCATTTTAATGATAACTTCAGTAGGTTTAGGATAAGCTCTGTTCTCTTGAACTGTTATTTCATCATAAATCTGATGGTTGCACAGCGATGTGGTGACACAACTGGCTGTGGAGTTCTGCTCAGAACCTGTCAGGGCAGCAAGAACCCGATCGTGCTCCTGCTCTACAACAGCTCTGCATGGCGGAGGAGTGTTCTCTGTCCACAGCAGGAGATGTGAGTGAAATCTCCTGGAATCAACAGGTACCCTCGCACACCGACGGAGGATCAACGTCCAAGGATCTGCTGAGGTCTTCTGCAAGCCCACGTGTTCCTCTGTTGCATAATCCGATCCGTCTGTGAGAGAACTGCAGCATATGCAGCAGTGGCCCACATCCAAACTGAGCCAAACACACGCAGGCCGGTGCTGGAAATGAGGTCAGGAATGAAGCGGGTCCTTTTCCACACTCACAGAATATTCAGAGGAACTCTTGGAGAAGGTCTCAGCAGATCATCTGAGCTAAACACAGTTTCATTATTATCTGTGCAGCTCGCTTTCACGACCTTCTGCAGAAAACAATGAACATTCCACAGCGCTGAGGTCCAGGCCCAGCTGGAACTGCTGAAATCTGAGGAGTAGCCGTCAGCGCTGTCATCGGGAGATGAAGAGGTCATCATCATCCTCCCAGGCTGTCTGAGTCACTGTAGCTGCTGCACAGACAGCCTGCCACTCTGAACCGTGGTGTTTGACTCTGTACCACTGTGTCTGTACCACTGTGTCTGTACCACTGTGTCTGTAGCATTGTGTCTGTACCACTGTGTCTGTACCACTGTGTCTGTACCACTGTGTCTGTAGCATTGTGTCTAATTGTGTGTTATGTTACCGTGTATTACATGCTAACGTGAAACAGAAGGTGATCCAAAATGTGAAATTGAAGCCCTTTTTCTACTTTGAAGTTCCCTCAGATGAATTGGTTTACTTTAGAATTGGCTTGTAATGGCTTCGACGTGGTAAAAAAAAAAAAAGGTTCTCCACACTGCCTGGAGCCTTCAGATATCCCCTTCAAACCTCTACTTAAATAAGGGTGGTGGAACGCAAACGCAAACCAGAAGGAGTCCGTCTCCAACCCGAACCTGCAGCACGTGACCGTGAGCCACCATCTGAGAGCAGTTCGTTGGAGAGCTCAGAGAAGAAGGTCAATCAGAAGACAGCAGGACAGACCTCCAGAGGTGTGTTTATGATTCAGGTGTGAAGACATTATGGACTACAGATGGAGCTGCATTTCTGTTCAGTCGAACATCACGAGGAGAACTTGTTATTCATCAATTGTGGGTCCTTGTATGACACCCCCAGTTTAGATTTTCTGACTGATATCTGTGATGTCAGAGCTCCGATTAATAAAAATGGTTCCGTCCTGGTCAGCAGCTAATGCTGATAGAAGCACATCTGGAGAGGTTTTTCTTGCCCAGAGCAGCAAGGATTATAAATCACTGTTATATAGGATCCATATGTTCCAACCACGTGGATGGAAGAGCTGAGATGACTTCATCGGACCAAGAAAGTATCCAGGATCCGCTTGAGAGGGGGGTTACAGTCCAAGCGCCTTGTATAGGACGAGTGTGTGTCTGTACAAATGCGACTCATTAACACTTTATGTTAGTTCTCCTCAGGTTCGTGCACATGGCTATCTGGTTCATCCCCAACTACCGTAATTTCCGGACTATAAGCAGCTACTTTTTTTCTACACTTACACTGCGGCTTATTCTACCGTGCAGCTTATTTATGGGTTTTTTTTGTGGCGCACTATCACAGCTATTGTGAATCAGTAATTTTCACTAACCCTCATCAACATGGAAAATACTAGAAGAAAAGCATATGATGCGACTTTTAAGTTAAAAGCGATCACTCTGGCGGTTGAAGAAGGAAATCGAGCTGCCGTGCGTAATCTTGGCATTACGGTAATCAATGGTGAGAGGGTGGAGACGCCAGCATAAAGAACTGATCCAAAGCAAAAAGACGACAAAAGCTTTTAGACGTAAACATTGCAGGTGGCCCGAGCTTGAAAACGTTCTGGAAGACTGGGTCAACACACAGAGAGCAGGCGGCCGCGGTGTTTCCGCTGCACAAATCAGACTGAAGGCAAAAGCAATCGCCACCGCCATGAAAATAGAAGATTTTAGAGGTGGGCCATCGGGGAGGTTTAGATTGTTCATTGTTTGAGTAAAAAAGCATAAACAACCTAATTTGTGTGTAGCTGATACAAACGTATATTTTAAGGTAGCTGCATTACAGACACCGTTAGAAAAAAAAGCATTTACCGGTACAATATATTTATGTTGCTAAGTGGATTAAATTAAAAGTTAAAAAATCCTGATGTGATAAAATTTGGATTTAAGGTCTCTGTATAAACACACAAGTGCAAAGAGTGGCTGTTGTTTCTTACCTGTCTGTCACTCGTCAGTGACCCGTCTCTTACGGTAATAAAAACATCTACCGTACTGAATGTTTTCGATCTAATTTTTCATATTACTACTTGGGATACCTGCGGCTTAAAATCCGGTGCGGCTTGTATAAGTACAAAATTGATTTTCTTTCTAAAATTAGATTATGCGGCTTATAATCAGGTGCGCTCTATAGTCCGGAAATTACGGTAGTTGAAGGTAGTGAAACTATTCCTCGAGTAATTCAGGGACAGCAAGGATATCCAATTACTGAAATATTTGATGGCTATAGTAGTATACCAATGCTATGTTGCATTATGCTAATTATGATTTTTTTTCCAGGGCTCAAAAATCAACACTGCTAGTTGAGGCTGAAATCATTCATCTTGTGTCACAACAGGAAGCGGGTTAGCTAAGGATAACATGCTGTTTCAAGCTGCGAATATAGAGGAAAGCAGAATTCACATGGGTGGGAAATGCAACACTTACACAAATATAAACCCCACACTCCGTGGTCTCAGTGACATTCAATCCTGATCTGTGCTGGAGCAACACCTGATGTTCTTTGCTGAACACCACAACAACGAGAGGAGGTGAAAACAAGAAAGGAAAGATAGAACAAAACCTCCTTCGTGTCAGCAGACTTTTTTTTTTTTTTTACTGCAGGCTTAATAAACAGATCTGATCTCCAATCGGGCTGTAACGACAGGTCAAACCTGCTTCAGCACAGGAAATTGAATCCTGCAGCTTTCGGGAGTTTTTCTTCTCTCTGGATGAAGGAACAACCTCTCTGTCCAAAAACAAACAACAGAAATGAAAAGACTCACAGGCCAGACCAGGATCTGTACTGGTATCCAGTCAGCTCTGTGATGGAGCTTCAGCATGCTGAGATGCTTTATGTCAGAATTAAAAAATCAGAGAAGGTTCTTTCAAAACGACTCGATTTTTGAAATATTTTTTTACAGCTCGCCAAGCTGTCACTGAGCTGGAGACACTGGTAAACACCAGAAGCTAAATGAGCTCAAATGGGAATATTAATCTAACTCAGAACAACAATATGAAGAAGATATCATCAGACTGAGGAGTGAAGGGTGTCTTCGATGAGATTTAACCTTCCCAGCAAAGACGGGAGCTACAGCTGTCAGCCCTGGCAGGAAACTGGTATTGTGATGCGTTCAAGGACGTTAAGGTCTCACCTCAATCTGGTCTTTCGAAGTCATAGCACTGAAACAGCCCTACTTCAAGTCACAGATGACCTCCTACTCTCCTCTAAGCAGCTCCCTCCCCATTCTCCCCCTCCTCAAACTCTGTGCAGCTTTCCATACCAATCGCTCCATCTATTGGCATCACCAACTCCACACGCTCCTCGTTCACCTTCTACCTGTCTGACAGATTCCACCAAATCTCCATCTGACAAGGAGTGCCTCAAGGCTTGGTGCTCGGTCCCAATCTTTTAATCCCATACATGTCCCCACTTGGTCAGATCACCCACTTCCTTCTCCATCTTCATGATACACAGCTGGATATCTCCACCAAAGCCATCACTCACATCATTCCACCTCCGTAGTATCGCACGTCTCCACCCCCACCCTCTCCTCCTCGGCCAATGAGACACTCATCCGCACCTTCAGCACTTCCAGACTACATTACTGCAGCAGCTTCCTCTCTGTCCTCCCTTCCACTGTCCTC
Organism: Takifugu flavidus; assembly: GCF_003711565.1. Classification (NCBI taxonomy): domain Eukaryota; kingdom Metazoa; phylum Chordata; class Actinopteri; order Tetraodontiformes; family Tetraodontidae; genus Takifugu; species Takifugu flavidus. The sequence goes on from NC_079522.1 coordinate 9,172,001, forward strand.
CAAAAACTACAGTTTGTTTAGAACTCCTCTGCCTGGTTTCTCACCCACAACCACTCTATCCTACATCCTCTTCACTGGCTCCCCATACAGCAGCACATCAACTTTAACATCCTCTCCAACCCCTGCAAAGCTCTGAGCCATCTTGCACCCTTGTACCTGACTGATCCCCTCCATCACCCAGGCCGGCCCAGTGGAAGCGCTGCTAACAGCTTAGCTGCTGATGTGTTAGCTGTTAGCCATGTCCTGACACGACATCCAGCATGCGAGCAGTGCAGCGTGGCGTGACCATTGTGATCAGGCGTGTCTTCACCCTCCTCACAAGCACTGACAGGTAGAGAGCACCGGGTGGTCTCAAACACACACACACACACACACACACACACACACACACACACACACCACATGATTCCTCCTCACCTGCAGGCAAACACCTGAGACACAGCAGGAAGCTTCATCACAGGAAGGAGGACAAACATGAAGGTCACGTGTTTCAAATAGACAAATCTGTGATGTCTGTGGGTCAAAGGTCATCAAAAACTGGGATAGTGTCAAATGTCAGGTGGCATTCTAACATCTGATCACCATTTCCTGTAACATTTCCTGTGTCTGACCATAGATGACCACAGATTACAGATTATATTATATTAGTAAAGCAGTAAATTACATTATCGAGACACCATGAGATCAGATTATATTTGTTCAGATTAGATTAAATCAGATTAGATTAGGTCACATAGGATTAAATTATTTCAGATTAGATCAAATTAGATTAAATCACACCAGATTAAGTAAACTCAGATTAGAACAGATTGGAATATAAACAATTAGCTAATATTAGATCAAATCATATTAGAGTAGATAAAATCAGATGAGATTTTTATCAGATTACATTACAAATGTTTAGTTCAAAATGAGATCAGATTATAAAATTATCTTACTTGGATCAGATTAGATTAGATCAGTTTCGATTAGACTATGTTAGGACAGGCTATATCAGTTCACATCAGATTAGATCTTCAGAAGAGGCCAACACAAATGTTTGAATCTGATTGATCCCTTTGCACTGATGCTTTTGAGTCTTTGTCCATCTGAGGAGGCTCCAGGCAGGACTTCCTTCCTGTTATTCTCCATTGTGAGTTGAGGAAAAGGAAATCCCGGGGAGAAAGTATACACCCTCATCACTGAAGATTAAAACAAAAGATTGAGCTGGTGAAGGGTGTGAGCGCACACCATCATGCTTTATTTTTACTAGCCAACTCTCAGAACAGAGATTTTATTGAAAATGAAATTGAAACAGTGTTTATTTACAGTCATCACATTCTCCAGAGAAATCTTCTTGAGTCTCATTCTTGGTACAGTGTTGCTTTTTTTGGTCAGATTAATCGGATTCCTTTCTTTATCGCTCTCTCCCCTTCTCATACACACACACACACACACACACACAAACACACACTCACACACACCAGCACCCCTCTTCCAGCTCCACTCTAGAATCAGACAGGAGCTTGACCTTTTTGGAGACACTTTCTTCCTCAACTGTTCTAGGATCAGTAAAATAACTGTCTACACATTATTACCAGGTGACCAGACAAAATGATAAATGGAGCTAACAACCATCTGGCACCCCAGCTGGAGTGGAACTCCCTCCTCCCCACCCTCCTGCAGGGTTAAGGATGATGCTGGAGCAGCCTCCAGTCTCCATCCAGGGGCCCAATTGGATACGCTGGCCAATTAGCCAGTCCTTCCTCCTCCTCCTCCTCCTCCTCCTCCCTATGTGCCACATGCTCCTTTGCTACAGTCACCCCATCACCGACACTCACCATTTTTTGTAGAAACAGTTTTATTTCATTCTTAAATCAGCACAGTCACGTGCTTCTGGGTCAGCAGAAAACATGAAAGAATAGATGCTAAACACAACTAGCATCATCTGAAGAAAGAAAGTCTATTTTGAATGCCACATACATATAGCATCATTTTACAACGCTGAGGGGTTTTTAATAGTGGGAGGAAAGTACAAAGCACAAAGAATGTGCATAAACAGGCCTGCATGTCTGAAAACACATAAATGGATTATAAAAGCTAATAATCCAGACATGAAAACACATCAGTCAAAAGAAGCTAACCACCAGAACATTCCACAGCCGCATGTGAATGAAAGCAGACAGACAGTAAAGTTTATGAAAGCCCAAACTCTCTTACCTTTGCCGTTTTCCTCTTTTTCCATCATAAAATAACCAAAACAATAACGCTGCCCTCTGAGTGTTGACAATGGAACCAGAGAGGGCGTGCCGTTTTAGCCCCTCCTCTAACAAGTGACTGACACTTGCGCTGACCAATCAGCTACAGGGACGTGGGCGGGGCGACCTTACTTGGCTTGGAGGCCACGTGGGAGTGGAGACGGTCCATTTAAAAAGAGGAAATGATTTTAAATGTCAAATTGAGGGTTGAAGGACTTTTCTAGGTTCTAGGTGTGTAATATTGAATTTATCTTAGACGTTAAAGATAGTTTGGCAGTAAAGTGAACCTTTGTTTTTAAGAGTTACCATAACAGACGGCTGCAATAGATATGGCAAGTTGAGTTTCATTCCCGTCTATTAATGATTTCTTAAATTTTACCATTTTTTGTATAACTCAGTCCTCCATTTATGCTGCAATTTATCTATTTTTAAGTTAATATTAATGGTCAGTGATTTGACTGATGATTAAAATTAAATAACAGATAAATGAATGTTTCTGATGAGCTTACATTGTCTTAAAGGCATGAATGAATCATTAAAGTAGGTCGTAAGCAGTGAAAAACGTCTGCGATTGGGAGGGTCTGACTGGACCCACAATATAACGCATCAAAGTTTGTTGAAAGTTGCAACAAAGAAGAGTTATGATTCAGTCGAGCTGCTGGAGCAGTGCTCCCCCAACCTTCCTCACCCCAACTAATCCTTTTTACTAACTCTAACCAGATCACAATTCTCTCTGTTGTGACTGAAGCTGGCTGAGCTTGAGTTTGCTGAGACAAAGCACCTGGTGTCTTATTTTCTCTGACCTTTTCAGTGACTGTCTTCCACAATAATGCCGATGATCCTGCCGTTTCCAGACCTACACACCAGGAATGTGGACAGACATGAATCAGTTTCCCTCCATCACACCGTCTTTGATGAATAAACCTTGTCAGCTCCATCCACATATGTGGCCAGCTTCCTAGGGGTCTGTTGAAGCTCCCTCCTGCAGCAGAGAAGGATCTCTGAGCTTTAGATGACCCCGCAGAACTGCCTCATATACAAGGCAACGTTCAGGAGAGGTGGGAAAACTCCCAATGGAGCTGGAAAAGAGGTGCGAAACCGAGAGAGGGACGTCCTCATCGTTACCTGTGTGAATGATGTAACGGAGCCAGAGAGTCTGGATAAAGCACTTTAATAGCAGATGGATATTAGAACAGTTAGTGTCGCACTTACAGGAGCAACAGAAAATGATGTTTCCCTCTCCTCTCTGATGCTAGTCATCCAACACGACAAACCTTTCAAAATAAAATCCCTTCCTCAACCTCGCAATGAAATAAATACCTAAACACAACTGACGGGATCCCGGACAAATGTTTCGTCCCACCGCTTCGAGGAGACGCTAACATTTCCGGAGCCCTCATGCATGCCAGACGAATAGAGCCGCTATATGTTCCGTACATGATCTTACGTGTTAGTTGGTCTGGAAAACACAGAGCAAAGCTGACGGCGCTTCGTGGTAAAGACGGAGGATTTCCTGGAGACGCCGATGGTGAAACGCATGAGGTGTTGAAATGCTGCGGCGCTCTGGACTGGACTGGGATCAGACGTCCTCCCCGCAAGTCAAAAATAGCTTATAAAAATAATTTCTGTTGTCTTTTGGATGTGAGAGCATGTTACTGTGGCAACACCCTGAACCCGTCTGCAGGATCTCCTCTCTTATCCCTGCCTGTGATGCTCTGCCAGGCTCTGGCCCATCTGAGCAGCTGATTTATGACACACCAGACAGACCTCGGTCGTACCGGACTGAAGAGAACAAAAGCAAAACAGACGCTGGAGTTATTTCTTATTCCCATCTTTGGTCTTTGACCTCCTCGAAATGTCCTTCCAGTCCTAAAGTTAGGGCGCCGGTGTCGAGACAGACCTGCACCAGTGGCCAAGTGCAGCAACTTCAGGGGAGCTGGAGACAGAGGCAGGAAGAAGAGGAGCAGGAACCTGGAGGAGGCTCTGCATCAAGGTATGAAAGGTAAATGGAGGAGGGAGGAGCATCAACACAGGCCATGCAAACGTAGCCCCTCCCCCTCCTCAGTCAAACAATCAGGCCATACGGAAGCTAACGGTGATGCCTCGAGGTGGTGGAAGTGTTCCTGCGTCACAGATACATGGCAGATTACAGCAAGGGTATCATGGCGCATGGTGCATATATAGCTAATATCAGACGCTTGTCCTCAGTGGCTCCTCCCGCAGGACGGACGCCTCCTCACGTGGTGCGGTCTGACGGGCTAAAACAGGCGCGCTGCCTTCTTCATGTCATTCTTCTTCCAGAGCGCCAGGCGGTCAAACTGTTCCAGGGTCATGCCAAAAACCTTCTGGAAGTCTCCGGGAGAGAGGTGTCTCTGAAACGAGAGGGCGCAAAGCATTTTCCCCGTGAAGCAGAACATTTCCTTCAGTTAGAAGATCAGGAAAAGACCTCAGGTTGGATCAACCAGAACCATCATTTCTCCCTCCAGGGGGCTCGGCGCATCACACACGTGCAGCACCCCAGATCTGAGCCTCGTGCTCCGCCCACCTGGCTCGCCTGTCAACGGTTCACCAAAAGTAGCAGCGCGCGGTGCTAACTTTCTCTTTACGAGCCAATCGCCTGGTTTCCATAGAAATGGACAAAGGGAGGAATGTGCTTCTTCTCCCTCAGGCCAAAATTCCAGACCTGTGCTGTTTCATCTACCATGCTAACATGTCAAAACAGGAGCCAGTTTGTCCGACATTTTTCAAAATAAAGGTACGCTAACAGTGACGCAGCTTCCACCGGGGACGTCAGTCGAGAATTCCTCCAATCAAATAAACGAAACAAAAAGATAAAGTAGACCAAAAACAAGATGCATAAGTGATTCTGTCTGCATCTATGTGAAGACGTCCTAGTGTGTCGCCCAGTCCTGCAATCCAAATGTAGATCTATTTATCCACTGATGGACTTCACTGCCATTTACATCTGGCTCTGCATATCCCAGTGCTAATGCTAAGCTAGCACAATAGCATCAGCAGCTGCCTGCCTGCACGTCCAGACAGTTTTTATTGCACCAGGACTAATCCTGCAGACTGGAAAACTGTTGACCACAAATTCCGACATACCAGGGTTTAGGGTTCGGGAGTCGGGTGTGGGTGAGGATCAGGAGTGCAACACGAGCTCAGGTGTATAGCAGACACAGGCAGGGCCCAGGCTGATCCTCACCTGGCTCCCTCAGACCACCTTGCACCTATACTCCATCCATGTTCTACAGCCTAAATCACAGCTAGTGAGGACCGTTAATGGACACCGTCCATTAGCCTCAGGACTGCCTCCACCATACAAACTAGGGTGTATGAGGGGCTTGCAGACTCTGGAGGCCACTACCTTAGTGCTGGACCCGTTTCTGTTTGGACTGTGGGACATCCTGGAAGCAAATACGTAGGTGTGTTTTCAAATGGGAAGTGTTGGATCACTTGGTTCTGCGTAGCCTCTCGGCAATATGAACACGCTCCTGCAGAGATACTACACAGAGGATGGAGAAGGATTTGCTTAGTCAGCGGTTTTGAGGTTTCTGGTCCCCTGAGGGTCCCCCTAACTGGCAGCTGACACCCTGGGTTAGTGTAGGCAGGATGCAGATGAGAGGAGAACCTGGTCCTGCACGTGGCTGCTGCCCTTATTAAGGAAGGACCGCTGCTGAACCCTTTCTGCCGAGGTCAGACACACAAACACGCAACAAGCAGAAGATTCCAGGCGTTCCAACCACAGAGGAGTTGTCCTGCGTCAGGAACGCCTCAGGATCCCGGCGGTCTGACTCCTCTGAGCACGATAGTCCTATAATGGAGGCCTGAATGATGATCTCATGTTCGGGTTACTGAAGGTTTGAGCTTTTTTTTTTTAAACTTTTAAATGCATTCATGGAAGTACTGGGAGTGCAGGGAGGCCATCTGTCCACCACAAGACAAACCGCCAACGGACTGGAACATTTCTGAGCTAACGCAAATATTTCCTGTTTTTAGCTGAACGGACGAATATTCTGCAGCTGGAGGACTTCAGCCACTATAGGACAGAAGGAAACGTACATTTCTTCTTCTATAGATCTCAATAGCTCAGTCTGATATGGTCAGCTGACATGTTGTTAGCATGGACCAATCACGCGCCGTCCCCCGGTCACATGACAAGCTCCTCTGGAGAACCAGTCACAGCCAAAGTCACCTGCCACACGGTCCTGATCCAAACGCACGCGGTTCCCTGACAAACACCATTAACGTTATATTTAACGTTACGATTTATACTCCGAGGTCGGATTTTAGCAGTTTGGCTCTTTTGCTCCCCTCTTTAAATGGAGTTTCAAAATTAAAAAGCAGAATCTCAGTTATTGCTCCGCTGCTTTATATAATCGGAGGCCGTAATCTGCCAACGGCAGCGCTGTGAGAATCCGTCTCAGGCGAGAAAGCGGGTTTATTGCGCTCACCTCCAGCCTGGTGCGATCCACGTCTCTGGGAAGCTTCACTTTGACCCGATGTGTGACCGCCAGGAGTTCGTAGGGGTAGATCTGACACGCAAGCTCCGGGTTAGAGACTCAAACAGCCCAAACTTTATTTAGAAAGCAGGAGACCACGTCTTACCTTGTACTCTGGCAGCAACAAAAGCAGAGAAGAAGAAAAGACAATTAACTGGATGTTAGAAACAGAGTCTGGAAACAATTACAGCGAACTATCAGGTTTCAAAGGTGTCAACAGGCCACACAAACGCACGCACGCGCACGCACACTCGCTTGCTCTTGGCGTCCTGTCAGCTTGGCTCTTAGCCCGACTGCGCTCTCCCTCTGGAGAAATGACATCATCTCTCCACGCCACGCCGTTACCTCAGCGTGCTGATGTGCAGCTTAAACAGCCGCGCACGTTCGCCACTGGGAACTCAGCACATTTAAAGTCCATCTGAATTCTACATTTACCACTCGAAACATTCAAATCCTAATTATTGGGTTGCTGATGAAGGTTGACCTATTACGTCACACTCCAAATTAAAAACTCAACAAGCTAGCTATCGCCAGCAGCTAGTTAGCATTCTGAGCAAGCTTAGCTGATCGGCTGTTTTTCCACCTTGTGAACTTTATTTCTTCCTGTTGTGTTTCGTATCAGACTCCTTCTGTGCGATTATATGACCAGCATGTCTGTGTTAGCGTTAGCGTAAAGGGTCCACTGTTATTAACTACGAGACCATCCTATTTATCCGGACTCATCCATCACATACACCGACAACACCCACAGATGTTGCTAAGAGAATTAGCATTGAAACAAAAAACAAGAGGGAGAAGAAAGACTCCAAATACCTCTGGTTCCTCCCCAACTGTGGGAGTCTGCATCCACTTCATCTTCCATCATCTCAGCAGCCTATAGAAACACACACACACACACACACACACACACTTGGTGACTCATACATCCATTTTGCCACCAACACTGCTCGTCTCCACGGAAACAAGCATCCATGTGAAAACCTCTGAGTCACTGTTTTTCCCATCGATTTCTCACATTCACTCGGGATGAGGAAGAGGAGTTCCTTCTCTGAGAGGAGGATTCTGTCAGTCAGTCTGGAGAAAGAGCAGGAGACAAGATGTCTGACAGCGTCAGTTAGTCTGTCAGTTAGTCTGTCAGTTAGTCTGTCAGTTAGTCTGTTAGTTAGTCTGTCAGTTAGTCTGTTAGTTAGTCTGTTCTAATGGTGGTTTTCTAATGAGCCTGTTCTATTATGATGTACAGTCTTACTCATAGAGGTGTTACAGCTGCTCCAAGGGAGTCATTTCCACCACAGGAGACCCTGTGAGTACTGGGTCCAGGACCTTCACAGGAGCCCGTCCTCTCACGTGGCCCTCTCGATGCTTGTGTCTCCTCGGTGGAGCTCATTAGCATTCGTTGTGTGACGGTTTTGACCCACCAAAGGCGGTTACAAAGCTTTGTACTTCCGATCTAACGCTGCGTACCCGTCGCCTCTTGTGTTGTGATACTTTTAAAATATAATAAAAGGCAGACGGGTCTGGCTCGTGTGTTCCTGTACATGGCGGCGGATGCTCTAAATGAGAGTGAAGTGGCTGCTAGCTTAATGCCCGTTGCTTCTGCTGGGTTCGGCGTCACATGTTGGTTTAGCCAGGCGGTGCTGGTCCAGCTGTTCCCTCCAGCTACTGTCACAGAGCTGTTCTGACAGGGCTGTTTCAACAGAACATCGCTGATGAAGACAATCAAACGGGTCACCTTCGTTTCAGCAGTGCTGACTGACAGAATCCTGCCTGAGTGGGCCGAGCCGGCCTCAGGAGGTCAGGAACAAGATGGTGGTGGCGGTAGCTTTGTGATTGGACGGAAACGGGAAGGTTAAAAGGTCGTGTCCTCGTGTGGTTGCTCACCTTGTAGATGCCGTTGCGACCGTATCCAGGCAACGACGCAGACTTGCTGTAGGGGAAATCTGCGAGAAAAAAAAGCCCACCGTGAACATTTCCTTTTCAGGGTCGCGCGGCGTGCACGTGCACGTTTGGGAAGCTGCGATTGGCTACTCACGAGGCTGCGAAGCGTCCGTGGGCAGGCTGCAGGTCGATTTACGAGGGTCCGCCTCTTCTGCCGCGGCGTGTCCGTCTGTTTCGCTCTTCAGGATCATCCAGCTGGTCCTCTACAGGGAGACGAAGGGCGAGAAAGAAGTGATGGATGATGGGAAAGAGGAGTTAGCGGATGTAATGCCGTGGTGACACCCACCTTACTGTCCTCCCCATCCTGCCAGGATGTTCTAGATGCTGCAAAACAGTCCAAAGTTACGCGGCGCCACATTAGTCATCCCAATCTATTGACAGTTCGCCCCGCCCACTGTGACACCACAAGCCCCACCCACCATGACATCATCAGCTGCAGATGGCACCTACAGGACAGACAGGGTGCAGGGCTGGAGTGCACGTGGAAACAGAGACGCTGGATATGAAACATTCCGGGTCTCAAGAATATCTGTTCCTGGTCATTAAGCAGACCCAAACTCCAAATCATTGGTTCTAAACATCGGCCGTTGCCCACGCACGTACGTGCGCTCCACAAACACACATCAGATCAGGCCGCGCCACGTGCAGCTGATGTTCCCGTCACAGGACACGGATTTCGCCCCCAGAAGCCGTGATGAAAGTTCTCTGGACCCGTTTTTGTGCTCGTGCTTCCGTGTTGTGAAGGAAAGTAGAGTGACGAGCCCAACGTCTCCACGGCAACACACAGACGAATGGTGAAAGAGGACAGCGGGAGCGTCAGTCACAACACTAACAGAAGGCCCTAGCGAGCTGCAGACATGCATGAGCAGAGCAGGAAAGGCGTGTTTGGATTCTATCCAATCAGAGATGGTCCCACATCTGTGGGGGTCCGTGATCGGGGCGTTTAAACTGGTGCCAGACCGGAGCTGCGTCCTCACCAGCACTCTGAAGACACATGTCCAGCAGAAAAGCTACAAACAACACGAGGATTTCTGCTCCACCTATTGAACATGACAGATGCAGCGGTGTGAGGAGCACCTGAGGAGCCAATCAGAACCCAACGGTTCATTCAACATAACATTCCCTGGAAAACCGCGGATGTTTGTGCGTTATGGAATGGTTGGTGTTTTCTCTACAGCGGCTCCATGTGTGCAGCTCCACTGTGGGCGGAGCCTGGTAAGGGGGTGTGGCTTTAACCATGATTGACAGGTGACATGCAGCTCATCATGCAGAGAAGAACCAGTGTTAAAGAGGAGGTGGACTGTACCATGCTGTCTGTAGATGGGGGGTTTTCTATAGAGATTATCTTTGACCACAGTCTCTGAAGAGGGGAAGAAGTGCAGAGGAAAGAAAATGGACAAAGCCGAGAAAGAAAGAGAGAGAGAAGCATGAGTTAGCAGTTATTGAGGGGGGTGGGGAGGCACAGGAAAGGTTGATTTAACACATATGTCATTTGTTTTTGTTTGTTCTTTAACCAGAAACATCATTAAAATCATTCATGCAGCAAATGGGCAGTTTTAGCATCACTTTTAGGGTTTAAATGTTTTCTAATGTTTATGGACGAGTGACTGTTTCTACCCTGAGGGTCACCAGGTGAAGACACGCCCCCTACAAACATGAACCACGGCTCGAAAGATCATCAACATACATGTGTGGTTACGCCATTCCACTGGTCCGCATTTAACTCTATGTCCAGTCAAAGTCAGTAACCTTGGAAACCAGCAATCGGATAACAGCATATTTGACAGGATCGCCTGGAACACTCAAGGTGAGGCTTTCACGGCCCCGTGCACGAGGCTAACCTGAAGACTAGACTAGAATAGGTCCTCTAGGACCAGGTTCCTGTCACTGGCATGATGGGGAACATTGTTTTAGCAACAATATGACTGTAATCACGCACACTAAAGGCACTAAAGCAGTCTGAACACATCTGAACTGATCTGGATCCAACTGAGCCAAACTTGATCCGATTTAGACTAAACTGAACCGAACTGGACTTCAAATGAACTGAGCCAAACTGCTGGGTAGGGAGGCGCGTCCACTGGTCCAGGGGGTACAGACAGCCTCGCGCACAGACTACAAATCTGTAAAAAGGATGAAGACGTTGAGACAGATGTGGTCCAGCGGTTGCAGCCGGGCGGGCCTACCTGGTATGTGGAAGTGGCGGGGAACGGGCACATATGTAGAGGAGGGGGATTTGCCATCAGAAAAGGTGGATAAGCTGGGGGTGCTCCGACCACTTTCGCTGCCTTCGGTCGGGTTAAGGGAAGCAGTGCACGTCGGGAGGAAGGAGGGAGGGTTTTGAAGAAAAGAAAGGAAATCAGGGAGAAAAATAAAGCAGGTTTAGACGGTAAAAACAATTTCAGTAGTTCCAGCTGAAGATGCAGGTGACATGTTGGTCCAGGTCCAGTTGATGTGGCGTGCTGAACCTCCCCACACACTCCACCCCCCACCCCCGCGTCCCACAACCTAGACTTGAATTTAATCACTAGAATGAAGCTGCTATCTGGTTAGCATGGACAGCATTATGCTACGTTGTCTCCAGATCTTCTATACAGTAAGTCTGCATTACCCAAGAGACCAGGAGCTAAACCCTAACCTGCTGGCTCTGGATCTGGTGAGCAACAGAGACGTCATAATCTGCCACCTTCTTTCTTTTGGTGCTCAAATGATGTCATCTGGAGCCTTGAAGGAGGTTTAGCACGTCTCCAGGGAGCAGCAAAAAGTAACTTTAGACTTGAGGACGCTAACCCTGAGAGGGGCTGCTACAGTTCTTCAAAGACTGAATCCTTGGGTTGGGGTGGGGTGTTATCTGATTGAACACACTCCCCTTCTTCCACTCAGACTGCGAGGAACCAGTAGATGACATCACACCCACACACACACACAAGTGCTGGTTTAACCTGCAGCTGCCAAAATGACGGTTAGCATCACAGCTGTGCTTCGATGAGCTACGGGAGGGGGTCAGTCAAGTGACCCGGGTATGTTTAATGTCGGCAAACAGGACAACAGACTGAGCGGACAAGCACAATGAGGTGTCCTAGAGGACATCGTCTCAAACACACTCAGGTGAGTTAGACCATGCATGACAGCGACCACGACCACAGACACGTTGGTGCGACAAGTGCAAGCAGAATAAACCTAGGCGGTCCTGATGATGGACCCTGATGGACCCCAACATTAGCTACCATACTGAAAGACAACATCTGCTGACCATTCCACTGGGGGGGAGGACAAAAGAGAAAGACTACTGGGATTTTACCGTCGGGGAGAGGTAACCTGAGATGCAGGGATGTCCTAGGCTTAAGGTCAGGTAGGGGGTCCTGTTTCAACCCTGAGGGCGTTCAGGAGAAAGGAGGTTACGATTGGGTCTGGTATGAGTTTGCTGTCATGGGTAGCGTTAGCAGGTTCCTGGTCATGTTCTAATCCACGCAGCTGTGTTGTGAGCTCAAACATATGGTTCACTTGGACATAACGCACAGCTCATGCCATATTAGGTCAGTCAAACGGTGGTATCACAGCACTCCAGACGTTTGGACCCTCGTTCCTAGTCAAACACAGACAGGACCACCGTCTCGCTGCTGTTCCCTGGTCTGGGTTCAAATGTTCTGATCTTTAACTCTGCTTTTTTTTAACACCCTTTCATCCAATAGCTTTTTTTTTTTTTTTTTTAAAAAGGTGGCGTTGTTTTCTGTCCAACAGTGGTGAACCTGGAGGGGGGTCCATTGTGTCTATAGTGGACTAGGGCGGGGTCTCGGTGTGCTCGGATACCTCTGAAGTACGGGATGTAGTTGTGCTGCTGCAGCATGGTCAGGGTGGTGGGGTTCAGGTGATAAGACAAGCCTGCACTGCCCACTGCTGGTGCTGGCGAGTACTTACCACCATCAGCCCCACCAGGGCAGTACAGAGGCAGGGGGGAGGAGTCCCTGGCCCCACTGGGGGGGTATTTAAAGGCACCTGTGAGCATTAGAGGTGGAGGAAAAGAACAGGGTTGCATGAACGTCTGGTGGCGCTCTGATGAACAGTCTGAATTATCCTACAGGTCACATACGAACGGGTCGCTGGTGTCACGCTAGTCAACCAGCAGCAGCTAAATTTATGTTCACCTTTTAAAGAGTCTCATGAACACACCGGAGCCACTCCAGAAGCACAAACGTACCTTGTTGACTGTAATTCTGAGGGGAACGAGAGGGCGTGTAGCGTCCGTAGCCACCCAGGGAGCTGTTGGAACTGGGGCTGGACGGCCTCCGCTGACGCGGGGATTTTTCCCCATCGCCCTGGATACGAAAAACACGTGGCGTTATCGCAGTCAGCTGATAGCGCTAAGAAAAAAGTTGCGAGTCCACGACCTCCTCTAGCGCTGCGGCAGGAGCCCACGTCTGACATTCATTTAGAATGAGGCAACACACGGCGAACATCAACACAGGACAAATGTCAGGGGACATGTTTAGTCCAGAGGTCCAAACGCAAGGACATGCTAACCAATGAAAAATAAAAAAGCGCTACGCTAATATTCTTACACAAACTACGTGACTAATACATCAAATGGTTGATGAGCAAGAAGCAAAATTTCCCATTGCTGCGATGTTGCGATGCTAACTCGGCTAAGCTAAGGCTCACTGACGTCGATGATGATGACAATGGATTTGTGTGACGGCCACACTAGCGTGACGTTACCTCGGTCATAGCAGGAGAAAGCAGCTGTGGGGACTGCAAATAAAGAGGGGAGAAAGCCAAGGTTACAAAAGCCAAAAGGGGAAAATTTAGGTCAGGTGGATGGTGGACAGAGGGACGGATGGACAGATGGACAGATGGACAGATGGACAGATGGACGGATGGATAGATGATATTACCTCAATTGTAGAAGACAAAGGTAGCTGGGGAGACTGCAAATAGAGAGTAGAATACCAAGGTTACAGAAAGAAAAAGAAAAACTCAGTTGAGGTGGATGGATGGATGGATGGATGGATGGATGGATGGATGGATGGATGGTGGATGGATGGATGGATGGATGGATGGATGGATGGGATGGATGGGTGGAAAATGAAACCTTAAACTACTGGATGCAATGGTCCACAGGGGCTATATATTCTCAAGCTCTCTCCCCAGCGATTTCAGAACTGAAGAAGCCTTCTGGATAGAAGGCGAAACGTCTTCAAGAGAAGAAACCCAGTCCAGTTGACAGAGAAAACTACTTTGGATACAATGACCTGGATGATTGAGAATCTACACAGACATCTTGCAGTACCTCCAGAACATCTAACACGTGCGGCCCCTCTAATGTTCTCAGTTCTGATTCTCTCCATCCTCACTCCTCCCAACGAGGACCTCTGTCTCCTCCAGCTCTGCCTCATGTCTAGACTCAACGTCTCTGTCTCTAAACCAAACAGCATCACTGGTCTCCCCAGAACCAACGCTCCCGCACACAGCAAGACAATGTTTAAACCTCACTGTGATTCGTTTTGGTGCCTCCTGCTGGTGAGAATACAAACTGCAGCAGTGTAAAACCTTTCTGGCGGCTACTTGGGAGCACGACTGAGCTCTTCACGAGGAGCTGAGCAGCGTCGGCGAGCGTTGACTGCCGATGGGTGACATGAATGAACGAATTAAGAACATCTAACGTGCTCTAGCTGAGCATTTCTGCGTCCGGCGGCAGGCGAGGCGGCTGAGCTTCGCTACCTCTGCGTAGTGTCGCTCCTCTGACGCGTAGCTGATGTACGGCGAGTATGACAACATGTCGGGTCTGTCGATGTTGTAGATGGCCTTGGTCTTCGGAAGCGCTGCCAGGTCTTTGTAGTCCAGCATCTCCTCCCCCAGTTTGGCCTGTGAGAGCATGCAGGAAAACGAATGTTAACATCCTTTTTGACCGCTGCTGCCCCCGATGGTGGCTGGAGGTAGTGCAGACTTACGTAGATGACTCTGCTGGGGGAGCCCGAGGCGCTGGAGGCCGGGACTGAAGTGATGCTCTCAGATGAAGTCCGGGTCGCCTGAAACGAGCCAGTAGATGCTTTTACCGGTGACGCACAGCTGCCTCACGCGCTGTGCATCCATACTCATGCTCCACGTGAAAGGAATTCACAGGTTTCTCCTCAAGAACTCACAGCAGAGTTTTAGTATTTCACACTCTGAGAACACACTCATGAAGGATTAGTTCTGAACAAACAACCATCCAGTGGTCAACAGCCTCCTCTGACTTCAGCTTTGAACCCTGGACATGATGGTCTTCATCTCATCTCCATCAATAGTTCTCTCTCTCATCAGCAGTATTCACACTCTTTACTCTGAGATGGGACCTCAGCTCTGGGACCTTCTACTTCTCTTGATCATCTTTGAGACGTTCCTACACATTGATTTTAGTCCACAGCCGTCTGTCAGTGAAAAAGAGAGAACCCTAGAACCTGGCATTCACCCTGACTGAGGTCCTGATCCTGTATGCAGCAAAATTCCAGAAGGTCAACCATCAGCGCAGCTCCTCCAATCTGAGTTTATGTCCACACAGAAGCTGAAAGCTGCTCTGATGGAACCAAGACTGAGACCTCATTCTAAGCATCGTGTTGGGATGAAGCCAGGCTCCTCTCGTGGCGTTCAGGAGCTGGGACAGGGATACTGATCAAAGTCCAGGCTGGACTAAAGACCCACAAAAAGAACCTTCAACCAGACCCAAACATCATCCAACTGAACTTGAGAAGATTCTGCAGAGAAGAAAGTCAGAATATCCACAAATCCAAACGTGAACCTTCAGCTGACTAAGGACTGACTAAATGGTCTGAACCCTGAACACAACATGCACCAGTCTCTGTCCTCCTGGGGAACTGGGAGAAGGCTGAGGAGACGTCAGAACATACAGGACATCCTAAAGTCTGCCAGCATCTAGTGGCCACAGCCCACTTCCTGCTCTTTCACCGTCAACAACAGCAGCTGCCGGGGGAACACGATGGAGTTTTGGCCACGTTCTCATGTGGACCTCTGAGGACTGATCTTTGTTCCTGAGTGCGCTGCAGATACATCCATCATAGCTCTCCGTCTGGGTGTGGCTTCTTAGTCAAACATCAGAACAGTTTCAACCCATGCAGCAGGTGGTTATGGGGGGGGGGGGGGATGCAGCGGAGCACCGACCTGTTGCTCTGGGATGTCACTGAGCTGTATCCGGACCTGCTTCTAGGGAGGAGATTGGTTATGGTGAGGGATGACAATGACAGATGATGGGTAAAAAGCGAGAAAACCCGAACAGCCGCAGGTCCACCTGAACACATCTGAAGGTGCTACCGATGCTTCTAGTTAACGCGGTTATCGCAACGCACAACCACAGGAACCAAAGTCCAGCAGGAGGGTCAGCTCAGACTCAACCACTGCTCAGAGAACGTGGTCTGAGCAGCCTGGAGAAGACCACATCTATGAGGGAAATGGTTTGGATCTCATCTACACACACAAGAAACACTTTTACCCCTCAATTTAACCCCATAAGGGATTATCCTGGGATTACCTGGGGATACTTTAGGATGAGCTGGAATTCAGGGGCTCTTTGCCCCTCCATTTCCTAAAAAGCAACGTGGCTGTAAGTTCTATGAGAGCACCTGTATCTTACGTACCTTACTCTTCTCCTCCAGCTTGGCTGCTTGTCTGCATGGAGGATGCCAGATGGACGATCCTGAGGACACAGAGCAGAACGCTGAGGGAACGTTTGAGAGGAATCTTGCCTGGACTAAAAGAACAGAACAGGAGATCCTGGACAGTCTCTGGATGTTCTCTCAGATGTCAGATTTCCTTCTGTCCTCAGGTACTCGTCACAGAACCCATTTCCGATGATAATTCCCAAACAGAAGAGTGGAAGATCTAACGAGAAGGAAAGTGAAACCCTTTACCTTGAAGGTACATTTCCTCTCCTTCTGCAAACATCTGCTCACAGCGGGCACAGCGGGCACACGTGGGGTGGTAGTGCTTCTCCCCAGCCTGGGAGAGACGACAGAGTTACAGGAACGTCAGGAGGACAGCCAGGAGACAACTTTTAAGAGGATAAGTCAAAAAACCGGAGCCTTCATCAAAAAGCTTTAATCTTCGACCCGACAAGGACGTGAGGAAATCTGCTTCAAGCGTCACCGCAGCAGGAATTCAACAGCTCTAAAAGGCTTCTACAGTGTCTACAATGTATCTAAAAGGTGAAGAACCCACACCAGTACGAGAACATTTGGGTGTTAGGCCTTTCTGGAGAAGCTCTCAGCTATCATCCGTCCATCTTTTCATGGTCATGCTGTGTGTTGAGTGTCTACTCCATATCAAACATCAGGGCTTTATTGAAACAATGAAACTACATTGTCAAAGAAAAAGCCAACACCCTCCTCCAGGGACAACATCCTGGCGAGGTGGTCAGTGTTCAGTCGGAAATCGGACCAACACAGAAAGAAAAACGGATGGAAAACGAAGGTTTAGCAAACTCTATTGGCAAAGATCAACGAGAGAGAAACCCCGCAGTGCTCAGACGTCACAATTAGCCTCTTTTCTGTGACGACAAAATCATCTTATGACAGTAACAACAGGGACGAGTTGAACTGATGTTCCTGGTTGGTGACGTGGCGGGAACAGCTAGTTCACCGTGTCAGCAGTAGGTGCTAGCTGTAGCGTTACCTCCAGGACCTTCCCAGTGATGTACTTCTGACAGCTCTCGCACTGGATGCCAAACATGGCGTGGTAGTCCGATTCACAGTACGGAACTCCATCTCTGCGAGGGGAAAACAGCGCGAGACGCGGCGTTAATGAGCACTGAGCTAAAACCCAAGTGGAGTTCTGAGGGTCAGTGTTGCCTGACGTTGATCATGTGATCCATTTTCATGCTGAGGGAGTGCGCACGGAATGCTGGCACCTACTTGCTGATGTACTCGGCATTGAGCACCTTGTTGCAGACCCGACACTTGAAGCAGCCCAGGTGCCAGTGCTTGTCCAGGGCCACCAGAGACTGCTCGTTCTTGAACTCCTTCCCGCAGCCGCAGCAGTCTGAGGACACAAATCTGCTCACGCAAACCGAGAGGAGGACGCGTTTGGCCAGAAGACTCAAAGTACTGACTGTGCACGGCCTGGATGGGCGCCGGGCTGTTGGCCGGGAGCGGCTGGGTGCAATTCTGGCAGACGCACTCCTTCCCGTTGAACGTCACTCGGTCGCCAGCCGGAAACGGTTGTCTGCAAGAGACAAAGGTTGAGATCATCAAGCATCTGAGCCATGACCTGTCTGTGGGAGGGGTCTACAGTGGGAGGGGCCCACAATGGGAGGGGTCCACTGTGGGAGGGGTCCGCAGTGGAGGGGTCCACTGTGGGAGGGGTCCACAGTGGGAGGGGTCCACTGTGGGAGGGGTCCACTGTGGGAGGGGTCCACAGTGGGAGGGGTCCATAATGGGAGGGGTCCTCAGTGGGAGGGGTCCGCAGTGGGAGGGGTCCATTGTGGGAGGGGTCCGCAGTGGGAGGGGTCCACAGTGGGAGGGGTCCGCAGTGGGAGGGGTCCACAGTGGGAGGGGTCCACAGTGGGAGGGTGTTTGTTCACTTCACTCACTTTAGGTCTTAAACATACAAACAGGAATAAACAGCTGTGTCGTCTGTAAAAAGGTTGAGTGCTTCCCAAGAAGGCCCTGAACCAGTGTGGTACCTTCACTTCCACTCCATGTTCAAGTCGCCGTCACAGGTCAGAGGTGAGACCATTTACAATGATAATATTAAAACAGGCCTCATTATTCTCTAGCAGGGACGAACAAAAAGATGATTAAAGTTTGAATGACGGTGTGAGATTCTGTCACAGGGCGAAACATTCCTCAGCAGCAATGTCCTGCAGCCTGGACATGTGACCTCACAGCCTGGACATGTGACCTCACAGCCTGGACATGTGACCTCACAGCCTTGACACATGACCTCACAGCCTTGACACATGACCTCACAGCCTGGACGTTTGACCTCATAGCCTGGACACATGACCTCACAGCCTGGACATGTGACCTCACAGCCTGGAAACGTGACCTCACAGCCTGGACGTTTGACCTCATAGCCTGGACACATGACCTCACAGCCTTGACACGTGACCTCACAGCCTGGACGTTTGACCTCATAGCCTGGACACATGACCTCACAGCCTGGACATGTGACCTCACAGCCGGACATGTGACCTCACAGCCTGGATACATGACCTCACAGCCTGGACACATGACCTCACAGCCTGGACATGTGACCTCACAGCCTGGACGTTTGACCTCACAGCCTGGACACATGACTCACAGCCTGGACACATGACCTCACAGCCTGGACATGTGACCTCATGGCTTCTGTTAAAGCCTCACCATCAGCTGCTGTGACACAGTCCTCAAGAGCTTTATTTCCTGAGGACGACTGTGTAAAGAGACATAGATTCTAATTACTACCAAAAACCAAACCGAACCAGGTAAACAGTCCTGTTGGTCCCATCAAAAAGGTCGAACCTGAAATTGAAACGATTAAATGCTGACTATAGCAGGTTTGTGTGCTGATGTTCTGTTTCTGGCTACTTTGGGTCCCAGCCAGCGTTAGCGACCTTCTGAGCAGCTCCTGATTTATTCACACTGATGATTTGATGGAGTTGATCCTGAGGTCAGACTTAATTTCTGACTGCCTGAAGTGCTGAGGGTGGTTTCTGGTTACAAATCGATCACCTGGCTGCACTTTTAGCCTCGTATTGAGCTCTGTGACTCCTGCCAGATCATCAATGCGGCCTCCACTAGAGGGCGACAAAGTTCAACTGCTTCAGAAGCGGAAGGCAGGACGTGAGGACCGACAACTAAAGGGAAGAGATCAACAATCCACACAGGCATGACGTCAAGAGCGGATCAGCTGATCCCGTGACGCCTACAGCGCCACCTTCCTCTTCGTGCCGCTCCGTCCGAAGATGCCGAACGTTGCATTTGTATGATCCCCGCACAAACGGCAGACGGTCTCAGCTCCAATGTCGGGATCACCACATGAACGTGCACGTGGTCACACGGGCCCCGTGGTCACACAGGCCCCGCCCACAGCCTCAGTCACTCAACAGCAGTCTTCAGAGCAGCACCACGGACTGACCACACACTTCCAGGCTGCCATTACCTTTCCAGGCCTGGAGTGCATGCACACACACACGCACGCACACACACACACACACACTCAGTTGAAGCTTTCACATGTTCAGAGACAGGTGATGGAGCTGGTCCAAGGCTGGAACACGTGTGTGTTTTCTATAGTTCAACATGTGAGGGTGTCACAGAACGGATGCCCCGGAGGACAAGTTTAGCATTCTGACACCGGATAAGTGTCACCTCTGACACAGTTTCTATAGCAACGCTCTCACGTGATTATTTAAATCACACACGCGCAGATTAGAAAACTGCTTTGGTGGATTGTGAGCACCTTTCTTCTCCCTCCTGACTGAGAGGGAACATATGGAACAAGACTTTAGGATAAAGGAAGGATCAGGATGCTGCTACGTACTTGCAGGAGGAACAGACGAAGCAGCGGGGGTGGTAGGTCTTCCCCAGGGCCGAGACCACCTCCCCCTCGATGAAGTCCTGGCAGCTGAAGCAGCGAGTCCCATACAAGCCCTGGTAGTCCAGAGTGCAGATGTACTCACCCTGACGCACGAAGAAGCCTCCATGGGCCAGCTCACATCCACAAACTGGCAGAGAGACATAGAGACACACAGAGAGAGAGAGAGAGAGGTCAGACAACAGGGATGGAGGGAACACTGGGAAAATGCTGTAGCCCCCACTAGGTCCTCAGGAGGAACAGGACCTCATGGTGTGGGACGGTCACCCATGACATGAAAACGAGCAACGTGCTCAGTGCTAAACAACAGAACCAGAACCAGAACGGCTCCTCAGACCGATCTCTTCTGTTTGTTCCTGCAGATGTTTGAACATGTCGGCCTGAAGGTGAAGCCCAGGTCAGGGGCAGGTCATTGGGTCTGCACAGGAGGAGGAGGACGGGAGTGTGTGTGTGTGTGTGTGTGAGTGTGTGTGTGTGTGTGTGTGTGTGTGAGTGTCTTCTTCTACGACCTTGTATTAAGGTTGAGGTTAGAACCGGGTTTAGATCAGGGTTAGTTGTGATGGTTAGTGTGTGTGTGTGTGTGTGTGTGTGTGTGTGTATGTGTTTATCCACAGCAGGATCTCTGCTACCATTAGTTCACATAAACACACAATGCTTCCATACAGTAACCATGGAAACCACATGACATCACCTGCCCCACCCTCGGGGGGCCCCAGCCCTATTTTTCCGCCCCGCCTTTGTTCTCTCCATTCTTTCAGGGTGAAATAGTTCACAGACGGCTGTTTCCTGGGGTAAAGATAAACATCTGTTGTTCACGTGATAGAGGAGGAATATTTTCATCTTCACGTTCTTCATCCCCTCATTCCTGATCACCGATCAATAATCGAAGCCCCGTTTGGTAGAATCCCAACGAAATGAGGGGTTAAAGGAAAAGCGTCCCCTGACATGTGGACAAACACCATTAAAGGAAGATTTGTAAGCAGTTTTCGTCTGTTACAGGAAGAACAGCGTTCCCGCTCGTTTATCTGCTTGTAAAAACGCGTCTGCTGAGTTTCCCGGGTCTTCCCGCCGCGTTACAGCGCTCATAAAACAACCGCAGCGATGTTTGTCAGGAAGCTGCTGCTGCTGCCTCCTGACATCCGCTTCACACATCTGCAAACACGCGGACAGTCAGATAACGTTCCGGCTCAGAGACAACGTTCCGGGCTCAGAGACAACGTTCCGGGCTCAGAAACAACGTTCCGGGCTCAGAGACAACGTTCCAGGCTCAGAGACAACCTTCCGGGCTCAGAGGCAACGTTCCGGGCTCAGAGACAACGTTCCGGGCTCAGAAACAACGTTCCGGGCTCAGAGACAACGTTCCGGGCTCAGAAACAACGTTCCGGGCTCAGAGACAACATTTCAGGCTCAGAGACAACGTTCCAGGCTCAGAGACAACGTTCCAGGCTCAGAGACACGTTCCGGGCTCAGAACAACGTTCCGGGCTCAGAGACAACGTTCCGGGCTCAGAAACAACGTTCCGGGCTCAGAGACAACGTTCCGGGCTCAGAGACAACGTTCCGGGCTCAGAAACAACGTTCCAGGCTCAAAGACAACGTTCCGGGCTCAGAGACAACGTTCCGGGCTCAGAAACAACGTTCTGGGCTCAGAGACAACGTTCCGGGCTCAGAGACAATGTTCCGGGCTCAGAGACAACGTTCCGGGCTCAGAGACAACGTTCTGGGCTCAGAAACAACGTTCCAGGCTCAGAAACAACGTTCCAGGCTCAGAAAGAACATTGTAGTTCTCTGGGGACGCTCCGCTTCACAACCGTCAGGAGATGACAGGAATGAGAGGTCTCATCCAGCACATCTTCAGCCGACAGGTCAACATGCTAACATGCTAACAAACAGCGCTTTTAGCCTGTGGAGCAGCTGAGGGTCTACGTCAGCTCTGGCTTGGTTATAAAGTCACGCTGGAACATCTGGAACATCTCCGCAACGCAGATGCTGCAGGGGGAGCGGCAAACGTTCCTCTCCGGAGAGTTCTTCCAGACTGAGCCTTCATCCAGCAGTGGAGCTCTGGCTCATCTCTCCTGCAGGAAGAGCCGAATGTGAAGCTAACAAATCACGGCTAACGGAACCACGCTGGACGTCTCCCCGATTTCAGAATGTTACATCTCATCAGGGCGAAAGAGAACTTCCAACGTTCCTGTCGTGAGAGTGAGAACGCTGTAGGTTTCAAATGTGGTGGCCACTCCAGGAAAAGGAGCAAAGGTTAGCTGAGCTAACGCACTCCATCGCTTATCTCATCCACCCAGAATCCTCTTACGTAACAGGAATGATCGGACAGTTTAATCCGCTTCCTCTCCTCTGAAGGTCCAGATGTTCTTCTTCCTCTGATGAAGAAATGAAGCAGATACGAGCTTGAAGTCTTGGGAGACAGGAAGTCACTGTTTCTGACTGAAAAGACGTTTGTGTCCAAACAGCAGGGTACAAATGTCTTCAAGAGGTTCGGTTTTCTAGTCTGGGACACCAGTCCAACATCTGGAGGCATGCTAGCTCCCTCCAGGACTACACTCTGGACTGTTACACCTAAAAAACCAACAAATCTAACAACACGGAGACCACTGGATGCTCCACGTCCACGTCAAGCCCTTGAGCAGCACGTGCTCTACAGAACCTCCTACTCAGCACCAGTAGCTCGGATGCTACGGATGCTACGGGTGGGCTCATTTTAATGACCGCGGTCGTGTCGCCTGGTCTCACACACGTCCTCATTTTCATGACCTTCCAAGTACAAACCTAAAGAACATCTGGAGAACATGAAAGGTGGAGCAACTGTGGTGTCCATGCTAACACCAGCTTCTCTCGGTGTCCACCTGTGGACCGGTTGTTCCTGAAGACTTCTTCTTTTTTTTTTTTTTAACAGAATTCTAGTGGAGGAACATGTGAGTGCTACAATCTCCATGTTCCTGCTACAAATGTTTCCCAGCTCACTTTTGGGAACGTTTGATTCCAAGAAAGAGACAACACCCTCCAGAGAACATCACAACCATCTGCTCCAGAACAACAGCGGTCCAAACAGCAGGACTTCAGCGTTATTGTCCCGGCTGACAGGGTGCATGGCCGGACCATCTGTCCAAACCTGGAAGGGAGGCTAAAGTTATGTAACCGTGGAGCTCACAATGACGCTAGGAGACTTCGCCGAGACGCACCGATCCAATTCCAAGAGTCTGACGGCTCGTTTTGTCGTAGAAGTGAAGAAACATAGCAAATCTCAGGACAACAGCTGGGGCAGAGGCAGCCAGATTTGCGTGTTAGCGCTAATATCATCAAAAGACGTTAGCGTTAGCGTTAGAGGAGGAAGAAGGACAGAGCCCGGCGCCCTTCGATTAATCCCCGACTGCAAATCTTTCATGTGTTGATATCAGAGATCAGGAATTTGGAGGAGTCGAAGTTTGGAATCAACATCTGGAAAGCGGGAATAGACATTTCTGCCCAATAAAGACGAGTGGTTCCATATCTCATACGGGTAACATCAATACTTTCATCACCAGGGTGTGACCACCTGCTTCCAGATGATGGGATGGTCCTTGGGGGGATTACAGTTTGGTCAGGACAGCTATGGTTTCCACCACAATAAATCAAATGTTCTCAGATGCTAACGATGTAATCACATGATGCTAGCGACAGTTATCCAACTGGTCCTGTTAACATGTTCGTGACAGCTCAACAAATATCCTGGCTCAGTGGCACATTCCAAACAGTCCTGAATGCTAACCGCTGCCAAGAGGCTAGCACGGCAGAACATGGCTAAAAAACCTTCATTTCCCCACCAGCCCACAGCCAGTCGAGGTTAGCTGGAGCTTTCTGCTTGTTTTACCCCTGTTTACCCTTGTTTTTACCCTCAGGGCAGATCAGTCCAGCGGTGTTTAAACCTCGATAATAGTTTTACAGAATTTCGAAGGCAACAATTCTGGTGACCAGTCAGGAAGTACCTTCATTATTACACGGTCTACAGAAGCTAACATTAGCGGCTCCTCCAGGCTGCAGACCTTTAGCATGCAGGCTAACAGCCATGTTTGTGACTGACACTAATACAGGGATCCAGTCGGGACTCGGGGGGCTTGGTTCTGTTCCAACAAGACGCTGATGGAGTGCAGTTGGTCAGAGGTGAGTGGGGGGCGTCTCCACAATGTGGATATGGACAACAACAATGGGAAGATACCAGTACTTCCTGTTATTCTCACCAAGGACCACGCAGAAGGGAAACAGAACGTTCTGCAAGAGCAGCAGAACGCGTTCCCGAAGCAGACAGAAGCGCTTTGATCTCTTTGATGTCCAGGCTTGCCTCCATCCTCCCTGCTGGACTCTGTCCCGGACCTTCTGAGTCCAGCCAGTCCACAACTCCAGCACAATCAGACCGTTTGCACACGGATCAAGCGGAAATCCACCCATTGTGGGAGGGGCCACACAGAGGTCAAAGGTCATCCACCACTGATGTTGCCACTCAACATCACTTCCTGAATACGTTCTTCCGAACTGAAGGGGCTCCAGCAGGAGCAGAGGGGGACAAAGACGGCCTTTGTGCTGTGAATGTGACCTTCATCTCGTGCTAAATAAAGAAGACGAGCTTTGACCGGCGGCCTGACGGCTGCGACACGTCCCAACGTTCCCGCGTGGACGCCACGTTCCCCCCGGAAGGTCCTCCTGACAGGACGCCAGCATCACGTCGTTCATCCAGACACCGATGAGGAAGCTGGAGGAACGTCTTCTGCTCAGGAAGATCAGAGGCGCTGTGACCCCCCCTTCTCCCCCCCCCCCCCCTTGTCACCTAGCAACCAGAGTGTGTTGACAACAACGGCCGGCCGACGCAGAGTCTGGGCTCCAATAAAATGCTGTCATATATATAAAAGCAGAAGAAGCACGTCGGGAACGCGCTCGCGTTACGGCCACCTGACACCGCGCCACAAATAACCGACCCGCCGACCCGCCGCACACGCACACGCACGCTTCGTTCACGCAGCTGCGACGGTCGCGTCAGAACCGGAGACGCCGTCACACTGGCAGGAGCCTGTGACCACACAGAGTCGCGTCCTCCCTGAGGACTTGGGCGGAGCTCCGCGCACGCCGCCGCAGGTAGGAGCCTGAGCTGGCCCCGCCCACCCGGGCCCCCCTCTCACCTTTGCAGACGAAGCATTTGATGTGGAAGTGCTTGTTCTGGACCCTCAGCGCCTCGCCTTTGCAGGGTTTCCCGCAGTTCTGACAGCAGATGCCTCCTCCGCCTCCTCCCTGCTTGGACTTCTGCTGCTCCAGAGGCCCGCGGACCGCCTGCTGCTGGAACACTGCAGGAGACAGAGAGCGCCGTTAAACACCCGGGATTCAGCCGCCACACGTGCGCGGCGCCGAGGTGCGCCTCCGGGAGCCGCAACACGTCCTGTCACGCCACCAACACAAAGGGGGTGTTTGAGGAGCTGGAGCACGTGGATCGGATCAGGCCGCCAACCTCTCCCAACCTTAATCAAAAGTGTTGCTGTATCAGAGGACACGCCCTCCTCTGGGGAACATCTGCATCAGTCTGGAATTCCAGAGCGCTCCTAATGCTGCTACAGCTGGATTCCTGGTGCGTTCGGGCCCGGTTGGGCCCTCAAGCCTCAAAAAACATTCACTTTTATTAAGACGCTCCCAGTTACAGCTGCGCTAACGCTCCGAGCTATGCTAACGCTCTGACATAAGCTGTTGTTCAGAGCTATGCTAACGCCCAAGGTGAAGGCTCCACTGTCCTCAGCAGAACCCGGTTCTGCTGGCTGGTTCCTGATCCATCCGCTGCTCAGTTCCAGGAGGGTCTGATCTTTACATTCTGATAAGAATTTAGAATAATAATAATGAATATAGAATATAATAATAGAATAATGAGCTCTTTTTGTCCCCGTCAGACCGGTTCTGTCAGATTACTGGGAATTGGGCTTGGCAACGAGAATTCCACTTCCTGTTTCAGCGCACTGACACATGCGTTTACTCCTGTTAAACGTGCACGTGTGAATGAATGGAATAAAATAGCGTTCATGAGTAGAAGGCTCATAAAAACACAATTTCTAGCTGTGAGTCAACTCTAGCATGCTAACGCGCTAACGCGTGCGAGTGGGAGGGGCCTCCGGAGGCTGCCAGACACGCGACATGCCTACGACACACGTGTGGGTCTGAGGTCAGCAGATGTCATCACAGCAGGAGAGGAAATTCCTCCAGATGTTTGTGCTGGACGATCCCAGAATCCCACAGATGTGGCCCGGTGACACCCTGGCGTGAAAGTGTCCGGACTTCCCAACGGAATCAAGATGCGGATCAGCGGTTCGGAGCCGTTGGCGTGGTTGCGACGGCCCGTGCGTGCGACCAATAAAGAGAAGAATTCCAGAAGGCGGAGCTGCTCATAAAAACGCTTTGGGACCAACTTTATTGCGACCATGTGGAAAAGAGTCCAGGAGAGGGAAAGCGTTCCGGCGCTGGACGCCGGCGGCGTTCTTTGCGACGCCCTCGCACCTTCGCCGCTGCGGGGGCTTCCAGGAGCGTGACGCCATCGCACACCTCTGCTGGAGTCACGTGGTCCGCCGGGTCCAGCTGGCCGTGTCGTCAGCCTCCGGTGGCGGCTCCCTGGCCGGCGGCCACGAGCGGCGCCGCCGTCTCAAAGGTCGCAGCCAAACTGGCAGCTATCTGAGCTATGCAGCGCTAGCTACACGTGACGCCCGCAGTCACGCCCGGGCTCAAAGGCTGACGAGGGTCAGCGGATCAGAGCCCCCAGGTCAACCCCCCCCCCCACCGTCATAAATGTTCCTGTGTTCTGTGGGCGGATCACGATAAATCAGAGGCTAGAAAGGTTTGATGGTCCCAGGCCAGGACACCCCCGGGTGCCTTCTCCTGCCATTCTGGACCCTCCTGCTGGGGGGGTGGGGGGGTGGGGGGGCGTTGGTCGTGGGGACTTTCACTCATTTCAAACCTTTCTGCCAGCGACGCCCTTTGACCTCCCGCAGGGGGAAGGAAGGGGACACCAAACATGAAGGTTCGAGGGCTGGAAGTTCTGAAGGGGCTGTTTTATATTATATTTATATTCCCGAGGCTCCTGGAGGTTCCCCGAGTCATCATCATCATCATCCTCTGGCCCAGCTTGGGTCGGGTCTACAGGACACAGCGGCGCTGAGCTGAAAGATGGGACGGTCCTGACGTCCACCTGGAGCTGGTAACCTGACCTGCAGAGCTGTGACCTCTGACCCTGGGTTCAAACACCACAGGAAAGGGACACCCCTGTCCTTTTAAAGACCTCTTCCCTGTGGACGACGTCCCACACTTCCCGACCCGCATCCTGGACCATTTCTCCAGGTTGACCTGGAGTGGTTCCTGACGGAGTGGTTCCAGACGGTTCCTGACCCGGGAACTGAACAATGTGGAGCAGCTTCTCCTCCTCGTCCTCGTCCATTTTGAGGCTCCAGGAGCTCCTGGGCGTCCTCGCAGGAAGCTGCAGCTCTTCAGCGAGCGACGGTGCGCCGCCGTGACGACCGGGTGTAGGTGACATCACCGACGACCGGGTCAGACGCTGGTCTGGGGTGGACTCAGAGCTGCTAAGCTAATTTTAGAGCCTCATTAGAAAACTGTCACTTCAAGACTGTTTTAGCAGCATTTGAGGTCTATTGTTGTCTAAAAATATGCCAGGGAGGTGCCGAGAGACACGTTCTTTCATCACACACACACACACACACACACACACACACACACACACACACACACACACCGAGGAGCTTATTTAGGCTGCCTCCCACCGTCTTGCTGCCACAAACAGCACCAATGCACCCAGAAATAATCAGCCACTGAGGCACTTGTGTCATGTGACCATCCGTGTGGAAGACGGATGTTTCTGGATGAACCAGAGGTCACGGGGTCACGTGCCACGCAGGGCAGGGCAGGAAGGTAGTGGCCATTAAAAGCCTGGGAGTGGGGGCTCACGTTAGCTGCCTGCTGGGAGCGTCCTGGGTCCTGCTCAGACGTTCCGTCCAGCGTGTGTGAGCGCGTGTTCTGGACTCCTGGTCCAAACACCACAGGTGTACAGCACAGAATCTCCAGGTGGTTCACCAGCGAGAGGATGGCGAGGAGTGTCGTTAGCTCCGGTTAGCTGCCCACGCTATCGCTTCAGTGTTAGGAGGTAAACAGATGAGTGACTGAACCAGAGAAGACCGAGGAGGCCTCACCCCCCACCCTTAACCCCCCACCCTTAACCCCCCACCCTTAACCCCCCACCAGCAGTAACACAACCAGCGAGCCGGCCGTGCACCTGGTGGAAGCAGCGCTAACGGGCGCCAGGACCAGGCTGTTGCCTCCAAGACACCAGGCTGCGGCCTTCATCCTCCTCCCACAGGCGCCACACACACACTCCTGTACTTGGGTGTTTGTGAGGACTCTCATAACTAATCCCACAGCTTCTGACCACAACCCCAGGCACCCCAACTAACCCCCCAACCCCTAAACTAAAACTGACTCTAACCTTTAAAACCATGTCTTAACCCTCACACTGCCCTTTAAAGTTGTGAGGACCAGGCAAAATGTCCTCACTGTGCTAGTAAAATGAGTATTATATAGGATCAGTACTCAATATGTCGCAAATACAAGATCACACACACACACACACACACACACACACACAACACACACACACACAGTGTAACTCCTGACTGCGGTTACGTAACATAAGTGTTTGGCTGCAGGTAAAAGCGCATGTGCGTGCACACACTCACACTCACACACACACACACACTAAAGACACAGAACAAACACTTCACAACAATCTCACTGATTATCTGTTAATTATCAGTAACTCCTCCCCCCCCCACGGTGAGTCGGCCTGTGTAGCAACATTAGCTCCCCACCTGTGTGACAGGCAGGTGAACAGTCTCCATACAGGTCATGAACCTTACCTTTCTCCTCAGGCATCTTCAGGGCCGTGCTCAGTTATTCTGCTCTCTTCTCTCGTATTTAGAGTAAAGAAAATTTAAAAACAATAAACAAAAAAAGCCCTCCAGCAACGTCTTCAGAGCCGTGTGACGGCAGCGGGACACATGCTCCGCGCGCTCTGCTGTAATGACAGGAGGGAGCAGAGTGAGCGCTCTGTCTGTCACTATCTCTGGAATGAGCTGCTCCTTCATATGACTCTCCCTCCCCCCCCCCTCCCATAAACACAAGCATGTGCAGCAGAGCCACTCCTCCTCCTCCTCCTCCTCCTCCATCTCCTCCTCCTCCTCTCCGTCTCACTGGGTGTGTCCACATGTTTTCAGCTGCGCATTTTCAACGCTCGTTCTTTCCCGATCGAGGTCGGCTTCTATTATCGCCTTTTCCCCAATCAAAGCATCGAATCCTCGTTGTTTATCGAGGCTGATCAACGCCCCGATTAACACACACAAACAAACAAACAAAAAAACAAACAAGAATGCAGAAACAGGCGCGAGCCTACAGAGCCGCAGCCGAACACCTGCGGGACGCCTCCTCCTGCTCAGCATTAGCATGTTAGCGTGACGTTACACAGCTGTGGATGTACACAACACAAAGTGGCGATTGTCCATTCAGGCGCTGCGGGGGTCAGCGGGGGTCAACGCTAACGATGCTGCTGAACAACGAGCGCGTCCACCAGCAGGACCGTCCCTCAGACGCCTGACCCCGCGACCTCCCAGGGAATATTCCGCTGTACACAGAGGCCGTGCAGCATGTCGTGCTAGCATAGCAAGCTGCATTGTGGGATGTTGCTAAAGTGAAGCTGGAAGGTTGTCGGATGTTTTCAGACTGGGCGACTGAGTGTGTGTTGCATTCAAATGCCCCAGGAGCTGAATGGCCTGAGTTCTTTTCTGTCCCCCAGGACCCATAAAGGCACCACAGAACCGACAGGCAGGACGTGAGACCCTTCCAGCGCGGCCTCTATTCTTCTCTCACTCCGTCCCCTCGTCCTCACACTTCCCCTGTTCTCCATTGTCCTCTGGAGCCGAGACGGATCGCCGCTGGCACGTGAAACCGAAGGAAGTCCTCGCAAAATTGGAGGAAGCCTCTGTCATGTGACGCCGCTGGAGCGTGTCCAGGGCACACGAAAACAAAGCATGCAAATCTGCCGAGGCCGGAGCCGTCGCCGACCACAAGCGTTCAGTCACAGGAGGCTAGCAGCTTTAGCTTAGCTCCAGAGCGTGTGGACGGCGAACCAACGGCGCCATTTTCAGCGTGTCTAGCACAGAGTCGCCGCGCTTCCATTGGTTTTGGGTTATTGGACCTGTAGCACCGACGGAGGTAAACATGACGTAACAATGTCAACAGCGCTAGTGAGCAAACCAGCATTTCAAGCTCATAGCATCTGAGGGTGGAACCGCGTTATCAGCCTGGAGGTGTGTGTGTGTGTGTGTGTACTGTCTGATGCACGTCCACTTCACATCCCAGAATACTCCGCATACACGGAGGAGCATGCTAACAGGTTAGCTGGGACCCCTGTGATCGCGTTGCTCGGCAACCACGAAGCGTCCTTCGGTTTTTCACTCAAACATCAGCTTCAGTCAGAGGAGGTGAGAACGAGACGAGTGAAGAGTCATGTGACCGTGGCCTCGAGTCACATGACTCTCCCCAGGAATGTTGTCATGTGCATGAGGCCGCAAACACACACACAGACACAGACACAGACACACACACAGACACAGACTGAAATCGAAGCGATGAATAATTCACTCATTCATCCTTTTCCACTTCTTTATCTGCTCTAAGTGCTCGTACTCCTGATCGCGGCAGCGATTCCCACGATGGAACAACAAGGAATTGAGTTTCCTGTATCGGGGTCGACGCTGGCGGGGTCCAGCTTTATAGAACTGCTGCTAATCTGTCAGAAAACACGTTAATAACGATGAAAAACGGGGAAAAGGTACAAGACTCACTACTGGGGGGACAAGCAGAGAACCTCTGATTAAGCAAAGACTTTGTCGCCATGGATACGGACTCAATTTAGTGCTGCTTTTGTCAGATGAAAGAAGGAAGAACCTTTGATGCCACGCGCGCTTGAAACGGCGGCGACCCGCCGTGTCTCCGACAGCATCTTTGCGTTAGCGCGGGAGGTTTCGCCGGCGGACCGCCGCCCAGTTTTTGATTCACACCAGCTACGAGGGTCTTCGTGGCGGAAACGAGGGAAACGATGAAACTGACGTCGCCCAGCGGCGTTCCTGAGAACCATCGCCGTGGTGACGGAGCACCGACCCGCTCACCAACGGCATCTTTTCCTGCCTGGGTCACACATTCCTGACAGGCAGCAC
Source organism: Takifugu flavidus (assembly GCF_003711565.1). NCBI lineage: Eukaryota > Metazoa > Chordata > Actinopteri > Tetraodontiformes > Tetraodontidae > Takifugu > Takifugu flavidus. Next base: position 9,203,533 of record NC_079522.1, read on the forward strand.
AAGGCAGGCAAATGTCACCAGCCTACGCCACATTCTGGGCCCATTACCACTGTGTGTGTGTGTGTGTGTGTGTGTGTGTGTGTGTGTGTGTGCGTGTGTATGTGTGTGTGCATGGCCCCCGTGTGGAGGCTCAGAACCAGTTTGGTCCCAGTCAGACGTGGGCCTCGTGGATCTGCCCACCGGTCTTGTTCAGCCCGGCAGAGCTGAAGGTTCTTCCCTGGTTCTTCATCTTCTAGAACATCTTGGGAGCAACGATCCGCGGCTGGAATCTGGCGTTCTGCCACGGTCCGTCACCAGCCCCTGGACTCGGCTCTGTTGTCCCCTCTCAGCCACCGTAGCTTTGCTAACGGCCGTCACACACGACACACACGCGTTCTCCCTCCGACAACGTCCTGGTGTGGAGTTCTCAGTGGGTTCTTCAGTCCTCCTCCAGGCAGAACCTTTTTTTAATGAACCTTTTATGTAGGTTCCATTTTCAGGACAACGTTCTCCGTGGAGATATGGTCCATTTTCCCGTGCTAGCTCCTCCCCCACCCGTGTTTTCTGCCACTCTTCTTTCCTCCTAAACCATCGTGAGTTTAATTCAGGTCTTCTCACTCAAAAACCCGGAGGTCTCTCAGGCTAACCGGAGCTACATTAGCCAAATGGAGAAGGTCCATCTTGAGCGCGGTCCACCGAAAAAGGCCTCGATGACCATAGTTTGACTTCGGAGTCTCATCGGGATTCGTTCCTTGTCCCAGACGCAACGGAGGAAATCGAATCCTGACCGGAGCGTTTCCTCTTCCTCAACACTAGGTGGCGATATGCGTCCTTTCAGCGGGTAAATATGGCCACGGTTCTGGATGCTCTATTAGGTCACACTGAAAATGTGCATACTGACAACCACGTTAGCGTTAGCCTAACGCTACCTGCCAGGTGGGGGGGTTTGACGGATGACTCGTCACTTATAACGTTACTAACTGCGCTCAAATGTAGCGCCGAGGGTGACTCAAGCTAACCCAGCGAAAAAGTTCTGGAGAGATCTGAGAGGAAAGACCACAGCATCAATAACTGGCAACCTAAACTAAACGACGGCTCACATCACATCATTTGATGGAGTGGACCCAAGGATACGATGGGTCGCCCCCAAATGGATCCACAGTTAGCGGTCCCACCGTACGATCCGAACAAGCAATCGGAGTCGGGATCAGGGGGGGTAGATGGGGGGGGTTGCCAGTTCCAACACGGGTGAGTTAATGGTTCACACTTGAAAGGTGAATGTTTAATCCAGCGTGTCAGAACTGAACGCGGGCCATAAAACCTCTGTCCCGACACATAATCTCCAGCATATTTCAGGTGTTTACAGCCCATAAATAATCACTGCAGAAGAGTTCTGGAGCCACACAAAGAAGAAGAAGAAGAAGAAGAAGAAGACTTGGTCGATCCCAAAGAGGATTAAAGGAGTCTTCTCCATGAACTTCTGCCCTTGATGTGTCCATCCCTTTGTTGTTGCTGTCACATCAGGACCGAGCGACGAGGACGAGCCCCCTGACCCGAGCCAGGCCCGCTGACCCCCCCCCCCCCCACCCCCACCCCCCCACCACCACCAGATTCTGGGGGACCCAGCAGCATGGATGCAGACCCAGAAGCCTCCTCAGCGGGTGGTCCCGTGCTGCTGGTGCGCCCTCATACCCGGGGGATGGACAGGACCTCAGCAGCCTCGGTGCGGGCTGCAGGTGAAGCTGCTGCCTCAACAACACGCGCTTCCGATCTCGCGCATTTGAAATGCAAAGCTAACAAGCCTCTGACGTCACCAACAAGAACCGCAGCATCGCAGGGAGAAACGGGAGCGGGTCTTACCGGTGCTCATGGTGCCAGTCCGGTGATGCAGGAGGTCAAACCCCGCGCATGGATGATGGCAGCAGCCTCCGGACCTCCGTGACAGACCGCGCTGACGAGGGTGTGTGTGTGTGTGTGTGCGTGTGCGTGTGTGTAGGGTGATGCGGAGAGCCGCGCCGTTCCTGACTCCTGAGGCCGCAGACAGGGTCCTGCTCACTGCGGGGCTGCGCCGCTCTGCTGCACGCCGCACTCGCGCGCGCGCACACGCGCTCGGCAGGTTGGGTGTGGGCGCAAGGCGGAAACACCGTCAAGTAAAGAGTGGGTACATGACGCGTTTCCGCTTTATCCTAAAAAAATAAAAGTCGGTCATGAAGGATCGCGCTTTTCTGAAATACTTTGAATAAATGAGGCCATTTGCTTAAGAGTCCAAGAGTTTTTTTTTAATGACATGAATATGTTTTTGCTTTTCACATGGTCTGAAGATATTCGGGGTTATTTGATACAACAAAAACCTGGGTAATGAGTTGGGCCGCAGCAACACAGAACTGAGTTTCCGTCATGTCCTTTAAATAGCAGCCGGGATTATTTGTGACCCCAGAGGTCAGACGACAATAACGATCGAGACAAACTGACCGTTGACGTCACCAGTAATCAGGTGTTAGAAACGATGAACAGTGACAGGCTCAAGAGGACGCGATTCAAGTTTAAACAAGCCTTCTGATAAGATTTTAACAATAGAACGCAGCTCACATTTCTTCCTGCCTTCTGTCGTTAAACGTTACAGATACAGACATTCACACTGGCTGTGTTTTACTGATCTTCACTTAAGTGGAAAACACTTTTATGTGCCAAGTTATTCTTTTTTATTTTTAATTTTACATACATACATACATTTAGGTTGAAATTGGTGTGTTGGCATCCATTTCTGTCCTTCAGACAAAACCTGGAAGGCGTTCTGGAAGTAGGCAAAGGTGCCAGAACACTGCCGAGGTACCATTGAACAAGGTATTGAACCCAGAAATGCTCACCTAGGGCCCTGGTGTGAACTGGCAACCCATCCAGGGATGTACACATTAATGAATTCATTTATATCTTTATGACCAGTGGTTGCTCATTTGTTCTGGAGTCCAGTGTCTCGTTTTAGTTTTCATCCGTTTCAATTTACATTTATTGTGAAAGGAAACAAACTTTACTTCCTGTCATTTCTCAGCTAACACCATGCAACTTGTTTATGTTTTCTACGTCTCCTGCAGGTCGCTCGCAGACCCACAGCGCGTGCGTCTTTGTGACAATGTGGGAATTGTAGTTTTTTTTTCTCCAAAGAAACCAGTTGTTCTGAGGCAGGATTGGCCGCCGTTTGTGAATTACGCACTGGTTTATGATAGAGTCTGAGAGAGTCAGAGCTGCATTTGTTTTCTGAGGAGAGATATTTGTTATCTGAATCGCTGTAGGTGCAGTTTAAGTGAAGGAAACGTAAACGTTTTTAATAATGCAGACATGATCACTGATTGAGTTTTTATTCAGTTTATTCGTTAAATCAAGGGCTCCAAGGGCCTTAAGACAGATGATGTATTTCACCTCACGTTCTTTCCCAAAATATACATGGATTAATGTTATGAAATATAGAACGTAGTAGTAGTGTTGATAGATCTTTTCTATCAACACTACTACTAATAATAATAAACGTTATTTTAGAATCAGTAGAAAAGAAATATATCCTAACTGTTGCACAAGCTACAAATTTAGTCAACAATACACAATTTAATGGACAACCTGATGCGCAATATAACGTTGAAGTTGACCTAAAGCTCAGAAAACTACGCTGAAAGCGAATGTTTTGAAAAATGTTTCTGACGTACATTTGCGGCGGCGCGGTGACGTCACTTCTGTGCGACAAGAAGCAAAGTTGCAGAAAACGTGACAGAAATAGGAGCATCAGAGGGAAGAATAAGAAGAAAAATGGATAACAAAACGGAGAACGACGACGACAATGCGGGAATAGATGTTATTCTTACAGACGATGTTGAAAAAGGCCCGCATTGTGTGCACGGTTAGTCTGAAACATGTAATGGGAAGGAGTTACCTGCGGGATGTTGACACTGCTGCATAAATAAGTAGAATTTGTCACATTATATACATTGAATGCTTTAATTCTGCACATCGTAACGCTGGATTGTTTATGTGCTTTGCATATAGACCGATTTGTGCTGTTCTTGAGCTCATAGGAAAGGTTTGTTTCAGGTCCAACGTTGCTGTTTGAAAAGGTTTGCAGAGGAGAAAAAGGCAGGAGGTTTTATGCCTGCTCAGCCTGTAGAGACAGGAAGGATTGCAACTTCTTCCAGTGGGAAGATGAAAAGGTAGGATTTTTTTGTAGAATTGTTTTCAGTCAACTCACAGTTTGATGATCAGAGCTGTGATTAAATGACATCTTTCACCAACAATGATTATTGGATGCGAAGGTGTCGGAGGCCCGGCGATTGGCCAGAGAAGCAGAAAACCGCTCCAAGAGACCTTCATTCAGCCACCTTGAGTACTGCACTAGGTAAACAGGACCCGTCCTTCAGAACTAAGAGGTGGTTTAAAAAATTATACTTGGTTTCGCCGGTTTTACTGAATACATTTTGTTTCATTGCAATTGTTCTGCAGGTTCAGAACGTTTGTCTCCCTCTCTCTGGAGGAGAAGCGGTTCTGTCAGGATTGTGAGCTTCTGCTCCTGCCTGGAGAACACGAGGACCACTCCTCCCACGCGTCCAGGACGGTCACCGCTGCTGAACTGAGGAGGCCCAGTGTGTTGCTGCGTCCTCTGGACAACAAGAAGAGCAACGCCCAGTTCCTGTTCACGGACCGCAGCTCCCACTTCCTGCTGGAGACCCTGGCTGCCCTGGGCTACAGGAAGCTGCTGTGTGTGGGCACCCCCAGGTGAGGGTGCTGCCACGGCATTTTTAAAAATCAGGTCGATGCTGTCGACTCTTTCACAGAACCATAATTTACAGATTTTTATCCTCACGAGATTCTGCGCTGACGTTTGAAATGATCTTTGTTCCTTTTTTGAGCATGGAAATTGTGAGACTAATGTATCACATGACTCAAGAGCCCTTACATACAAATGTATTTACACAATTGTTAGCAGAACAGTTTTTAATTTTCTGCGATATGTGGCCATAACAGAGCAGCTGTCATCAAATAAAGAACAGATAATACTTCAAAAATGAAATACTCCAAAGCTAAATGAGTGAAAATGATATTTCAGTTTGTTCATCATGTTTGCTTGCTGCCATCAGACTGCAGGAGCTGATCAAACTGCGGAACCTGGAGCATCCCAGTGATCCAATCAGGGGTCTGCTGCTGGACATGGACTTCAGGTGCGTTTGTTTCACACATGGTCTCCTCCACAGGTTGTTGAATCAGGAGCAGGTGAGGCAACACAGCTGCAGATGGTTCGGCCACATCTGGTCGTCTGGTGGCGTCAGGAAGCGCACGGCGGGATACAGCGGCTCCGTGAACTGGTGATGTGCTCTGTCGAACACGGTTGTCACGGCAGCAGAGAAGCTCTGGAGGACCTCCATGGTGTCTGCGTTGTAAAACATCAGCTGGCCTTTGTCATAATTCACCCACACTCCGATCCTCCCTGGACGTGTCTGCCGGGCCTCCTGACACGGCACATATAGGTTGTTGTGCCAAGCAGAGAGGCGGCCGTTCCGAAGCTCCACGCACCAGGAATTCCTGTTTCGCCCCAGTTTGGCGCTCTCGTTCCTGCCCTTCCTTTCCAGGGAGGCGTAGGCGACGCCCACGGCCCAGGCGGCGCAGCAGCGGACATCCACCTCCCAGTACGTCTGCGCGGCCGCGATGGGAGAAGCGCCCAGCGCGCAGCACACTTTGTCGAACTGCAGAGGGCGCTCCGGACCTGACCGGGCAGAGCCTGAGAAGGACAGGCCCCGCCCATCCGGGGCCACCGCTATCTGGCCGTGGCACGTTTGTCTGTCCATCTGCACGGGCCACATATCTGCAGCAGAGAGCAGGCAGGTGATGGAAGCCATCTGATGCCACGTGAGGCGAGGACTCGGGTACCTGTCAGCAGCGTCTTCCTCCGCAGCTGAGCCTTCAGCTGTTTGGAGATGGAGGACAAGAACCTCAGGATTCTTTCCAGTCGCTCCTCGTTCAGCTGGATTTCCTGCTCCGACGCCTCGGCCTTCTTAGATCTGAGACACACACCAGAGATGGTGAGGGGGTCGGATGGCATGATGGGGTCCAAAGGTTAGTGTTAGGCTCTTACCTCATGTTCTCACAGCGGCCCGTCTGAGCAGACACAGAAGAGAAGAATCATTTGAAACATTTTCCTTCGGTGACAACAAAGAATCTTGCAGCTGGAGTCAGACCTTCCCATCACGCTCGGCTTCCGGCTTGCTGTTCAGCACCGCCTGGGTCCTGCTGATGTGTTTAGAGAGCTGCTCCTGATGATGGACCCAGTCCTGTAACACCTGGTCCAGCTTGGTCCTGGTCTGCCTCAGGTCCAGCTCCAGGGATTCCAGGAGGTCCTGCTCATCCTGCTTTAGGACACGTCGCATGCTGTCAAAGTGCTCCCGGACCCGCTGCTTCATGGCACCTGTGCTCTTCTTTAAGAGGACCGTGGGGGTCAGAGGTCAGATGGCTGCCGTGGTCAGTAACGGTCTGGTACTTACGCTCAGGTTTGCCCTCCGTTTCTTCAGAGACTGAATGTGGGCGGCGGTCTTGGCATTCTCATGCTGCAGCTCCTCCAAACATCTCGACAGCTGCTCCTGGACCAGTTTCCACACAGATAAATAGTTTTGAACATGTCCAACCTCGGACAACCCGAACGTCTTTAAGGCCTTTATTTCCCTTCCCCCCAAGATGGGCCCGAGAGCTGCACGGTTCTTAACATGGTGCTTATACTGGTTGCAAAATAATTTCATTATGTCTCCAAAAAAAAGTGAGGAGAAAACCCAGCTCCCCTGCAGTTAAACACAGAGTGAAGCCTCTGCGTCTTCTCAGGACTTTCTGGATGGCGTTGACAGATTTACAGCTTCCTACCTGTGAAGGCTGTGCGGCCTGGGTCATCTTCCTCTGGAGGCTCGGGGAGCGTGGAAAAGGCTGAACAGCTGGGTCTCTGTTAGGGCCCAGTGAAGCCTGGCTGAGCCGCTCCTGTAGTACACTGTGGCTGTCTGCAGGGGGCGCAGCAGGGGAGTGTCCGTCGTTTTCAGCCATTTCTGCAGCCTGGACTAGAAGTGGAGCAGCAGTGGAGCCTTTACCTGAGAGATTCTCAATTTCAGCTTTTGGCTCTTCAGCGTCACGTCTTTCTCACACTTTCTGCCCCCCCCAGAAACACACACGGTTTAAGGTTCACACACACCAGTGAAAAATGCATAGAAAGGCTGTTTTTGAGTTGCTCCTACCTGCTTTGTGGCTGTTCCCCGTCTCTGTTATCTGAAGAATGTTAGGGTGTGTTCCGTGCTGTTACAAGCTTCAGCCTGTAGTGTACACACACGCGCACACACGCCTCACACACACACCTCCCAGATGAATACACACATCAGGATTGGGCACGTGTTTGAGATGAAGTGACTCTTTTGTGTCTGCCCTCTAATGTGATGTTTCAGATACGCTCAGTTCTACAGCCAGGAGGAATTCTCCCACTACAACATGTTCAACCATCATTTCTTTGACGGACAGGTAGGAGGCTCCCGTCACCACTCCGCTGTTGCCCTTCAGGGTGTCAAAGCCTGGTGTCTCTGCAGGCCCCCAGGGCGCTCCTGCAGACCTTCCTCACCGAGTCCGGGGGGGGAAGGCGGTGATGGTGGCTGACCCTCCCTTCGGTGGGCTGGTGAAGCCTCTGGCCAACAGTTTCTCCCTGATTTCACGGATGTGGAGGAAAGCGCAGAATTCCGGTCAGTGACTTTGGACCCTTTTTGTTTTTGGCTTTAAGAAAAATGGCATTTTCTCCTGACTGGCTGAAGCGGCGTGTCCTGGTGCCGCGCTGCCTTTCCTGTCTGACCAGCTAAGGTGTCAGAAATGAAGGTCAGGGAACCATTTCCAGTTCAGGATCTTGCATGTTTCCCTCAAGCCTTAGCAGCATTCCCCTGGTCTCTGAGTACACGTGGCCATCAAATCCAAATAAAAGCTGGAAGACTCAAAACACAGATGTTGTGCTATAAATAAGTCTTTTCTTCTGATTGATGCGCTGATTCACGGATCCTTCCGGAGGTGAGCGGATGCTGACACGCTGTGTTTGTCTGTGCAGACAACGGGATCCCTGACATGCCCATGATTTGGATCTTCCCGTATTTCTTTGAGCCTCGAATCCTGGAGTGTCTCCCCTGTCTCACCATGCTGGACTACCAGGTAAACCAGATTCTCTCTGTCCTTTTATCAAGAAGGAAAACATTTATTAGTCTTGCTGATGAAAACACTAAGAATTGGACTTTGGCGTCTCGTCGGAATTTGCTCCTCGTCCGAGTTTAGTCAGATAACCGAGGTGCTCTGCTTCAACACTAGGTGGCGATATGCATCTTCTCAGTGGGTTAATATCGCGGACTAACGTGTTTACGTGCACTTCATTCAAAACATTCATTCATTCGAGTCGTGTGAACATAGTGAGGGAGGATTCTCTGGGGACGTGGACCTTCCGTGACTTTGCCGTGACAACTACAGACCATCAAATCAAATATTTGTTGTTGGAATGGAGCCCCCAGGATTTTCATCCGTGTTCATTGTTGTCCCCCTGTAGGTGGACTATGACAACCATCCTCTGTATAAACACGGGAAGACGGGCAGGAAACACTCTCCCGTCAGGATTTTCACCAATATTTCACCCACAGACTTCGTCCTGCCCGAGGAGGAGGGCTACAGGTAGCGCCCCCTCTGGCTGGTCGTCCACCTGCACACGCCTGACCTGCCGTCTGTCTCTTCCTGCTCTCAGGTTTTGTTCTGTATGTCAGCGATTTGTGTGGATCCTCAACAAACACTGTGACAAATGCAACATCTGCCCCTCAAAGGTAGAAGTGCACGGGTTAAAATTCAGATCTTTACCCCACACAACCTTTACGTTGGACCCGTGTCTGTCTGTCCAGGATGGCCGAGAATGGAAGCACTGCTCCGCCTGTCGCAAGTGTGTGAAGCCGTGTAGGTGGACGTACGGGGCCGAGGTCAGGTCAGAGGTCAACGGATGTTCTGTGAGCTAAAGAGCTGCTGTTCCGTTTCAGCCTGGAGACACTGCCGGGCCTGCGGCCGCTGCGCCCTGCCGGACCACCCGTGCGGGGCTGCCGAAGGGAGGCGAGGCTGCTTCAGCTGCGGCAGCCTGGAACACAAACACAGAGCGTGTCCACACAAGGACTCGCCCAGGTGAGGGAGCAGCCCCTGCGGTGGGTCAAACGCCCTCAAACACAAACATCAAATGTTCCTCCTGTGTCCTCTCGCAGGCCTCATTCAGACACCAAGAGATCGGTCGGGAATATTTCCCGTCCACCCTCCCTGAAGCCCCAAACAAAGGCAAAGTCTGGTGCCGCCCACACAGTTCAGAAGAGAAAGAAAAGGTGACGCTGTAAAGTATTCAGAGGGCTTCCCTCCGCAGTTTCTAAAGAATAAAACACTCTTTCAAAAACGATTCCTCATTGTTTAACATTAAATTACACAGAAAGTTCACACTCACCCTGACATGACCACCCCTGGCCACAGGGCGGCAGTATTACCCGACCTGTTTCAGAGTTGCGCGTTCTTAGTTGGTTAATAAAGGTGCTACTCCTGAGGTGCCCCAAATAATCATAAATACCAAAAATCTTGAGATGGTGGTCCAGGATGACCCCCCCCCTCCCCGACCTGAAGCGTGACCATGTATTACTGATCCTGTTTATGTTCTATCTTAATCTCCGTTCCAGTTACTCCTTTAATAATGTCAAATTGGTGACAGTGAAAAAAGAAAATCTAAGACAGAGAACCTGTAAATGAAGGGGAACGGCTAAGCTCATTGGAGATTTCACATTAACAGCTTATAAACACTTTTGACGGCTACTTTCAGCTTAAAATACCACACAAACAGGTGGAGCCAGAGGAGACGTGCAGGACAGAAGATGGAGACAGAGAAGAAAAAACTGACCGTCAGCATGTCTCCGAGATGGAAATGAGCTCAGAGAGAAGAAGAAGAATGAAGCATCTCATTCCATGAAAGACTCAGACTGCCTGTCCTCTGTCTCTCCACTGTCTCCATCCTTAATGGGTCCCCAGTCTCTCTTTGACCTTAGTCTGTCTCTGGTCTCAACCTGTCCTCAGTTACAGTCTGGTTTGGACCACTGAAGAGGACAGAGGACACGCAGACCCAAGGTCTCAGGAGCACCGGAACTTTACGTAGAACCTCACAGACGCGGCAGCTCCATCGTGCACGTTCATGTGTGGACCGGAATTATCGAAACCAGACGGAAATAAAAGAAACCACGCAAGCTTTCCATCCTGTTAGCAACATGCTAACAAGCTAAAGGCGTCTTTGAAATGGGGCAGATTGAAAAAAAATGTGTTTTTTGGGTGTGAGACACAACAGATGACGGCGCCAGATTGAGAGAAAACAACAACATTCTGCTGTGCGAAGATCCAGCGAGGCGTAAAAGCCGAGCGGAAACGGCCGTGAGCCAGCGGGACTGTTTTGTTTTCCACTGCAGCTCAGAAGGTTCAGGTGGCCACCAGAGACCTCCTTGTTTTTATTCACCTGATCTCCCAGGATGCAAAGCTGAGCGCCGTTGCTTCAGCAGGAGCGTTAACGGACCCGACGTCCACGGAGAGTCCAAGAACCAGAGGCGGGAGGAGGGGTCGGCCCCCCCTGCTGCCAGGCATCAGCGGCTAATGCTGCCATCACATCTACACCTCCTTCACTTCCAACCCTTCCTGCTCCAGTTCCAAAAAAGGATTCAGCAGAAAGGGGGAATGTGTGTGTGTGTGTGTGTGTGTGTGTGTGTGTGTGTGTGTGTTCTGTGAAGCGTGAGAAGCAGTTAGTGCTTCAGATCATCTGTCTTTTATGACGCGTTGTGGTTCCGGGTCTTTCAGAGCCTGTCTAAACTTTCACCCCCCACCCCCACCCCCCCCCCCCCCCCCCTCCTGTCCGAAGGTTCTTTAACGTGGCTCCGCCCACAGGGCTTATATAAATAACGAGAGCCGGTCGATATAAAAAAGTCGGCACGGATCCCACAGTCCAGCGTCGCTCTTCCCACGAGGTCACGGCACGTGTGGCTTCGGTCTGAGCGGACTGCCGACTGGAGTTTTTGAGGAACCTTCACCTTTGACCCTTGGGTTTGGAGATGGAAGTGCTGTGATTGGCTGGAGCAGCTGGGGGGCCGGGACGCGGACGACCTGCCGTCAGAATGGTCAGTGCTTCTTTACCGTAGCTCCTCTGATGTCCCCCTCTCTCTCCACACGCAGCTTTCTGAAACGCTGTTTCCCAACTGAAGTCAGGATCTCTGACAACTTCTCTGGTTCCCTCAGAGCTCTCAGCTGCTGTGGCCCCAGGATCCAGACCTGGTCCTGGTCCTGGTCCTGGTCCTGGTCCTGGTCCTGGTCTCTAATCAGTACACTTTCTCACGCAGTCAGGCATGTTTGAATTCTGTTTTTTTATAAAAAGGTTTATTTGCTCTCAGGCTGTGTTGCAGAGACACACAGCCGGAAGTGAAGTCACCTGTAGCAAAGATGGACAGTGTGAACCGTCTGTGGAATAAACCTGGGACAAATTACTTCAATTACAGACGACCCAACTGACTCATTATCTCCCCGAGACACAAAAACAGCCACGCAGTTAAATCTGACTACAGAAGATGGACGACGGGTGTTTCGTGTCCAACCAGCACCGTCCGGTCCAGAGGTGACAGTGTTCAACACCACAACACAACACCAATGGACACCGCACAACACAGACGACTCGCCACAGACCGACGCAACAGACTCACGCCACACAGAGCAACACAACACAGACGCCCACAATAGACCGACACCACTGACTGATGTTACTCAGACCGACACCACCGACCACCGTAGCACAGACCTCCACCACACAGACCCACACCACACAGACCTCCACCACATAGACCCACACTACACAGACCTCCACCACACAGACCTCCACCACATAGACCCACACCACACAGACCTCCACCACACAGACCCACACCACACAGACCTCCACCACACAGACCTCCACCACATAGACCCACACCACACAGACCTCCACCACACCAGACCCACACACACAGACCTCCACCACACAGACCTCCACCACACAGACCTCCACCACACAGACCCACACCACACAGACCCACACCACATAGACCCACACTACACAGACCTCCACCACATAGACCCACACCACACACCTCCACCACACAGACCTCCACCACATAGACCCACACCACACAGACCTCCACCACACAGACCCACACCACAACAGACCTCCACCACACAGACCTCCACCACACAGACCTCCACCACACAGACCCACCACCACACAGACCTCCACTACACAGACCTCCACCACACAGACCTCCACCACATAGACCCACACCACACAGACCTCCACCACACAGACCTCCACACACATAGACCCACACCACACAGACCTCCACCACACAGACCTCCACCACATAGACCCACACCACACAGACCTCCACCACACAGACCTCCACCACATATACCCACACCACACAGACCTCCACCACACAGACCCACAACACACAGACCTCCACCACATATACCCACACCACCACATATACCTCCACTACACAGACCCACACCACACAGACCTCCACCACACAGACCTCCACCACATAGACCCACACCACACAGACCTCCACCACATAGACCTCCACCACATAGACCCACACTACACAGACCCACACTACACAGACCTCCACCACACAGACCCACACTACATAGACCTTCCACCACACAGACCCACACTACATAGACCTCCACCACACAGACCCACACTACACAGACCTCCACCACATAGACCTCCACCACACAGACCCACACCACCCAGACCAAGTCGATGGGGAGCGAGGTGACTCCTAATTCCGCCGGTGTGAAAGGCATCAGCGCTTGTGATATAGAAAAGCTTAAATGATTAATCGCCTCATTTACGTCCCCTCGGTAGAGTTCTGACTTCCTGGTCCAAACACTGGGGGCCCTCCTGACTCCTGCCTCTCAGACTTGTTTGGCCTCTGGAGTCGGAGGGCCTTTTTAGGTGGACGGCTTTGATTGATGGGGCAGTTCTGGGAGCCGCGGGCTCTACCGGATAGTTATTACTTTATAATGGGAACATATAAGCAAAGGCCGTGTGCTTTTCATCAGTGCGGAAGGGAAAATACACAAGGAAGAGTAAAAAAAATCCCTCAGTCATTGTTGTGCTTGCAGTCTGTAGTGTTTAGACGCAAGTCTTGTGCGCAGATTTATGTTTTGTTGTCTCGTCCACGTCTCTTCTCGGGACTTTTTCCTTGTCTCACCGTGTTCTTTCCGTGCGGCTGCATTTATTTGTGTCCGCTGAGGCTAGATGAGGAACACGCTCCCTCTGGGATTGAAGGACTCATAAAAACAAACTTCCCATTGTGTTCCTCATCATGCTTCCATTTCAGGATGGAAGCTATTCTGAGCAATACTTGACTGAAAATACAGGTGAAAACAGCTTCGCTTCATTTAGCTGATGTGGATCTCAGAGTGTGGTCTGTGCTAATGTGCTAATGTGACACAGGACAGCGTTGAGAGCCGATTATCAACCCAAAGAAGCATTTCTAAAGAAAGGAAGGAGCTAAGTTTGACTTCACAGGGAAGCACAAAGAGCGTCATGTTAGCTAGCACCATCTTTGTTTTCAGAGTCTTTGTCAAAAAAGTGTTTTGCGTTGTTTTGTTTGTTTCTAGGTCACGTGTGTTACTGAAACATTTGAAAATCAGTGCACCCCAAAATGCGCTTGATCGGCATGTTTACATGAGGAGGACTTCCATTGTGAGGTCTGATCTGGGTCAAAGTCTCCATTCACACATTATCTGCTTGTTCTGTCCTGATCAACTGTTTACAGGTGTCGGTAGCTGCAGGAGATCAGAGCTGGTTAATGTTTAAGGGACTGGATGTGGTGATATCTCAGGCGCTGGATTACAATAATTACACTTGGATATTTCTGCAATACATTCAGCTGGAGAGATTCTTTAGCTCTCTGTGTAAACTCGAGCTTATATCATCACCAGATTAATGAACTGTGACTTCACATTTTCTTTCAATTGTCTAATTTAGAGACGGTAAAAAAAACAACCCACAAAATCTGTGTGAAATGGTCCAATTCACCAGGAACGCTAATAATGCACGTCACATCAGAAGCACATCAGACCATGTGCTTCTCCCTATTTTATGAGAATAGATGTAAATATGTGCAATCTGAAGAGCGGTTTAGTCTTTTTCTGACATTCCTGCAGCGTTCACAGGGAACTGGCATGTGTGCCGTGTGTGTGTGTGTGTGTGCCGTATATGTGTGTGTGTGTGTGTACGAAAATGTGTGTGTTGGCTGGAACACAGGATGTCATATACTTCCATCATGTAAACACTGAAGGAGTCAGATGGGGAAGCCAATATTGACTTTAGAAGCCGAGCCGGGCAGCAGCGACCGCCGTACAGATCACACGTGTACTCTGCGCACGTTATTTTTTTCCCGTTGAAATGCAGCGTACTTTGATTCTATAGGCAAAAGGATTCATTTGATAATGTCAGTTAATAATAACCAGGAGGGTATCTACATGCTGCTGCTCTCTGACGTTGAGGCTGTTGTTTGTATCTGAGCTGCAACACCTGACCAGGGAGCAGGTGTTTAATCAGGACCCAGGTGCATCGTGGGACACGCGCTGTGTACGTGTGCACGCCCCTGTGTTCCAGCTTTAATGAGCGCGTTTCCATTCAACCATCATTTTTCCTATGTGGAAACAGGAAAATGTTTCCATGCAGATTATGTCCTCTACGCTAACGATGACTGAGGTTGTGTTCTGTAACTCTGATCTAAACTCTGATCACCTTCACCATCAAAACTGACCCGAATCTTAACCATCAAAAACCGACTCTAACCTTTAACGTCAAAACACAAGTTTGACCGTCACCATCAACATTCACCTTAACCATCTCAAAATCCCCTTACTTAACGTCACAATTCACCTTTACCACAAAAACTCCCTCAAATTGGACCTTAAACTTCACCATCTAAATTTACCTTAACCTTTAGCAACAAAAAATCCCTTAACCTTTACCATCCAAAAACACATTCTAACCTTTACCATTAAAATGTGCTTTAA
This sequence comes from Takifugu flavidus, assembly GCF_003711565.1. Lineage (NCBI taxonomy): Eukaryota > Metazoa > Chordata > Actinopteri > Tetraodontiformes > Tetraodontidae > Takifugu > Takifugu flavidus. The sequence goes on from NC_079522.1 coordinate 9,218,665, forward strand.
AATTCAGCATTAAAAAGAAAAACCTTGATCTTCACTATCAAACAAAACACCTTAAATACCATCAACCTTATCTTTAACCTTCACCACCAAAATTCAACTTAGCTTTCCCCTTTATCTCAACCTTAACTGCGCCAACGTAAATCTGGACCTTCACAGCCACAGACGTCGGTGAGAGGAATCTGTAAATCTCAAAGGGAATCTTCTTCTGTCAGGAGGAGACAGGTCAGGGTGAGGCTCAGGCGGCGGCCGACACTCTGCAGACGCGCGTCTGTGTTTCCTCAACCCGTTGCTGGATGAAGCTCATGCTGGTGAGATAGTGGCGTTGTCAGAAGGTGCTGCCGAACGCAGCACGGCTGCAGATGTTCCAGGGTCACTGGCGGAGCCGAAGCTCTTCCATGTCGGCCCCTGACGGCCGGATCTGGGTTTCTTCTTCTTCTTCTTCTTCTTCTGTGACGCGGCTGCAGAAATCAACATGAAGTCACTGAATTTGAAATCGGCAGCTGGAGCCGACATGTGAGTTCATCCACATCACCTTTTGATTTCTTTGCCTTGAGTCAGACCCTGTGTGTGTGTGTGTGTGTGTGTGTGTGTGTGTGTGTGTGTGTGTATCAGTGTGTCCATTATAGTCTTACATGGTTTACATGTTGTCCCACAGATGTGTGGTTGGACCGTTAGCTATAAATGCTAACAACAGACGCTCTATTCCTCCTGCGTTGGCCTCAGTCCAACTTCCTGCTTCAGGATTATAAATCTGTATTTGCTCCACGATGTTTTGGTAAAATCGACCATCAATATATCTTATCAATAACCTGTCATCCGTAGTCTGTCCCCTTAAATCTGAGGGTTACAGAGACACACGGAGAGGAACAGCTGTCTCATGTAAAGGGGTTCACAATCTTCATTTGGAAAAGACAACAGTCCTGACTGGTCCTTTATGATCAAGACAACAGTCCTGACTGGTCCTTTATGATCAAGACAACAGTCCTGACTTGTCCTTTATGATCAAGACAACAGTCCTGACTTGTCCTTTATGATCAAGACAACAGTCCTGACTGGTCCTTTATTATCAAGACAACAGTCCTGACTTGTCCTTTATGATCAAGACAACAGTCCTGACTGGTCCTTTATGATCAAGACAACAGTCCTGACTGGTCCTTTATGATCAAGACAACAGTCCTGACTGGTCCTTTAATATCAAGACAACAGTCCTGACTGGTCCTTTATGATCAAGACAACAGTCCTGACTGCTCAGAACAGGAGAGGGGGACAACAGAGGGAGACAGGAGATGGAGACAGGAGAGGGAGATGTGTAATATATGTAAAATAAATGTACCACTAAGGGGGGGGGGGGGCTAAGAATTCACACTCAATGTCTCTGACCAATCAGGGGTGTGCAGAGGACCGTTTATACTTTGTGCTTCTCTGCTGTCCCTGTCGGAGATCACATCTGTGTACTAGTTTGCACCAACACATCTAGTGTCCTATAGATCGACCGTATGTTCCTACAGACTGGAGCGTAGCTGAGGCGCTCCTCTCGGCTCCACCAGGTGACAGCTTTTCCAGGTCTGCTCGCTGGTCATGGAATAACCTTCAGCTGCCTGCTTTTAGCGTTCCTGGAGAATTATAAACTCTCTTAATTACATGTCCCAATGGTTCTCTTACATCTGTCTCCCATCCGGCCTGAGACGTCCATATGTCTCTGAGAGGACCATGTGTCTCTGAGAAGTCCATGTGTCTCTGAGACGTCCATGTGTCTCTGGGAGGACCATGTGTCTCTGAGAGGACCATGTGTCTCTGAGAGGACCATGTGTCTCTGAGACATCCATGTGTCTCTGAGAAGTCAATGAGTCTCTGAGACGTCCATGTGTCTCTGGGAGGACCATGTGTCTCTGAGAGGACCATGTGTCTCTGAGAGGACCATGTGTCTCTGAGACATCCATGTGTCTCTGAGAAGTCAATGAGTCTCTAAGACGACCATGCATCTCTGAGACGTCCATGTGTCTCTGAGAGGACCATGTGTCTCTGAGGGGACCATGCGTCTGCATTGATGTCCTCCATTCTAAGCCTACCTCTGTAGTTTATAATGGCGCTCTGACTATGCTGGTTTAACCTGAAGGGAGTTCCCAGAGAAATAAGGGATAAATAAATATGCTACATTTCCAACTCTGAATCGACAGAAAGTTGATCACCGCAGGACTTTACGTCCCGCTCAAGTGTTTTTGAGCCGGTTCTCCAGGTGGAATTCCCCAGACCTTTTACACAGCCTCAACTGGGCTTTGTGTTTGACGCTACTTTGCAAATATTAGCATGCCATGGTAATCGGTATGCTAACATTTTCATTGTTAAGTACACTGTGTTAGTGTTGTGGAGCGGCCTGCCAGAGAACCTTCGGCCTCGACTTTTGCAGCCTGCTGGTTCTAAACAAGTGCTGGATCCTGTTGCCAAACCAGCCCGCTCAGAATATCTGTGGCTCCAGTGGAGCTCCATCAGGAAGGTCACGCAGGCTGAACCCCGGGATCCGCGCACGCGTGGACGGGATGTATAGATCCGAGGTGTACGCTCGCCATCAGGCTCGGTGGGGGTTGGGGATGTTGTTGGGATGATCAACTACCATCTGCTGGTAAGGTAACACCGATGGGGGCCAGTGTCCAGCTTGGGCGGGGGTGGTGGCAGGGAGGGTCAATGAGACAATCCCAGTCTGAATCTGCAGCTAAAGCAGGTTCGGAGCTCCTCTCGGGAATAAAATGTGCCTTTAAATTCACTTTTCTCACTTCATTAGTCCGTCCGGAGAGCCTGAGATGAAGTAAACAAGTGTTTATCTCCATATATTAGAATATGTATGAGTTCGCACAGCTGCATGATGGGAAATCTCATCTCCACCCAGAACTCACCATGGCTGCCAGTTGAACTGGTCCCACTCAGCCTGTCCGGGTCTCCTCGGACCCAAACCTGTTCCTGTGACCGGGCTTCATGATGTCATCATGTTTGTTTAACTGATGAATGTTGCTGCGTTTATGGATGCGTGGTCCTCAGTTTATGGTCCTCATAACTGGTTACGCAATAATCATCAGCACAGATAACTGAAGTCATTCTTTGGTCACGTGAATACACATTTATTTAATCCCCCAATGCATCCTTACCAGAGATGTTTGGATGGTTCTTTAGATTGTTCTATAGGGTGGAAAGCGAGTCCCCCCCCCCCCCCCCCTTGCTCGCTCTCTGTCTGTCTGTCTGTCTCTCTGTCTATCTCTCTCTCTCTCTGTCTCTCATTCGCTTCACCAACTAGGAAGCGCACAGTCACTTCTTTATAATCGGTGCGCGCCGGCCGAACGCCTGTGATCCGCCCCCCTCCCGACCTGCTGTCCGAGCGTACCCTGCCCGCCCGCCCGCCCGCCTGCCTGTGCGTCCGGACACTTTTTCCGCTCCTGCGTGTATAAATGTAGACGGTAACCGGAGCTGAGGGTGGGAGAGAGCGTCGTCGCCGTTTGCACCATGGAGGACTGTTGCTACCCGGAAAGCGAGAGGATGGAAGCGTGGCTGGACGACCACTTGGAGTTCACGCGCTCCTATTTTATCAGGAAGGCGTCAAGGTAAAAGAAGGATGGGGGGGCGCAGTCGACCCCATTTACTCCGTTTACGCACGGTCTGGTGAGCGTGAGCGCAGCTTTCAGGGGGATCTCTGCGTGTGCGCGTGTGCGTGTGTGTGTGAGAGGGCGTAGGGGCGCGCGCGCAGCCCCTATAGCCAATCAGGGGGCACTTAATCCCCCCCTGTTAGTTAAGATTTGTTTGAAAAGCAAAGATCCTGTTACCTCCCCAGGCGCGCAATCGATCACTGATCACGTGTGACCCGAGCCAGAGCTCTCCATTAGCGCGCGCCGGCCTGCTATCCGCGTGCCCGGCTCAGGTAGTTTACCTGCAGACAGGTTGGAGCAGCCACTTCACACACTGGTGTGATCATTAACTTTTACTGCCTCCAGTGAGTGTCCTTAATCGCAGCTCCAAGAGCTCCGCGCACAGCGATCATTTAGTGCAGGCTAAAAATAAAATAAAACAGATTTCAGGTGAATTTGTTTCAGCTAAAGTTTCCACGCCCCCCCCCAAAAAAAAACAAAACTAAAAGTAATGAAAGGCTTTATAAGGCAGTGGGCCTATTTAAATGTGTTTGTCTTTATGATATAAATGAGCTTTAGTGGCGTTTTGAGTATTTTTGTGTGCAGAGTTGTTATATTGGTGACAAATATCGTGTTTCATCGTGGTGATGTCATTATTTTGAGATTTCTGACCCTCTGAACGAGTAGCCGAAGGCTCCGATGAAAACACGCTGTCCTCGGGTTATTCGGCAGGACGCTCCAGCTCTGTGTTTGTTGTAGCAACGAGCCCCTTCACATCATTTCATCCACTCCACTCACCATGGCAACCCTCCTTTTTCATCATTTTAATGGACAACCACAATCTCATCACCACCCACCCAATATTTGAATCAGGTTGGTGGGGCACCTTTTATCCCAGCCGGTTGCTGTTCACGCTTTCTGGCGTAAGCGGATCAGACACTTCATCCATTGTTCTGCTCCAGCTGAGAAGAATTTCTCACAGCGGTATTGATTTGGCCACGCCCCCTCTGGATACATTAGGGTCAACTCTGTGGGGAGCTTGGCAGGCTGCTCTCCAATAACTGTCCATTTTCTGTCACTCAGCCCCTTTTATTGCCCAGAGCCTGAAAAGCTCCATGCGGTTAGATACCCTGGTGTTAGAAACAGAGCGTGTGACTGGCTGACAACATCCCAAAACACCAGCTGAGTCTGGTTTGTTGACCAGACACGATTTAGGCAACTCATCACTTTTGTAACTGGAGGCTTGCCGGTTCAAATCCTGAACCGGGTCATGGACTGGGTGCCCTTGAGCACGGCACAATACCCCCATTGGCCCACAGTGTGGTTAAATGTAGAGGTCAAATTCACTATCACTAATTTTCCCCAAAGGATCAACACCAGCCCACACTGGAAATGTTCACACCCCTGAGGCTAAAGCTAGCTAACGCGCTACTTTCCTTTTGGTCATGTGGAGGGTTATGACATCAGTTATAGATCTTTGTAGATTTTTATGTGAATAAAGATGCCAACCGACCAGTTTTGGCTAATATCATGCTCCTTAAACTACATTTTTACAATCTTCAACAGGGAGATGGTCAACGCCTGGTTCGCTGAGCGAGTCCACTCCATCCATCCGTCGGCTCCTAAAGAGAATCCTCCTCAGCATCCCAGGACCCAGCAGTCTTCCGCAGACTCTGCTGTCTCCTCAGCCTCCGCCGCCCCCCCGCCCACCATCACCCTGCCGGACTACTTCTGCCCCTCTCCAGTCACAGCCCCCAGCCCCGTCCCCGGCACCCCGACGCGTAAAATCTCAGCTTCGGAATTCGACCGCCCGCTCAGACCCATTGTGGTCAAAGACGCCGAGGGTTCTTTGACGTTCCTAAGCGACGCCGACCGCGAGACTGTCCCCGTGCGGGCTGCAGCGATGGGCGAGGGCGGAGGAGTCCACGTCGGGGGTTGCGACGAGGCAGGTAGTTGGTGCGGGCGCGATCGCTGCGCGAGGCTGCTGGAGCTGGTGAAGGAAGTGTCGAGTCATCTGGATGTGACAGCACTCTGCCACAAGATCTTCCTCCACATCAACGAGCTGATCGCTGCAGACCGCTACTCGCTCTTCCTGGTAGGAGTAACCAGCTCATTCCACTCGTTCAGCTAACGGATCGCCCTAGACAAACGTGCATCTTAAGCACAGAAAACACAATTTGTTTGCTTTGTTGCGTTTCGAAGCTAGTTTGAAGGTGACGCGTGTGAATACGCAGAGAGACACCTCTGACCCATTTCCAGGCTTTACTGCTGGCGTCGTTTGTTGCGAGGTTGTAGCTTGTGTGAACAGTGTCTGAATGCGGTTCCAGGTCGGCGAGGACAGCTCCAATCGAAAGTTTTTGGTCAGCCGCCTGTTTGATGTGGCCGAGGGATCCACGGTGGAGGAGTCCTCCAGTAGCTGCATCCGGCTGGAGTGGAACAAAGGCATTGTGGGACATGTAGCTGCCACAGGACAGCCGCTCAACATCAAGAACGCTTACGAGGTGAGAGCATGGCGCTGCACTGACGTCGTGTGTGTGTGTGCGTGTGTGTGTGTGTGTGTAGGTTTGTTTTCAGATTCACGTCCTTCTGCTGACAGAGCTCCGACCCTGAGGAGGTGGGGTGGGAGGGGTTGTGGGACAGAAGGCTAAGTAGGTCAGAATGCTCCTCTGGAGGGTTCTCACACACACACACAGACACACACACACACACACACACTAACACACACACACACACACACACACAGATCTAAGCACAGCCTGATTTTAGCCTTAATTTAGGATGTAACTTTAAACAGTCTCTCACTTTCACTGGAAACGTATTAATTAAAGCCCGAATCCTTCGATATAGACTTTTAATGTCTCCCTGAGGTGCCGCGAATATTAAAACCAGTTCTAAAGCACTTTACAATATCTGACGGTGAAAATGAGCCTATGTTCAGCCTTTATCAACAACCGATAGGTCATGACCTGAGGAACAGCAACAGTGACATGAACAGGCAGAACACTCGTACAGACCCGTCGGTGTCGTCGACGGGCAGTTTTGACTCTTTTTGAAAGAGGAAATGAAACAACCTGTGAAAATGGTGAATGACAAGTGTTTTAGTGTAAAATAATATTTGTTTCTCAGTCAGAATATCACCAGAATGTAATGACCCCTTCAGCGCGGTGACCTCTGACCTGTCCTTGACCTTTAGCCCCTCCAGGTGCTTGATTCTTGTGCACGTGTGTGCATGTCTGCATGTGGGTCACACCCCTGGATCTGTCCTCGTTGGTGTCCCGAGGCCAGACTCAGATGGAAGTCATTATTCTTCTCCTCACAGTTTCCACAAATACTTTTTCTTCCAGACTTTGTATTAGTTGCCATTGAATCAAAAACAGACAAAAACACAACGACTGGTGGTTCCCCTGCGTCCCCAACGTCCCCAGGAGACCCTGCTCACGGCAGGGTCCAAATCCCCCCATTGGCTTTTTAGGGAGGGAGGCAGCCAAATGGTGTTTGAGACGTGATCTTCACATCTTCAGGGAGGAGCTGTGTGAAGATAAATGTGCTTTGGGGGAGCTGATTTGCTTGATTCGGTGTATTCTGACTCTGCAGGACTCCCGCTTTAACGCCGAGGTGGACCTGATCACGGGTTACAAAACCCACAGCATCCTGTGTCTGCCAATCAAGAACCACCGAGACGAGGTGAGCAGGTTCCACTCTTTCCACTGCGAGGACGCTCGGAGCGTCAATCAGACTCTTCGTCGTGCTGATGGAGCGCCCAGCTGTGTTGGCAGCGGCTGCTTCTTCAGCTCGACGGAGACGCGCATCCAGAACCAGCCTAATGTTCTGAAGCCTCAGACAACCGGTGCTGAAGGAGGACAGACGAAAACACGCCTCCTCGACGTGATTGTCCCCCTCACGGATCCACGCTTTGTCCCACAGGTGGTCGGAGTAGCTCAGGCCATCAATAAAAAAAGTGGAGATGACGCTGCCTTCACTGACCAGGACGAAAAGGTTTGTAGCGTTCTCTAAAAACATCGGCGGCCATCTTCCTCCTGCTGTGAAGGCGTCTCCTTGGTGACGTTGTCCTCTTGACCTCCGCAGGATTTCTCCGCCTATTTGGCCTTTTCCGGCATCGTCCTCCACAACGCTCAGCTCTACGAGACGTCCCAGCTGGAAAACAGACGTAACCAGGTGGGTTTTTGCCGACGCTGGGACGCTCCCGGACACGAACGCATCGCCCTGTGTCGACCTTTGGCCTTTGTGCACGCGCAGGTGCTGTTGGACCTCGCCAGCCTCATCTTCGAGGAGCAGCAGTGCCTGAAGGTTTTACTCCGGAAGTTTGCGGGAACCATCTTGTCCTTCATGCAGGCCCAGGCGTGCACGGTCTTCATCGCCGACGAGGACTCTATGGTCAGAAAAAAACGATGCTACGATGCTACGATCATGCTACATGCTACGATCAGTGATGTCAGAACACATCAGAACCTAATACGAACTGCTAAGCTGCTACACACACACACACACGTGTTTGTGACATCTGTAAGGACAGTTTGGACACTGGGACACTTTTATTAGCAACAACCGTGACCAGAAAGTGATGCATGTGTGTCGTGTGCTGTTCAGACAGCTGCGGCGCTGCTCCAGGGTCCTCATTACCCCTGTGGACGCCACGGTTTATACTTAGGTGCATATTTACATTCCAAGCTTATTTCCGTCCGGCCGACATGCGGCGAGGACGTTTTCTGGCGTTTCCTTAGTAACAGCACTCGCTGACCTCCATCCTCAGGCATGCTGAGTCGTTGTGACCTCACATATCACCTATGACATCTTTACGTATGACATCATCACTCGTTACCTCATCACAGGAGAACAATATGTCCATTTGACGAGTATTAATGTGAACTCAGGCTTGTGTTGAGGACGACCTGGCTGAAACAGCAGGTGCTGATTCATTCTGTCTTATATATTTGCCCGTCTTAAACCACCCCAGGTCCGTTTTGATGAGAGCTCTGGTCCTAAATCTGCTCTCAAAGTAAAACAGCTTTGACCTCAAATGAACAAAAACAGCGAAATATCTCCGAGGACGCAGCGGCCGTCCCCGGCAGGCTGTCTCTTGCTCCCTTTTTTTCCTGTCCTGTCTTCTCTGTTGTCACTGGAACGTCTTGTGTGTCACCGGGAGCTTTTCCCATCCTTATCTGCCAGACGTACGTTCATACACAGCTGTCAGAATCGGCTCTGTCCTTTGTCTCGGAGGCCTCGGACGACTGTGTGTTTTGGTGATCCGGGACAGGCTCTTTCCTGTCTGTAAATGACACTTCGGGTCCTGATTTAAACACCTCTGCTCTGCGTTGGCTCGTTCAGGAACCCACTCAGAGGTTGGAGTGTGCTGTAAATTGCTCTGTGAAGCATTGAAGGCTGCATCAGGGTGGAGGGCTGCTGCGCATGAGCACGTGTGTGTGTTTTGGTTGCGCAGGAGTTTGACATCTGGTTTGCCTCCGGGCGAACTTTGTCCTCCTGACGAGTTTCAATCAGAGTTCGACCACACGTGTTTGAAACCAGGACGCCACAGAGGGAGCGTGCGGGAGCTGTGGTGGACTGAGCCCTCGCGCAGGTACAGGCAGGTGCTGCGCCGCCGCGGCAACCATCGAAGAACCCGAGCGCTGATTTGGCGCCAGGAGAATAACAGCGGAGGTCGCTCCCCTGGCCCGCCGTCTTCTTCTTATGTTTGCTTCAAAAGATTTCTGTAGTTCCTCAAATGCGGATGTGAAGACGCGAATCGTCCGATCGTGGATTAACAACATGACTTTAGTTCCTTTCAAGAGAAAAAGGAAGACAAGTCTGATTTATTTCAATATTCCTACACGTAGGAAAAAATTCCATTGTCCTGTGTCATCCTGTTATAAACCGTCACCCTGCCAGAGACTGCAGTAAATGTCAAAACATGGCCCGCTCCTTTTTTCTGTTTCAAACAGCTTTATTACCCTCGCCTAGAAACGTCAGGCCACACTAATCCCCCCGTTTCAAGGTGCATGCTTATACTTACAGGCACAGGGGCAAATATTTCCAAAGAAGCCTCATCCATCTCTAACATCCTTTCCCCACCTTTTAAAAATAGCCAAATGGTCTAAATAGTGCAAGTTGAGAGAAAACAAGTCCCTATAAGGGGGTAGCTTGCAAATGGAGAGCTGGAATGCTGAAATAAGCTCTGATTCTGGCGAGCCGCGATAGCTAATACATCAGCATTCCTTTTGTTGTGTGCGGAGATGTGTGGTGGAGCTGTGAGCTGTACCAGCGTGCTAAGAATGCAGCAGGTCAGGTGTTGAGGGGAAGATAACCGCCAGAAAAGAGCGAGGAAAAAAGCATGATGCTAGCTCTTGGCCAAACTAAGAGCCTGTTAGCTTTGCACAGGAGATCACATCAATTCCCAGAATGCCTATCACCCTTTTATTCTTTGCAGAACTCCTTCTCCAGTGTCTTTCACATGGAATACGAGGAGTTGGGGGAAGCCTTGGATGTCCCAAAAAGGTAAGATGATCACTCCCTCGACTCCTAACTGGAGTACGATTGAAATTGCTGCACATTAGCCTTGAGCGATAGTCCAGCTGTTTCCTCTACATATTAGTGCTAATGTTTCCCTGAATGTAAATGACCTTTCCTTGGTTTCCAAGCCCCTCTGACGTTTGTGCTCCAGGCATTTGGACAGAGAGTCTTTTTCCCCCACAGATGAAGAAAAAATGCTGCAGTGAAGCAGCATAGCGCGAGCCTCAGTGTATCCATTCAGTCAAACCAGTCTGGAGTAACAAGGCAGACACTTATTGACCTCTTACATGGTTTGGAAATAATCCTTCGCCTTTCAAACGTTGATCCCAGATCAGGTTTCTGTTCTCGTAACGAGGTTCTGTTGAATCGGTCAACTTTGACAGCTCCTTGGTCACAGTCCGGTTGTTGCGAATCACTGGACCCTGTCTAAGTGTCTCCAGGCCACGTCTGAGACACTAAATATAGGTGAGAGTCAAATAGACTCACGTTCTGACCCCAAGAGTCAGAGTCAAGTTAACATTCTCTACATTTGCGCTGTGAATTCGTCATCAAGTCGATTGTGAAGATTTGATGGTTTGATCATGTGCATGAAAACTGTGTTTTTAGCATTGTGTGCAAAGAGCCTCCATGATGGAAGTAATTACAAGAATAGTGTCAGGAACCAGTTAGGCGGGACTCCAGTGCAGAATAAACAACAGACGGTTCTGGATGTTCAAACGTTTATTTGACAAGTTCGTACTGTAAATCAGTCCAGGTAGGAAAACAAACCCGAATCCAAAAACTAGATAAACCCATCGTGACATGGGGGGGGGGGCTGGATGCTTGTACAAAAGACTGTTTGGCACAAGAAGGAATGGGAAGTGGACTTAAAAACATGAGAAGGGAAGCAGGGACAGGGTGTAGATGCAGGTGAGACACATGAGGTTACTAAGGGTTAGGGCAGACACAGGGAGGGCAGGAGAAAACACTGACAAAGACGAACACAGACAGAAGCTAACGGACAGCCACAGCTTCAGAACACGTGTAGGTTTCTAACGGTAACAACAGCCCCACTCACAAGCCCATAAAACTGTCGCTGAGTGTCCTGTATCCTCTCACATAAGCGCCTTGCTAAATAACCGAAATGAGTCATCCCACAGGCTAATGCTAAGTTCTGTCAGCTAACCAACAAAAATGCTTTTGCTTTCATTTTGGGTTGAACTATGATTGAAATTCTGGTTGGCAAATGAAACATACTATCCCTCCCTCCACTCGGTCCTGTCCCGACTGGGCCGAACTCCGTCCCCACTTGCTCGAGCACCAGATAACGAAAAAGAACGCTTTTATTTATGTTTGTTTAACAGATCCGAATCTTAAGTGGACACAGGAGACGGATGTTTTATGCTTAAGGCTTCACGACTTTCTGTTTCAAGCAGTTTTAGACCTCAGGTATGTTTGTCTTTGAAGATATGAAGGTAGAGATGAAAGGAGAGCGAAGCTTTCTGACATCAACTCCAGCCAGGAGGAGTCAACAAGCCCTAATCTGATTTAGGGTAGACCCCCCCCCCCCCATGTCGTTCTCCTGGTCTCCAGAGTGGCCTGGCCACCCTAGTTGCTGTGCAGCATCTAAAATTCAATCTTAATCTCCGTCTTAGCAGCAGAATCGGACCGCCTGTTTGCTGCTGAACACTGAGCTGCCTGTGTTGGTCTTGAAATAGCAAATATGCTCCAGATTAAGCCAATAAAGGCTGATTAATTATCCTGGCCCCTCTGCAGCGAGATGGGAGCGCTGCTACGAGGTCTCTGAAGCCAACGAACAAGATGAACCGCAACCAAAGCCGTTCTTCATGCCGCAGAGAGCTTCTGACCCCCGACGCCCCGCGTGTCCTCCGCTGAAGCTTAAGCTGCATCCTTAGAATGTTGTGGATGTTGGACAGCTCCTCTGGTGAAATAGCTCCCATCTGTTTGGACAGGCCTTTTAATCAGAAGAAGTGGAAACTAGGCCCATTCCCAACACAGCCATTGATGACAAAAAGCAGATGTCTAATTTTGTCACGTGTCACGGTTGGTTTCTGTAAAAAACGGGCACATTCGTGTCCAGGGAGGAGCTCTGCAGGATGGATGGATGGATGGATGGGTGTATGGATGGATGGATGGATGGATGGATGGATGGATGATGGATGGATGGATGATGGATGGATGGATGGGTGGATGGATGGATGGATGGATGGATGGATGGGTGGGTGGATGGATGGATGGGTGGATGGGTGGGGGATGGATGGATGATGGATGGATGGATGGCTGGGTGGGTGGATGGATGGCTGGATGGGTGGATGGATGGATGGATGGATGGATGATGGATGGATGGATGGCTGGGTGGGTGGATGGATGGCTGGATGGGTGGATGGATGGATGGCTGAGTGGGTGGGTGGATGGATGGATGGCTGGATGGGTGGATGGGTGGGTGGATGGATGGATGATGGATGGATGGATGGCTGGGTGGGTGGATGGATGGCTGGATGGGTGGATGGATGGATGGATGGATGGATGGATGGATGGATGGATGATGGATGGATGGATGGCTGGGTGGGTGGATGGATGGCTGGATGGGTGGATGGATGGGTGGATGGATGGATGGCTGAGTGGGTGGGTGGATGGGTGGATGGATGGATGGCTGGATGATGGATGGGTGGGTGGATGGATGGATGATGGATGGATGATGGATGGATGGGTGGGTGGATGGATGGATGGCTGGGTGGGTGGGTGGATGGATGGATGGGTGGATGGGTGGGTGGATGGGTGGGTGGGTGGGTGGATGGATGGGTGGATGGGTGGGTGGATGGATGGATGGGTGGCTGGATGGATGGATGGGTGGCTGGATGGATGGTGGATGGATGGGTGGATGGATGGATGGATGGGTGGCTGGATGGATGGATGGGTGGCTGGATGGATGGGTGGATGGATGGGTGGATGGGTGGATGGGTGGATGGATGGGTGGATGGATGGATGGATGGGTGGGTGGGTGGGTGGGTGGATGGATGGATGGGTGGGTGGGTGGGTGGATGGATGGATGGGTGGGTGGATGATGGATGGGTGGGTTGATGGGTGGATGGATAGATGGGTGGGTGGATGGATGGGTGGGTGGTGGGTGGATGGATGATGGATGATGGATGGATGGCTGGGTGGATGGATGGATGGATGGATGGATGGGTGAGTGAGTGGATGGATGGGTAATGGATGGATGGATGGATGGATGGATGGGTGGATGGATGGATGGATGATGATGGATGGATGGATGGGTGGTGGATGGATGGATGGATGGATGGGTAAATGGATGGATGGATGGATGGATGATGGATGGATGGATGCGAGACCCTTTAGATGTTTGTGGATGTAATCAGGTCCAAGCTGTTGGTGGCGACAGGTGCGGATGGGGGACGATGACACGGTGGTAAAACGTTACCCAGAGGACGACAGGTCTTAAAAATGAAACTGGGGATTAAAAGTCATCTTTCATCTGAATTCTGAAGCTTATTGCTTCAAAGGGCCGAAGGATGATGTCACCGTGTCCTCTACAGTCAGTCCGAACTACTCTTTAGGTTCTAGGTTCTACGTCTAATTGAGGCCCACCCTCATAGAGTCCAGTCTAGCCTCGCCTGAGGTCACATGACCACTGACTGCTCCCTCTGTTCACGGCGAGTCCTCTCGGGTTTTGTGTTTCCTTTGTGTCTCTGCAGCAGCGTTCAGTTGCTATGACGATGTGGTGTGTCTCTGCAGGGACTGTGATGTCAGCCAGATCAACTACATGTATGCTCAGTATGTCAAGAACACCATGCAGACGCTCAACATTGCAGACGTGACCAAGGACCAGCGCTTCCCCTGGACAGTCCGTATATCGTGTCTTTATCTTGCTTTCTTCTTCTCTCTTTTTTGTTTTCCCACGTTCAGCGCTTGTGTTTCTCCCATGTTCCTGTGATAGGGGGAGAATCCAGATCACACCAATGACCAGATTAAGAGTTTGCTCTGCACTCCCATCAGGAACGGAAAGAAGGACAAAGTGATCGGTAAGAGCTTCGGGTTGGACGCTCTCCAGCGCTGAGCTGTTTTACGGTCCTCGTCTGGACAGGACGGCACACGGAGGCCACGGTGATGCCGAAGCTTTCATAATCTCGCCATTCCATCCATCTCGATGATTATCATCAGTATAATTAGCTGCTCGCAGTGCTACCACTGTGGCTAATGAGCCTGGGGGTCCTCCTGTCCTCTGCTCCAGCCTGTCCTCCTCCAACAAGACCAACAAGACCTCCTTTCTGTGTCATTCTTATCTAACAAATTGCCCCAGAAAAACCTTTTATTCTTGATTAATGGTGCATTAGCGTCAGAAACGCCCTGTTGTGTTTCCTGGAAACACGACCTGGTATTTAATCCTCATCAGCCTGTACCTCTGTAGGGTAAATAAGACTCGGCTGCTGCTTCTTCTTTTTCTTCTTCTTCTTCTCTGAACTGTAGACATGTTTCAGATCAAAGCGGCCAAGACCCCAGCAATCAGGGAGCGGAAGAGGGCCGATGCCATGAAGACATTAGTGGACTAAAAACAGACACTTTGTGTGTGTCAGCCTGCCTTTTCGCCATTATTCAGCCTTTCAGGCAGCAGCCTGCACATTTTCTTGTCAGCCCTGAACGACTGTTCTCTGCAGCTCAGCCGCTTGCTGGCTACAACCACGAGGACAGTTTCTTTTTTATTCAAATCCTTTTATTGAAAAAATAAATAAGTTCCAGTACACAAAAAGTGAAAATACCAGCAAACCTGCTAAGAAGGAACTTTTATAGTTATTTCTGGATGGCACTCCTCTCTAGAGCTTGGAATGTCTTTAAGAAGGTTCTGAGATGGGTTGACCTTCGAGAGGCGAGCTTTGTGAATTAGAGAGTGAGGAGCTTGTGGAGAAGACCTGTAGAAGACCTTTTTTCTGATGGAGAAAGGTTCAAATCCTTATCAAGCTAATTTTAGCCTGACTGTAGGAACTTGCATTAAATCTGACAACACTGTAGAAGTCTGAAATGGAGGTCCTGAAGAGAGGACAATGTCCTCAACAGGTTTATCAGATGGAAAGGGAAGGTCGGACATCAGAGTGAGAATGTAGTGCCTTGCCTCTAAAACAATGGGACTGAGGAAGTCGGAATTCTTCGGCTTATTTGGTCAAACGATGCTGTTATCCATGATAAGATCTTTAATCTGAACAATTCCTTTTCTCTGCCACTTCTGAAAGGCAGTCAAGACAGTTTTAACCAAGCTCTCCTTCCAGCTCTGGTGGGGGGCGGAGACAGCAGCAGATTCGCGATGTCATGTGAAGGTGACCAACCGTGAACGTGCTGTTCAGAAGTGTGTCGTGCTTTTCTACCTTTATACAGTCGCCAACTTGCAGATACTTTAGATGGCGAATAGACGCGTTTTTCTTTTTGACCTGAATGTACTCGACATGAGCGACCTCTGACTGAGCTTACCTGACAACACTGTTGTACTCCTCTTCATACCTTAGCTCTTTCCTCTTCCTGTAGTCTGGTTGTACTTGTAGTCTTAAATCCTGATGACCAGTCCAGTGTTGATGTTTGCCTTTGATTCACTTTTATAACTACAACACAACCAGCTGCTACATTTAAGGATTATAGCGAAACACAGTTACTAATGAAGCAGTTATAGTCTTAAGAAATGCAAACACAGAAAAATGAGAACATGGAGACTCCACACAGACACCAGGAGAACATAGAGACTCCACACAGACACCAGGAGAACATGGAGACTCCACACAGACACCAGGAGAACATGGAGACTCCACACAGACACCAGGAGAACAGGGAGACTCCACACAGACACCAGGAGAACATGGAGACTCCACACAGACACCAGGAGAACATGGAGACTCCACACAGACACCAGGAGAACAGGGAGACTCCACACAGACACCAGGAGAACATAGAGACTCCACACAGACACCAGGAGAACAGGGAGACTCCACACAGACACCAGGAGAACATGGAGACTCCACACAGACACCAGGAGAACATGGAGACTCCACACAGACACCAGGAGAACAGGGAGACTCCACACAGACACCAGGAGAACATAGAGACTCCACACAGACACCAGGAGAACATGGAGACTCCACACAGACACCAGGAGAACATGGAGACTCCACACAGACACCAGGAGAACAGGGAGACTCCACACAGACACCAGGAGAACAGGGAGACTCCACACAGACACCAGGAGAACATAGAGACTCCACACAGACACCAGGAGAACATAGAGACTCCACAGAGACACCAGGAGAACATGGAGACTCCACACAGACACCAGGAGAACATGGAGACTCCACACAGACACCAGGAGAACAGGGAGACTCCACGCAGACACCAGGAGAACATGGGGACTCCACACAGACACCAGGAGAACAGGGAGACTCCACACAGACACCAGGAGAACATAGAGACTCCACACAGACACCAGGAGAACATGGAGACTCCACGCAGACACCAGGAGAACAGGGAGACTCCACACAGACACCAGGAGAACATAGAGACTCCACACAGACACCAGGAGAACATAGAGACTCCATACAGACACCAGGAGAACATAGACTCCACAGAGACACCAGGAGAACATGGAGACTCCACACAGACAGTCAGACCACAGAATGAAACCCAGGATCTTTTTCGGTTGCGTCATCTTTACAGTCTTCGTGTCCCGTCTGTGGACGTGTGTGTATCTTCAGGTGTGTGTCAGCTGGTGAACAAGATGGACGAAGCCTCGGACAGTGTGAAGGCCTTCAACAGGAACGATGAGCAATTCCTGGAGGCTTTTGCCATCTTCTGCGGCCTCGGCATCCAGAACACACAGATGTACGAGACGGTGGAGAGAGCCATGGCCAAACAGGAAGTCACCCTGGAGGTCAGTCACACGTGCGTGTTCAGAGGCGCACGGGGTGTGATGTGTGTGTGTGTGTGTGTATGTGTGTGTGTGTGTGTGTGTGTTCCATGAAGGTCTTCCTGGGTGAGCTGAAGGTCATTATGTGATGCTCGGTACTTTTCCTCACGGCAACAGCTAAACACAAATGGACATGTTGGACACGCGTCTCATTAGGAAAGAAAATCCTTTCCGGTGAAGATCGGTGGTTCGTGCCGCTCGACATTCCGATCAAAATCCGTGTAAACGGTCACTCTGATCCGAGGGGTCCTTCCACACGTGCGTGACCTTCTCTGCGTCTGACCTTCATCCACGAATGAAGGGAACGTTGCTTCTTCTACTGTTCAGCAACCTTTGCCGCACGTGTCCCAGTGAATTAATCCTGATCAGCTGCTCTGTGCACGTACGTGCACGCTTTAACTGGATCACTTTATTGCAAGTCTACATAAACAGAGAAGATGGAAGTTCCCCTTAGAATGGTTTCAATTAGACTGTAGGAATAAAAAATGAAACCGTGGAGACCAGAGTGTTTTAAGCGGTCGAGGTTCGAACATCTGCCGGTAAGTTTTGGAGGATCCGCTTTGTTCCTTACCAACGTGTTGCCAATAAACATGACCCCAATCCCAAGGAACGTCGTGATCTCTGACCAGTGTGGGGTTGATTCAGCTTCCTCAGATGGAGACGGATGTCAGGGGTCTTGATTTGGCCCGAGATCAGATGTGACCTTATTTGTTCCAGGTCTTGTCATATCACGCCACTGCCTCCGAGGAAGAATCGCGGGAACTCCAGGTAACCGTGGTAAAGTTGAATTTTTCAGTACGCACTTCTACACCCGCAGGAGCGACAAAACACAGTTTCTAGGGTTGATGCAATAGACACAGTAGACAACAAAGACATGAGACATGTCCCAGGGGTCCGGCCTCCACCCACCAGGTTGGGTCACTCGGAATCGAGTACGCAGGCTTTGGCTTTTGGGTCGATCCATGAGGCCGTTAACAGGCTCCATGATGTATGAAAAGTCACATGACCAAACCCTCTCACTGAAACAGCCTATTGACAGTTCAGCGGCGCTTCGGTCCGAGTTCTGTCCCAGAACCCTGAGAGGTTGATCCAGGCTTTTCACTTGTCTACGCCAATCGTAGAGTTCCGGCATGAGTTTTTTATCTTCTCTTCAAAGGTCGCCACGGTGCCGTCCGCTCAGTCACTGCGGCTTCTGGACTTCAGCTTTAGCGACTTCGAGTTGTCCGACACGGAAACCACGCTGGCCACCATCCGCATGTTCGTCGACCTCAACCTGGTCCAGAACTTCCAGATGAAGTACATGGTAAGAACCCGAGCAGAGTCCAAAGTAACAGTACTGTAAATGGTTTCAAACGGTTTCCCCATTCACCTGTTCGCCAGTTCTTGTTTAGCTAATGTCAAGAGCTAATAATACCATCGTTATTTCCAGCGTATTGATCTTTCAGCTAAACAGTGTCTCTAAAACGATGTTAGATGTGGGCGGCGATCATTGTTTGCCTTTCCCTGGGTTGTGATAAAGCAGGAGCTGGCGGATGGAATAAGCTCCAGCCCCCACCCCCCACTAAAGTCCACTAAAGGGCCCCTTATGGTTCTGTGTAGCCTCTCAAAGTGAAAACTGAAAACTATGTAGCATGGTGAACTGTAGCTTCCCTGGTCTGTGTGGAGCCTTTGGGGAATTTTGGGGAGGTGCATCTCTGTAGCGGTTGGAGAGGGCCGACACGTTCCCGCTGTATAGTGTATTTTTGTGTGTGTTTCTGTGCTCTGTGCCTCTCTCTCTCCTCTCCTCTCCTCTCCTCTCCTCTCCTCTCTCTCCTCTCCTCTCCTCTCCTCTCCTCTCTCTACCCAGCCCCCCCATCAGCAGGAGGGTCCCCCTACATGAGCCTGGTCCTGCTCAAGGTTTCTTCCTGTTAAAGGGGAGTTTTTCCTTGCCACTGTTGCTTGTCTGGGGTCAGGCCCTGGGATTCTGGAAAGCGCCTTGAAACAATTTTGACTGTATAAGACGCGATATAAATAAAGATTGATTTGATTTGATTCCCTGCGCTCTCATCAAAGCCGGCGTTCCGGTTGTGCTGTGGTTGTAGAATTTATGTCGATGGGTTCTGAGTGTGAAGAAGAACTACAGGAAGAGCGTGGCGTACCACAACTGGAGACACGCCTTCAACACGGCTCAGAGCATGTTTGCTCTCCTCAAGTCTGGACGCTTGCAGGTCGGCACAGCCCCAAACAGACAGAGCTGCCAGCTGTTTGCCATCAGGAGCTCTCGGCAGCCGTGGTGATGGTTTTCCTCTCTTTCTTCCCCTGTTCTCTCTTTCGTGGGCTGGCAGAACAACCTGAACGACCTGGAGGTCTTAGCTCTGATGATTGCCACTCTGAGCCACGACCTGGACCACAGAGGAGTCAACAACTCCTACATACAGAGGTAGGACAGAAGACCCACGTCTTGATTGTCCACGCGAGTGTGTGTGGGTGTGTGTCGTGTCTAATCACAGCCCTCTGAGTGTGTGTGTGTGTGTGCATGTGTGTAGGAGTGACCACCCATTAGCCCAGCTCTACTGCCACTCCACCATGGAGCATCACCACTTCGACCACTGCCTCATGATCCTCAACAGCCCTGTAAGTGCTCCCTCTTGAAACGTCTTTGGTGTTATGGTGGTTTTTGGTTTCCGTGGACACCATCTTCTCTAATCACATCGTCACACGACACCGGTTGTTCTCGGTTTTCCGCGGGGCTTCATCGTTGTTCTTCTCTACCTCGTCATCTCGACTGACTTGAGTGTTCCTGCCCTGTAAAGGCTCACGCTGGTGCCATCAGTAGGGTTTGGATCTGGCTCTTGTGGAACCTTAACCAAAATATGAGGTTGTTGCTGTTTTGATCTTCAGTTTGGAGAATCTGATTTAATTGTAGTGAAAATGGGGCTAAGACATGAAGAAAGCTGTCGGGTTCGTGTCTCTGCTGAACAAGCAACTGCTGAATGGACAGAGAAACACCTGAGTCGCTGCACGGTGTGTCCTTGAACGCCACACAGGCCTCAGAGATGACTGGTTATGTATTTATATAGCCAACAGTTCTCCAGATTTTAGAAGCTTATAAAGAAATAAGGAACAACTGTCGCATAAAAATGGTGCTAATAGCGCTTAAAGTAAACACACAAGGAGCTATGCTCAAAGTTATCCCGCAGCCCCTGAACGCATCACCGTTGCACCACTGCGCTGCTAATAAATCGCTTTTAGGGTTGCTAAGAGCATCTTGACAATGACTTTAATCAGTTTTTTAAACTTGACCGGAGTGTTTCCAGGAAAGGAATGTTGCAGTTTAGCTGTTAGCCTGCCGTGGCTAAATGCAGCCGCACCCACCTTTACCATCTTAAAAGGAACTTGAATTAAACTTGGATACTGACTTACTGCAAATACACATAAAGACACTCATACACACTCCTCAACGCAGTCAAACACACTAGTAGTGAAAAAAGGACTCGGGACAAAAGCTGAAATCAGTGCAGCGTCTGCATTTTGGCGTTGCCATGACAACCCCACAGTTACCTAATGTAACATGAGTAGTACAGAGGTGACACCAAAACAGATACATACTAGCAATGAAGTAACTTCAAAATCTCTCCGTCCTCCGTCTCCAGGGAAACCAGATCCTGAGCAGCCTGTCCCTGGACGAGTACAAATCCACTCTGAAAATGATCGAGAGGGCTATTCTGGCCACGGACCTGGCCCTGTACATGAAGTAGGTACCAAATGTCAAGTCCAGATGGAGCTCGGAGTGAAGAGTGATTTAGAGGGATGGAAAGTGAAACAAAATAGTTTGTGCTGTAGCAGAAAGGCAGCAAACTTCACAGCCACAGTTTCTTATTGTTAGCTTTTAGCATTAGCGGCGTTATTTTGAAACAGAAGTATAAGGAACAGATTTCAGTAAATTCTGAAGCATGTTGTTAAATTGGACAATTTTTTAAAATGTTATCTGAAACTGCCGAGTAGCACTTTCTCAGCATATTGTAATTTATTTTTTTTCAATTTTTGTAACTGATTTCCATCATTTGCTGATATCTTTTGAACTTTTTACAGAAATTCCCCATTTTTTTATTTTCTAAAGTTATATTTTCAATTGTCTTTGCACCTGAAGAGAATGTGATTAACAACTTTACGCACACGTGCTCATGTGTGTGTGTGTGTGTGTGTGTGTGTGTGTCTCAGGCGGCGTGGGGAGTTCTTTGAGCTCACCAAGAACAGTCAGTTTGTCTGGGAAGATGAGCAGCACAGAGACTTACTGAGGTTGGTGCTTTGTTGAAACATGAACCTTGTCCTCAAATTCCATTGGTCTCGAGGACATTTGGGAGTAAATGAAATAATCTGAGGGTTGGAGCCTTTTTGTTTCCTCCACTTAGGTCCCCTCCACTGGTGCTCCCCTGTGTTACACCTGTAGCCCAAAAAACACACTTTTGAATAGGAACTTTAGTGTTTGTGTTTTTTTTAATCGTCGTCACTTTTGAAGTGTAATTCTACTTTTAAATTTCAAGGTTAAACTCTAGATGTGACCACAGTGATTGAACTACTGGGTTGGGAAGTACTCGCAGACGCATGCGTAGAAAAGTCCAGTGACTCCTCTAAGAAGCTTGTATTCATGTTGCTAACTGCATGTTGCTAACTGTGCTAATATACTAGACTAACTCTTAATGGGGGGCTGTAAAGAAGGTTTGTTATCTGCAGTATCTCTCTCCCCTCAGGTCAATGCTGATGACTGCATGTGACATCTCAGCCATCACCAAACCCTGGCCCGTGCAACAAAGGGTAAAAGAACCCAAACTATTTTAATAGCAATTCTTAATTGTATTTAAAAGAGGTAGTGTTAATTTATCAAATTATTGATTTTTTTTTTTGGGGGGGGGGGATTGACACTTAAGTAAGCTTACCGATTAAAAAGGTGAAAGTTTCGAGTAAATTTCGCAAAGGCAGCACAGCTGGCTGAGAGTTTTCTGGATTTGTGCCCTTCCTCGTGCGAAACTCCCTGTCTTTGTCATTGCTACACGTGTTTGTGTTGCATGCAAATAAAAAACAAAGTTTCAAAAGTTTCAAAAATCCTTAGCAATGGACACAAAGATCATTTAGACAGTTCTGGACGGGAACTACAACTAAGTTGCGTCCTCGATGATGTCCAGAAGAAATCCTGCTGCCATAACCCATGTTCACCTCCCTCCAGCCCTCCCGCTTCCCTCTAACCCAGTTTCTGAGTCTGGCTCAGGGGGTAGCAGCCTCAGCAGGCAGGCCCAGACACTCCTCCCCCCAGTCACTTCCACCAACACCTGAGGGGGAATCCGAGGGCCAGCTGAGGTTTATTCACTCTTCAGCGTGTCCTAGGTCTGTCCTCTGGGCGTCCTCTCATATGTGAATGCACAAACCTCCCCAGGCAGGCGTCCGCGAGGCGTCCTGGCCAGATGTCCCAACCACCTCAACTCTCTTTACTTTGAGCTCCTTCCAGATGTCTGAGCTCTGCACCCTACAGACGAAACTCATTTCACTCCTTTGTATTGGTGATTCTGTCCTTTCGTTCCTTACCCCTAGAGAGGTGAGAGCTGGAACCTAATGACACTGAGAGACTTGCCGTCCAGCTCAACTCTGTCGATCTCCTGATCCACTCTTCCCTCACTTGTGAGGATTCCACGATGCTCCAGCCAGAGCACTAACTCCTCTGAGACCGAGGGATGGTCCAGTGCTGTTTAGGGTTAAACATGGTGGCTACTCTGAACTGTTTGACAACAGTCAGGAGCCGGGCCCCAACCACAGGTGCAGGAAAACTACCCTTCCCTCCCCAGGTCTGTGAACAGGCCCACATCGGTGGTAATAACTCCAGTTCCACCCCTGTTGGGGGCTTTGGTTCCATGTGTTGGGGTGAAGGTGACTCTACGGAGGTGGAATCACAAAGCTCGGCCTGCCAGCGGTCCATGTTGCACCGAACCCTGAGGATTCCTTCTGCGGATGGTGGGTCTACTGGAGGACAAACCCACGTCTCTGCTTTGGGTTGGGCCTGGTCCGCTCACGCCGGCAAAGGCTTAAGGCCACCAGACTCAAGTGCCAGGTGCTGACCCCCAGCCCTGGTTCACCTTGAACCGACCAATGAGCCCAACCAGGGATGCATTTCCCCAGACCAAATCGCCTCTATGATCATTTGGGCCCTCAAACTCCCCCAACGGGACGCTCAGCCTGATTGGAGAGTCCAGTATCTCTGACATCCAGTTGGTGTTTATTGAGAGGAGAGTATGGATGGGTGTAATAATGTGGAGGCGGGATTGGACAGTTTTATTGCCCGTGTGAGCAGAATACTACAACTCATAAAACATATACAGACCTTTATGCCGTAGACCGTCTGTGGAAAAGTATTTGTGTTCACAACATCAACACCTTGGAGTTTTCAAACCAAAAAGAAGTTGTGGTGTCACTTTTTGGCAGCTGGAGGTAACGCAGAGGCTTCTGGGTAACTTCTGTCCTGCTGGTTCTGGCTGCGTACTGTCGAACCCGCTTAGTTCTGTGAGCCTGTGTTCTCGGGGTCGTTGCCATGGTGACAGCCGCCTGTCCTCTTTCTGGTGTCCAGACATTTGCTGGTCCTGTTCTCCTCCTCCACCACTCTGGGAGTGGCTGGACCTCCAATATTTGGAGTAAATAACTTGAAAAATAACTCCAGGTTTTGTCTGTTCTGTCCGTCCAGATTGCAGAACTGGTGGCGACCGAGTTCTTCGAGCAGGGAGATAAGGAAAGACGCGAGCTGAACATTGAACCCAGCGTGAGTGCTCGTCCCTGTTATCACACTCCTCTGTCAACGTGGCCCACAGGGGGCGCACTTCTCTTCCTTTCCCTCGTTGATTTAAATTTATTTCCCAAATTCATTGTGTTGATATTGTTTTCATATTTTTGGGGGGGTTTGGCACCACCACCATGTGACCACAGCCAAACCACTCAAAAGTCCATGGCAGACACTTTGTCAACGTAGATTTGTGTCTTTTCCGTTAAGGACCTGATGAATCGAGAGAAAAAAGACAAGATCCCCAGCATGCAGGTGTCCTTCATTGACGCCATCTGTACCCAGTTATACGAGGTAATCCTGCCGACTTTAGTGTCCGTCCAGAGGTTTCCCCACTGCCAGGGGGCGAATGTTCGGTTTTGGACTCGGTGGAAAAATCCCATCAGGTTTTTTTTCCCCTGTTACATTGAAGTCTTTGTCCCCGTTTCAGACATTGGCCGGCATGTCGGAGTACTGCTCCCCACTTTTGGAGGGCTGTCAGAAAAATCGACAGCAGTGGAAGCATTTGGCCGAAGAGTGCGAGAAAGGATTGGTCAACGGCTTGGTGTGATCCCAACAACCAGCAGACATTTCCAGGTTTTATCCTCCACGTAATGCGCTCCAAAGATGTAGGTAACCGCATGGAAATGATTTCAGACGGACGGCGAGGCGGCCAATGAGCACGCGCCCTCAGCTGAGAGCCCACTTTTTTTAAAGCCGAACTTTACTGCAGATTATTCTTTCTCAACAAACACGGTTTGGGGTTTTAAATCCATCGCTGAGACTTTGAAAAGCTGCACAATCTCATGATAAATCTGAAGTTCTCTACTTATCACCCCATGAAGCCTGGTAAATGATTCTGGATGGGTCATGAGGGTCTGGATCTCAATGATATGCTAATAGGTTTTTGATTGTCCCGGCTTCACTGTAATTAACCCCAGAAGATGAAGGTCGCGACTGCGGTGGTAAAGGGGTTGGTGTTCCATGGTCCTGCGATACCCATATTGAAATGTTGGGAATATCTCTGATAAAGGCAAAGGTTACTTTTGGACATCTTTTGACCTCCTGGCTACGCAAGCATGCCAGGTCTCTGGAGCACTCCTGTTGTGTGCCAGCAGGGGGCAGAGCGGGACGCACCCACTGACCCCAATTTAGCGTGCACGAGTGCTGAGTTAAAACTACTGATTTGGCTAAATATTTGCAATATATCATGGTTATATGTTCCGACCCGCTGGCCTCACTGTTCCGGTCCCGCCCAGAGAATCAACCTGTGTCTGTTATGTTACATATAGCCACCGTTCTTTCCTAGATCTCAGCAAGATTTTTATTTTTCAGTCAAGCTCTGACGGTGATTTGAGTGGGATCCACGAGCCGCTTTGCTCAGAACGCACAAGCCGCATGTGGGAGATTAATGGCGGAACCGTGAGACGGGCCTGGCTGTCGTCGCCGCTCTTTTACCACCAGAGATAACAGTAGACTCAGCACTAAGCTCATTTTATTACATAGCTTTTTTATTTTTTGCACTTTGAGTGACTTTCCAGCTGATATTTCACCTCCGCTCTCACAGGTAGTGGACTGTAGGGCAGCACTGACTCCCCAGGGATCAGTACCATTATATCTTTACATTCACACTGATCTAACATGTCTGTTCACAACTCACAATACCAGAAAGTTGTCTTTTGTACTCATCTGAACTATTGCATATTTATTTTGTATTGTATTTATTAGAGTTTCTATATTGTAAAGTTATCTCAGAGCACACGATTCTTTATATAGAAATGTAGTTTTCATACTGTCTCTGCATTTTTGGATGGGAACGAGACTTTCCTGTGACATTTAGAGTTGTAGCATGTTTTTCTTCCCAATGCGAAGGAGCCAGAGTAGACCTGACAACGAACAGGTCTAGAATTTTTCCACTGCCTTGTGATAAAAAGGATCGATTTCACAAATAAAGAAATAAAACCCCCAAGCCTTTTGTCTCGTGCTGTTTTGTTCCATCTGAAAGGCACCAGGTTTGCATGAAAGCATTTATTCTGGGTCTAATTCGTGTGCCACTACTTTTGTATTGCACTGCCACCTACAGGTACAATGGAGTAATGTCACAAACGTCTCAGTGGAAGCTTTATTTACGGAATTTATTAAAAGTTAAACATATTTACTTCTGCTTCTAAAAGAAAAGGGCGACTATGAAAAGAAGGAAAGCTAAAGCACAACTAGAGAGAAATATTTACATCAATGTCGGAGGAGCTGCTGCTCATCAAACGGAGGGTAGAAAGTTGAAAGAAGAGAGCAAAGAAAAAGAGTCCCCGACATACAGGATACGAGGCGGAAAGATCAGCTGATTTCTCCACGGCTGGTGTGGTGTGCAGCGTCCCCTAAAACGAGTCGGTCTTCCTGTACGCCACCATGCTGTTCACCTTGTGGATGGATGTCGTGAAAGACCGCAAACGCACCTCCTCCGACTGCTCGATGATCTGAGGGCCAGACTCCACCCACTTTTCAGGCACCACCATATCTTTGTCAGTGTACACCAGCAGGTCGAAGGCACCTGGACAGAACGCACAGTTGGTCACATAACAACCCTCCAAACCCACGGCCGGATGGTTGGAAGAGAGACGTTCGGGAACTCACAGGGTGTCTCAAGCAACGGCAGGAAGGTAACTGTGGCTGTAACCTGTCGGATGACTGAGCGGATCTCATCCTGAATGGTCTTGATGGATTTTTCCCTGGGAGCGCTGGGAAACACGCCAGAGCCGAGTGAACATCGGGATGCTGTGGACAGTTACTACACGACGGCTGAGCAACACTAGTAGGTAGCACACGGAGCTGAGTGTCAGCATGCTAAACCATCCCACTCCACCACTGAGACATGGTGAATTAGCATCGCCACCGTAAACCTTTTTTATGGAACACTAACGGTGTAAAAACAGCCAATAAAAGCTAAAGGAAATGAAAGGCTGAGGTGGAGATGACAAGTGAGAAGGAATCCAGCCAAATGAGGAGAAATCAGTCACTGACCTGCTCTCCTTGGCCGACTTGTCACACTCTATGTCGAACTGCCATCTCTCCAGCACGTCGTTGGTTTCCAAACTTGTGATCACCAACACCAGTTTCTGCACGGTGCACTCAAAGAGCCACTCTGAAACACACACACACACACACACCAGACATTGACTGAAGCTGACCAGCAGGAATGAATTAATGCAGAAGATCATCCAAAAGTGGACCTTTGAGCTGAGACACCACATCGGTCAGGTAGTTCTTCAAATTGGGGTCTGTGGTCTGCTGAAGGATCATGTCATAGTGGGTGACCCGTGTGAAAGTCTCCGGAGGATAGATGCCTCGCTGATACAGGATGCTGTTGATGCCAAAGGCTGTGGTGGAAAGACTGCACGTTAAAGTGGAGATGCAATCGGCAAAGAGCAGCCAAATACAAGTAAAAGCAGTTGTGTGGGACCTCCCCGTCTACCAGAACCAGTCCTGTACACCTCCAACCCCCCAGCTCAGCCCGTCCATCGAGGGTGCTGAAGGCGTCAGTCCTCGAGGGCCACGATCAGGCCGGGTTTTCTGTCCTACCAGGCTGAAAATGCTTTCAGTGGGATAGAAAACCCGCCTCATCAGCGACCCCTCGTGGAGAGCTACCGCAACTGCACACGTAAAACAAACTCGCCATCACGCCCACGAAGCCCACTCACAACAACCCATTATCACCCCCACATCCACAAAAATGGAGAAGCCGTCACTGAATCCCAGTCTGCCGGGCGTCAACACCTCACCAGGATGTGTTCTCTCGGCCCATTTCTATCCACCCGTGGGCTACAACACCAGCGTGCACACGGCGTTGTAACGCCAATCATGTCCACCTCAAAGTCAATTAAGTGGGAATCAACAACTGCTAATAGTTCTAAACAATAATTAGTTACGTTAAAAGTACATTACATATAGAAAAGGAGCAATCAGAGACTAAAACGTATATTCTTCCTTTGGGTGATCCGGTACGTCCGCGCTGTTCCTCGGTATTAGGTCCTTGTTGTCACCACTGTTGACTCTCAAAATGCTTCATAATGCTTCCCACTAACGTATATTCTGCTCGGATTCGCTCTGCATCGAACGATATAACATGAAGACTCGGTTTTAATGACGAGGAGGAAGCTTGTGAGCACACGCTCGCTGCTCACGCAGGCCTCGTCGCACACCAGCCCCGCATGTAAAAGCGCTGAAAACCTGGTGAAAATCAAATCAAAGTTGTTGTTTTTTTTAAAGAAAGAAGGAACGCTTACAGAAGAAATCAGCCACCAGCTCCGCGCTTCCTTTCAGAGTAATTCCTTTCAGCGTGCTCGTCATGATCGTCAAATTCACGCCAACGATGACAAAAAATGTTTTTCAAATACCCGCCGCCCAGTTTGAATTATCAGCTGCCTGTGCGCATGCGCAAACCACCCGGCGCAGGCTGATGACGTCACGCGCCACACTTTTCCCCTCAGCAGAGGGCAGCATGAGCTTTGTGCTGCAGGTTTTTAAATTGAACGTTCCATCGCTGCAAATGTTGGGTTTTATTACCACAAAGGAGAAAAACAAAAGAAGATTAACTATTGCTCTCTTAATTTCACCTGCAGAAAGAGAAAAATGAAAAGACAATGAGCCGCATATCAGAGTTCCATATAAAGAAGATACATTTGGGCCTATAGACTACACTATCTCTTATATCTGCAATTATAATGAGCATAGATACTAGATATTAGAGATTATGTTTATGTTAATGTTGACATTCTCTGTATATCTGGCATCTATTGCACATCTGTACATCTCCCTTAACTGTGGCTCTTTTTTAGGTGTCTTCTTTTCCCCTAAAAGAGTTTTTATTTTATTTTATTTTTACTGTGAAGCACTCTGAAGAAAACGTTTGGAATTTGGGTTCTAAATAAATTTGATTTGGTAATCATCAAACGTTTGTTTATGTACTTTATAACTGAGCTAATGTTACTCAGAACACGTTCATGACCCTTTTTCATAATAAGCATGCCTTTTACAACCGGTGGAGTTTCTGTGGTACAAATCTACATGCACTACAGATGATTGAGTGTAAAATATAACTATAAAACGGGGACGTTGTGACTGAAACATAAAACCCATTAGCACGTTTCTCTGCGTTGAAAGAAAATGGAAAACGGGCTGAAATTAAATGGAATTTTAAAAAAAGGAGCAAAGGCAAACGCCCAAGAACATCGATGAGAAGAAAGAAAATACAGTAAGATTTTTTAAAAAAGGAGCAAAGGCAAACGCCTTTGAGCCGATGAGAAGAAAGAAAATACAGTAAGATGTGAAGGGCGTTGTCCTAAAGGAAGAATACAACAGGGATGTATGCAAACAAACGGATGAAGCAGGGGAGCTGGACTGAGCGCCAAGGCCAGGACCAGTTCCAGTTGGTCCATAATGCGTCAACTTATTCATTTACAGGAATTCCCCGTGTCTAATCCAGAGCCAGCCAAGGAAGACAAGAATCCAGTCATCCACCACTCTGCCTTCTCTCCCCCTGAAAACCAACTCCCAGACTGGAGTCACTGCTGAGCTCAGCCCCGGGTAGTCTTGGCTCATCTTCGTTTCACATAGTGCACGATGCATTTATAATAGCTTAGATAGCTGTGTAAGTTTATTCTCTCAGACACTATTTGTGTAGGATGCAGATCTAGAAATGTATGGACAGAGAAAAGAGATTTAAAGATGAGGAGTAATTCAGTGTTATAGGGGTCAGGAGGGAGGAGAGCGTCCCAGAGCGGTTGAAGGTTCTACTGCCTGCAGGTGGAGAGGGTTGGACAGGGCTGGAGGGGCGAGGCTGCCGAGGAGAATTCGGGATTGTGTTGTGAACTGGAGCTGCTGCCAGGGCGGGGAGGGGGAGGGGGGGGGGGGATTCTGGACCAGTTGGAGTTTATTCAGGGGCTTTTGGGGAAGCTTGAAAGAAGAGAGTTGTTGTAATCTAAGGGGGGAGGGGGGCACTGAGCGCATCCCCCGCCCCTCTTGATCTGAGTGGAGGGGACACTGGTGGAACCGTCAGTCCACATGGGGGAGCTGTCGACTCTGGGGGTTTGGATCTAGAAGCGACACACAGGTAAGTTTAATCAGCGGGACGGTTATTTATGGCGTCCCAGTCAAACACGTCAGCTGCATTTTGTCATGCTTGGAAATCCACTTGGAAAGGAAACGCCCAACCTTTCACTCCTGGAATGTCGATGCTCCGCCAAGACCCTGGATAACAACACCCCTGCAGCAGGTGCTGCTCTGAATGCATCACTGGGCAATAAACACTTTACACTCAGGGGCTTTTTTATTAATCATTTTTCTGATTCTGGCTATTTCACATAGAGCTCTTCTGTGTTTTTCGGTGTCACAGCTACAGCAAAAGTCACCCTGGCTAAACTAGAAGGGGACACAACTCCGTTTGTGTAAAGAGACACAACTTCTGTGGCAACATATCAGTCAGACACGACCAAAAAAGAGAGTATTTACAGCCCGGTGCTTGTACAAGTACAAGAAAAAAAGGAGTAATATGCATCAATGTGACAGCTGAGCCTTCTGAAGAGGAAAGGATCTTAAAAGGAAGCTGTTCATTGACCTGTCTGACCTTGTTCTGATTCAACTCTGGTGTCTGCTGCATCAACTGGACACGAGTAGCAGCCACATCTTCGTCCTCCTCTCCCTCCCTTTGCTCTTCACATCTTCACACACACCTTTATCAAAACATTTAAACAAACCTGTCACATTTATACTCACATACCAGACACATGGGATGGCCATAGGTACCACACATCATACAGCCTCTCTTCCTTCTACAGACTAAAACAACAGTATGTGGTGATTTTAATACTAATTTATCTCGTCATTCACCTTTCGGCCTTGAGATATTAGCAGGACTAAGACGATATTAGCAATAGCCAGGTTTTTTAATGGCTCCTAAGGCTTTCGGCCTGGAATTTACAACAAAACAGCCTTGAAAAAGGCTGTTTCTTTCTATACCTTTATTAATGCTATGGCAGAAATTGTACTAATTAAGGACGCTCATACATGACAGCAGAGGGGTCAACCTGGTGGTGCCGCGGGTCTGACAGGACTGTGGGACCGCTACTTCAGATGATTCATTTTTGATGGATGCCAGTGTGTGAACCAAGAACCTCGCCGCCTCTTCAGCTCCAGCTGAACGATAAACAGGCACAGGAGAGAGGCGGAGCTTAGGGCAGAAAAGCCAGTCGACAGCTCGTCACCCCCGGAGTGTTTCATGTTTGAAGGAGCAACAGGAGAGGGAGAGGAGGCAGCACAGAGACGGAGGGGCCAGAGAAGCTAGGCGACTGTGCACAGGTACAGTAACAGCATGGAACCCTCCCCCCAGGGAGGGTGTTGACCCCCACGAGGAGCGGAGCCCAGCGCCGCCGCTGTTCCCGTTCAATGCCAGCTCTCGTGCACTCACAGGCCAAGTATCAGCGCTTCACCTGTTTGGCATTTCCCACCAATGAGGCAGCCTGTAAATCTGCGTAAACCGTGAACTCAAACGTTTCTGCCATAGTTGAGTCCCGTCCAGATGGCCTGAGGTCAGAACTCTGCAACACCGGAGAGGCGAGCCAGGACTCCGGCTCCCCTCGTATCATGTGTCTGAAATGGTTCCGAGCGCTCAGTTTGGGCCGGAGCCTTGGATTGTTCTCAAACTCTCATTAGTCAACCAAAGTTAAAGACAAATAGTTTTATTGATAGGCAGCTGTAAATGAACATTTTTAGACTCGTTTACCTCCATTCAACTGCTAATTACTCTAAACCATAACAAACCCTCGACTTGGGAAGTGCCTCACGTTTTGAATTTGGTCATAGTGAGATAAACGACCATCTGAATACCTGTATTTGGTCTACCGTGACGGCACGGACACATATACCTGTAAGCCAGAGAGACGACCGGCTCTTGATCCCCTTTTTTTCCTCCCATTGCTAAAATTCAACAGTAATAAAATGCAAACTTGACGGCAGAGCTGGACATGATTGAGGGCAAAGACTCCATTAAGTGGGGCTTTAATTGGGATTGTTTCAACCCTCAGGTCGGTCTGGTGCCAGACCAGCCTTTATTCACATTAATCCGACTAAACATCCGTTTATCATCATACAGTATCACAGCAATATGCAACATAATAAAACTATGTTTTTTTTTATTCTGTCACCAAATTGGCAACTGTCCACTAGTTCAAGCATGCATCACAATCTATAAAAATAAACTTTCCTTAAATGCCAAACATTAGCCTGAGGTCTTAGCTGCGTCAGGGTGTGACAGTAGTGTTTGACTGTGTGACAGCAGAGTGGTGTTTTATTTAAGTTCTTTTCATGTAAAAGCAGGTCAAAGGTTTCTCAGACACGGACACGGTGTCAAACGTCTGAACAGTTCAATCTTAAAACAGAAAACGTCAATCCCTGAGAACTCTTTCACAGATGTTGTGGGCTAGTCTTTCGCCTTCCTTTTCATCTTTCTCATCTTTGACTTTTTTTTCCATTGTCTTTTCCCAAGATGGATGGAAAACAGGTTATTGTACCTGTCCTCCTCCTCTTGCTCCTCCTTCTCATCTTTGTACCACGGTCCCCAAACACCTCCGTTGTACTGCGGGTTCGAGCGCAGGTCTTTGGCTGGGTATCGGACAGGCACCGCTGTCTTATTGTACTGCGCTAGCCGAATTAGCATCTTCTTGACTATCTGAGGGTAGCGCTGAGACAGGTCCACTCTCTCATAGGGATCCGCTGTAATGTTAAACAGCCAGAGGGATTTCCCTCGGTCAAATCGGATGTGTTCATTATGCCAGCGACTGCCCATCTGCTGGTTGGAGAACGTCTGCGGTGGAACCCAGTCGCTGTAGCCAGGAATGCCAGTCAGGAGTTTCCAGTGGCCCACTCGGAGCGCAGCTTGGATGGCCGTGTTCCATATGCCATACCCGGCCTTCCAGGAGCCGTTCTTAGCTTTGATGTAAATCGGGTCGATGTTGTGAAGAATGTCGTGGCGAGGGGAGGGACGGCCTTCACTGATAGCCTCCCAAACATCATATCCATCCAGATTAAGGTGTTCCTCTAAAGTTCCTTCACCCAAGCTGACCAGTGTGGGGAACCAGTCAGTGATGTGGATCAAAGACCGACATTTTGTGCCTTTATTTCTTAAAAGCGGACTGTGAACGAAGCCAACCGCTCGAATGCCACCTTCCCAGTAGCTGGCTTTACTTCCCCTCAAAGGCCAGTTGCTTCCGCCCAATAACGGCTGGCCGCCATTATCTGACGAGTACACTAGAACAGTGTTGTCGTAATAACCGTAGCGTTTGAGTGCTAACGTGAGGTTACGAATAGCTTCGTCCAGGCAGGACACCATGGCAGCATATTTGCGACGATGCACATTGGAAATACCCTTGTAGCGTTCAAGGTAGCGGCTGGGAACTTGCAGTGGGGAATGCACCGCCTGATAGGCCAAGTAAAGGAACAGCGGTTTTCTATGAGGATCATGTTTGGCTAAAATGCTGATTGCTTTCTGAGTAAACATCACAGTTGAATACAAGCCGCGGTCCTGTTCCCACGCCGCCTCTTCCCCTTCGTACAAATCATACCCGCACATACCTGGGGCTTCACATTTATAGTGACTATAGTGGTCCCCACTTCCCAACAAGGACCCAAAGAAAGTGTCAAATCCACGTTGTGTGGGCAGGCAGCCGCGCTTGTAAAAGCCCAAGTGCCACTTGCCCACCATGTGGGTGGCGTAGCCGGCTTGCTTGAGCTTCAGCGGCAAGGTTACGTTCTCCAAAGGTAGACAGTTGGGTTGGGTCGCTCGAATGATGGAGTGCTGAAGGCCTGTGTGGATCTGGTACCTACAAGACAAATTCAGAAAAATATGATATAATGAGGTGTGAAGACATGATAATAAGTCATTAGTCATATGTGTGTGTGTGTGTGTATGTGAGAAGGATAAAAGTGACAGAACAGTTGGACAGGATGTGGGGAGACATCGGTGATCACTGTGGTGGTTCTAACATAACAGTATCGCAAAGGGTATCGCAGCATGTTGGTACAGGGTGTCCTCCTGGCTCGGTTTTATGGTGCCCAAACAAGCATCGCGTTCAATCTGCTGCCGTCTTCGTTATTTTTTGCTCCTTTTCCTAATTTATAGTTGTAACTTGAAATTTGCTCTAAAAAAAAAAAATCCCTGGAGCTCTAAATCAGTTTCTCCACATCTAAACCAAGAAACCCTGGAGACCAGAGACAGCTGTGACCAGATGTTTCGTCCCCTTTGCCGACCCGGCCTCCTGAGGTTAGTGGAGTCAAGTCAAGCCGTCACCAGGGAGTGAAAATAAGTGTCTGGTTTGGGTTTTGGGAGATAGGAGGCAGGGGAATTCAGCTGGACGAGAACCAGATCTACAGCAAACCTACACACTCCTTTTAAACTTCCTTTTAACTTTGTGACCGTGGGAACTTTTTCAGGCAAAGAACTATACCTGAAGCAGGAACTATAGAACTATACCTTCCATGCGCCATCTAGGATTTTCCTGTGGCTGAAGAATATAATTTTTCACATGCTTACAAAAGATATTCGAGCTATACGTGCTAACAGTATCGCTCATGCACGATAAACTCAAAGCTTCAGGTGGAAGAGGTTTGAGAGTGTCTGAATCAGATCTAACAGAGCCTCCTCTTTAACATCTGGAAAACACCCAATGTTCCAGCTGTACAGACATTAGCCTACAGCTGTCTCAGCTTGCAACGTCTCTGGGGGAATTACGCTTTACAAAAAATAACATTGCAAATCTGGATTTGATGCACGCACATATTAACTGTTGACGCTGTAGCAACAATATCCGCAGGTTCCAGGAGTGGTTCTGGAGCCTTTTGATTGGAAAGAAGGGGGTAACCATACCAGAATCTGATCCCATTCATTGCAAGTGTTTTGAGGTCGGGTCGCAGAATGTAAAAAGAGACCAGAGTGACCCTGACGGGGGCCAAAAGGCTGCTCATGGTTTCATATGGCGATTAGAGTTTCATGTCTAGGTGGTCTCTGGAGCCAGAGCTCACACTCGTGCAGATGGGAGGACAGAAGAAGCTCTGTTGATCGGTCGTTGGATAATGACAACGGGATAGTTTCTTCATTTCTGTAAAGACGTTCAGGGGAGGGGAGGGGGCTAGGTGAGCAGAGGAGGGGTACAATGATGCCACACTGGTTAAAACTATTATTTTAGAAGGGGGCCTAAAGCGCATGTTTACATTTTTAGTCTGACATTTGTCATTCCTACAGCTTTGACAGGTAACTACAGGGCTCAGGTGTCTCAGGAGAAGGTTGTGCACCCTGGGGTCCCTCCCCAGATCAGTCAAACTAGGTCTGGATGATGAACGTGGAACTCCTTCAAAATAGCCCCGTGTCAAAGGCAGTTCTAGATGTGCAGTATTTATGAAGCCTTTAAATGGAGGCCACTGCAAGCAGAACCCTCTGGAGATCTGTTGGAGAGCTCTCCACCTCTGGTGCCCTCTGCATATTCAGCATGACTGATTGATGTTCCAGTCAAACATCAAAAGGATGAAACGCCACAGACACCCTAAAGCTCGGCAGCCCATCTAAAACTTCAAAAAAAGAAACAAACGTTCCAAGCTGGGGTGCAATCCTTGACTAACGATCAAGAGTTATGGTCCTCAATAATCACCCACAACCGACAATCACTCAGGTTCTACAGGAGAAGTGCTTTGGCCACGCCCCTGACACTGAGGTCATGGGGTCCACGAGCAGACCTGCCATCCAGGCTGGGGTCTTTCCTCCTAACATATGGTTCAGATAAACAACAGAGGCCCCTGAGCAGCTCATCTTACCCAGACAGGCCATCGGTTCATACCTTCCCTTTGGCCCTGCTACACGATGGTGCAATTCTCTCTTCACCATCCGTCTTCCTGTGTGTGTCAGGAAGTGTTGAAAAGATGGAACACCTGACCGAACAGTAACCACAAGTCTGAGATAAGTGGGTGACAAAGCAGATGATAAAAGCCCTCTGTCGTCACAACGTCAGGTTTAACTCTTAAACTCTCATTTCAACTCTCCCCCTTCTCTGGCTCCCTCAGAACCATCGACTGGTACCACCAGCATGCTGCTCCCATCCCACTGACCCGATCAGCTCTAGCACTGATAGCTGAGTGGAATTATTTGGATGATGTGTGTCTATTCTGTCTTCTATCTGCCCCCTCTCCTCCTCCTCTACCCATCCATCCATCAGCAGGAGGATCCCCCCCTATGAGCCTGGTCCTGCTCACGGTTTCTTCCTATTAAAGAGGAGTGTTTCCTTGCTACTGTTGCTTGTTGGGGGTCAGGTCCTGGGTTACCATAAAGCATCTAGAGACGGTCCGATAGCAGCAGATGCCGTATAAAGTAAATAAAGATAAATTAAGTTTGTCAAAATTAAATAATCAAAAAAGATCATTAACACAGAAGTTGCCCCTCATGCTGAAACACAGAAATGGTTCAGATGTTCAGTCAAAGATACGCTCACCGGTGACTTTAGGAGGTACCTGTTCAATAGTTTGTTAAAAATAATAGCTCATCAGCCACAACTCAGCGCATTCAGGCACGTGGAAGTGGTCAAGACGACTTCAGCCGAGCATCAGCCGAGGGAAGAAAGGGGAGTTGAACAGTTGTTGGAGGTTCAACAGGCCTTGTTGATGTGAGAGGTAACCAGACTGGATCCAGATAGTAATAAAGCAACAGTGACTCAAATAACCCATTATTACAATCATGGAATCCGGAATAGAGCACATTGAGGTCACTCCTGTCAGGACCACCAAAACTGGAAAATAGAAGAAAATGTTGCCTGGTCAGGTGCCACGATCCAATGGTCGGGTCAGAATTTGGCGAAAAACAAGATGAAAGCATGGATCAGGCTGGTGTTTTGGTCCGGGGGTATGTGTCCATCCCTTCAGGACCACAGGGTCCCCATCTTCTGCTGGATACTTCCATCATCTGAAGATGGTTTCTGGAACATGACACCTTTCACTGTACTCCAACATCCTCCACAGTCGCCACACCTCAACCCAATAGATCGCCTTTGAGACGTGCTGCAACGGGAGAGTCGCACCGTAGATGTGCAGATGACAAGCTGGAAGCAACTGTGTGACGCTACCATGGCAACATGGACCAACACCTTGATGAAAGTATGGCACGAAAAATGAAGGCAGGTCTGAAGGCGAAAGGGGGTCCAACATTTTACCAGCAAGGTGTACCTAACGAAGTGGCCTGTGAGTGGAAAGTTGTGACCATTTCACAGTCGAATCAAATCACATTCAATTTGTATTTACATTGTTGAGTTTTAACATACTCAGACTGGAACCATCTTCTATTTCCATGTAACCCATTCAGGTTCAGGCACATCCATACCAGAAACACCAAAGTATAAGTGCCTTTTTCTTATTACGCTCATTAAACCTGAGAACAAAATGATGATGCTGAGAGGTATTCTAATTTAATTTAAAGGAACCCGTCCCACGGGACAGGGCGAGCGTTTAAGTGGTCTTGTGGGTTCAGGTCTTATGGTTCTGTAGCTATGAAACCCTTTATTCGAGTCCAGCAGAGTAGATTTAGGGCTGCTCCATCTCTTAGTCCTGACCTTAACTGGGAGCCTCTAATCTTGTTAGTGTGGCTTCAAGAACATCAGACAGGCTGAAATATGTGTAATTCTCCCAGACTATTAAAGATGCAGCTCTGTGTCTCCTCCCAAGCCCCTACTGATGGAGGTTAAAGGGCACAAACGCTTCTACAGCAACATTCTTGGGACCAGGATGTTTCAAAAACTCTTTGCTGTGGTGGCGTAGCTGAGCCGCCAGAAAACGTCCTGACCCAGACCCTCCTTATCAAAAAACTGGGAACGAGGGAAGTAAAGTGCAAATCATATAAAAAAACAAAACTACTTCCGCGTGGTGCAACGGGCGCTGTTACAGCTTCATATAAATGTGATTAAATACACAAAACTAGGACATTTTTAGACCAGTGTGATAGTGAAACTTAATCACTTGCCTACAAAGCTAGCGAACGCATCCAGTCACAGGGACGTCCACAAGGACTGGCCGCTGTTCATGGATCACGAACGCTACGTGTAAATGGAGGCAGGATGGCTGTAAAACACATCACCAGCTGTCTTGGATACAGGAAACAGATGACGGACAGCAGCCTGACGAGCTGGTCAACATGGGAGAAGAACACAAACATCACGCAGTGGATGTGCGATTACATTGACGCGCATGAACTCCTGTGTTGCCTTTAAAACTGAAACGTCCCCTTCATTGCAAAGAGCACTCAAGTTTCTTTTTTTATCCGCGTCACCTCTTCCTTCTCATGATGCTGCATTCAGGTGAAATGGGAAAAGTTTGGTCGAGCGTCCCCTCATTTCAAAAACCCAAGGCGGCAGCTCTGGTCACAGTTAAAAGTGTTGAGATGAATTGAGACATCGGCGGTTGCCGGGGCCGCCGCATGTCACTGTGAGTTTGTTCTAATCGCCCAAGTGAGCCAAGCTGACATTTAAGTTAACACACAAACACACACACACACACACACACACACACAGACTTAATCCAGTCATCATCAACATTTCCACAAGATGTTTTATGGTGTTTCAGTCTGGAATTGGGGAGATTTCTTTTAACTTTTGTGTGCTGAACACGGAGGAGGCAGCGGCACGTTTCTCATTATGTTCTCGGACAGCAGCCAAAAAGCGGAGGTGGCGAGCCAGCTGCTGCATTAACCTCCTCGGGGACGAAGGGAGAAGATGCAGAGCTGCAGGAGATCAGAGGAGACCTCCAGAGTCAAACACTGAACCACACCCTCGACAACCTCCTTTACACACCATAGAGGAAAACGTCTGCAGGAACAGCACGTTCAAGTTCAAGATGATATCAAAACGGTCCTAAAACACAAATGTGCCGAAAATGTTTGCATTCAGTACAAGTTGTGGGAAAAAAAGGAAAAAAGGCGGAGAATTATTTTTTCTTCAGTCATTGTTTCAAAACAAATATCAAATTCTTATATTACTGAATCTATTACTCTTACTTATAACAAAGGAATTTGTGGGACTCCTTGTTTATGTAATAT
This sequence comes from Takifugu flavidus, assembly GCF_003711565.1. Classification (NCBI taxonomy): domain Eukaryota; kingdom Metazoa; phylum Chordata; class Actinopteri; order Tetraodontiformes; family Tetraodontidae; genus Takifugu; species Takifugu flavidus. Next base: position 9,257,652 of record NC_079522.1, read on the forward strand.
AAAGTCTGAAGGATATGAAACATTTCCTGGTTTACACATCAGATCAATGATCAAGCAAACAGCAACCAATCGCTCTGAAAAGTGATCCATCCCGGGTAAGAATGTAATCCTGGAAAAATTCATGCTTTGAAATAAAGAAGACGGAAGAGAGACATGATGGAATGGTTGGAATGTCATGCATGGATGACAGATCTATTCCTGCTTATTCCACAATCTGATAAAAATGTGGTGAGGTTGCGTTTTTACACCGGGAACTTTTTAACTGGCTCGCTGACAATAATGTTATAAAGTGTTATAAAGCCATTAACGTCATCGGAAAGGTGATCTACCTGGATTAAGAATGGAAAAGAGTCATCTCTGAGCCCAGATCCCTGCTGGACCATGTGGAGTTGGATCTGGCACCTTACCTGCCGGTCATCAGCTGGCTCCTGGACGGGCTGCACAGCGGCTGCACGTAGTAGTTCTCAAGTTTGACTCCCTGCGCCGCCAGCCGGTCCAAAGTCGGGGTCTTGATCTCGGAGCCGTGGTAGCCCACGTCCCTAAAGCCCTGATCATCCACCAGGATGAAGACGACGTGCGGCTGTTTATCGAACTCGCCCCCCCCATTGCGCCAGTTCTCCCATGACGACTGGACACTGTGCGAGATGATGAAACCGAGGAGAAAACTGAGCGGGACCCACAGGATCAGCATGTTTCGGGCGGGTTCGGAGCGCCAGGAGCGGCTGGAGTCGGCTGCGCCGGCGCGCTGCACATGTTCGGGGGGCGCAGCGGCACTTGGGAATCAGGTCCTCGTCTTCTTCTGCAACAACGTTGTGTCAAAACAAGTCCTCTGTTGTGGTTTACAAATCAGAGTGCAAGCTGCAAACTTACGTTCAGCTCAGAGGTGCACGCGCAGGAGGTCGGCAGCCGGACGGGTCCGTGACGCAGCAGCCGGTGCACCGAGTTCACAGCAGATGTTGTCCATCTCGTCACACTGGGGCCCCTCCGCGAAGAAGAGAGCTCATCGTGGGCCGAAGGCGAACACTGAGTCCCCCTCTCTCTCCCTCTCTCCCTCTCTCTCTCTCTCTGGGGCGGAAGGCCCACGTGTTTATGCTCCGCTGCACACCCAGTCCTGCACTGGGATGCGTTCAGGGACGGCTCGGAAACCTGCGAGCTCACTGAACTGCGCGGGCGTCTTTCATTTCAGGATGATTCACTCGTGACACATTCATCAGTGGAGTGTTTTGGTATTGTAAATGTCATGAGAAAACACTTCCTGTCCTGACTGACCAACATCTATAATCCACAGAGGAGGACCAGCAGCAACATTTAGTGTCAAAGGCAACTTCCTGAAGCTGCTGACATTAGTTTGCTGTTAAAAACAATGCTATTATTATTATTATTATTATTATTATTATTATTATTATTATTATATTATTATTATTATTCTTATTCTTATTCTTATGTGCCTTTCAGGACACTCAAGGTCATCTTATAAAACCCTTAAAAACACAATATTTAATGGGGCAATAAGGGAGATGCTGCAGGAACAGATAACTGTGACTGAAGGGCAGCGTTCCAAAAATTATTTGGGATTATGCATCAGTTTGTTGGATAAATCAAAAAGAAGCGTGCTGCAACTGTAGCTGTATATTATATCGCAGAGAGGAAGGAGGTAGATAATAAACGGTAGGAGACTGAGCACTGAACCCTGGGGAACATGAAACACCCCACAAGTGGGACTGGTTAAGTGTTAAGCTGGACCTTCAGGACTGTCTGATCATCCTGTGGATAACGGGGGGGTGAGAGGTCATTGGTTGATAGGACAAAAGTCGATGGATCAGAGCTACATGTAGTTTTTTAAAAACATTTAAATGAGATTGTTCTGCAGACTTCATTCAAGATTTTATTTGACATGTGCACAACATTTACAGCTGCAGTGACGGGCAATGACGTTCCTGGGCCTCAGAGGCCATCCTGCATATAAACCAACATCCGCTCTGCGACGTGCCAGGGCAACATCCTCCACGTTGCTGTTTGTGATTTACCCAGCTTTTCTGTTTCTGTTTGATCCATTGCGAAATTAGTGAGTATCACAATAAAGGCCAGTGGACCAAACAATATCACTAGATGATTAGATATCGAACGGGTCCTATTGTGACTCAGTACTGGATTACATGAACCCGACCACAATGTAGCTTCAGTAACTGAAAAGAATGATAAAAGTTTTACTGGACTGGAATCTCATGTGACCCGTGCACAGATTTATGAAATGATTTGAAAAGGAATCAGCGACTGTAGCCCTGATTGGCACAATTATCCCCAAGGTGCGAAAAAAATACCCCTGAGCATGGTTGCTGTCTCGCACGAGATTGGACAGCAGCTTGGAACTGGTGGTGCTCTCTATGTTAGCTAGCTGGCTATTAGCCTCTGAACTGAGAGGTGTGTGGGGAGGCTCTGCAGGGCACTTATAAAGGCCCTCATTCACTTTAACGCTCATGCGTCTCACACACACACACACACACACACACACACACACACACACACACACACACACACAGAGTGGTGCTTACATGAAAATACATTTTATGCATGGAAAAACAAAAGCGTGTCCGCACATGTTGCCAGAACGAGAGCAATCGTTGCTCGGGATTAGACGAAAACTGTTGGAGGACTCCTCAGAATTGAAAGACGGCTCTGTCGTCATTCTGAGCTCAGTCACCGCCGATCACACATTCCCCTGAAACACGGCATCAAAACATGACGGTTTGGCAGAGAGACTTTCATTGTTGAAGCCAACAGATGGCGAGAAGGCTCCCGAGAAGAGTCGCTTGTTGTTTTAGATGGTAAAACGGGGAAAAACCCACCTTACTGCCAGTTCCAGCCCACACTCTTGGGTGGCATCTATGACCCCCAGCTGGTCCTCTGGTGCGGAGCACTTTAGTGCACACACATTATTGACAGCATCAGTTACCTTCTGCTCGGTAGCTCCAACGTTCTGTTCCAAGCTCTGTGCCAGCAGGACCAGATCCAGTCCTGCACAACGTCCTGCCAGTGTGAAAGCTGTAAACAGTTGTGGCTGAATTTTGCTCAAGTGTGTCAACATTTCCATTCTCCTGGAGCTTCAAGCAACAGAGTGACCCCAAGCATGTGACAGGACACAGTGTTGTCATGTTGACATGGAGCGTAGAAATTACCCGCATGATCTTCGCCACTTTACATCCGACATTCCGGAGAGGGGGCAGGAATCTGTGTCTCCATGTAGATAAACGCCGATCAGATATCAAGAGAATGTCGGTTTTTTGTAGGAGTTGTGGTCTGCGGCCCACGTAAAGACACGGTGAACATCGCTTCTTGTGTCACCGTTGTCTGAGATTCAATAACGGTGAACCGCAGGAATTCTAGCCAAGATTAGCTCCTTGTGAGCTAAAATCTAACGTGTAACAACAGGTTATTGGAGTTTTGACCACGGCCACCTTTCTGGCAGCGGCCCACAGTCTTCCCACACAGACGCGGGTGGTAACATGCAGACTCTGCACAGAAAAGGCCCTCAGAGTACAGGGAACCTTCTTTCTGCGAGGCACACAGCGCTAATCACTGCACCACCACCACCACCACGCTGCCAAACTGACTTTATTTGTCTTTATACAAGTGAATTGTGAGAGTCTCATCCTTTGTGTCTCTTACATCCAATAATTTAGTTCTTAGGGTGAGAAACATTTATTCCTTTATCTATGCCATGATCTAGGCGACATTTGCAACAGCAGAACATATAGAAACTTTGCTGTGCATGCAATTAAAAATGTATTTATTCAAAGAAATGTTCCTCCGGAGCCATGATGAGATCAGCTCATCTGTTCCTGAGGAGGTCAGGACCAAAGACGACCACCTCAGTTTGACAGGCTGCTCTGGTTCCTCTGGTTCCACAGGTAAATACAGCTGGGTGTCATCGGCATAGCTGTGAACATTTGTTTTCGGCTGTCGGGTAATTTCTTTCGCAGGGAAGCAGGTACATATTGAAGAGAGCTGGTTCAAGTCCAGGGCCTTGTGGAACTCCATGACTAAGCCACAATATGATGAGTGAACATCATGAACATGAACCAGCTGGAGTCTATCTGATCAGTATGTTCTGAACCAGTCTTGTGCTGCACCTCTACTCTTCACATCAGTTTGTTTGTTGTAGGAACAGCAGACCCACTGGATTATGCCTCATATCGGAATTTCTAGGTTTCTTTTTTGCTAATTTTAATCTTATCCTGTTGATATGATTCAGACCATCTGGAAACTACTTATTTCCATCTTATACCAACTCAGTGAGTCATCTAATCCAAACAGTTAAAGGCTAAGTGACCCTCTGACCTTTTACCAGATCTCTAAATAAAATATCTCCTGGGTGCAATAATGAGCAGCAGGAATTCCAAATGAGGAGCAATTAGGAAAGACTTCATTGAAGAATAGCAGCCAGCTGGAACTTCTGTGTTTTATAGGTCTGAATGAGCAGAAACAAGGACTTTCACAAGGGCGCTTTTTTTCAACAAAGGTGGGTATTGTTGAGATAATGGGCTGATCCGGATAGTATTCTAATAACGTGGAAAAAATGGATCCAACAGGATATTAAAACCATAGTCACTCCATTATCTCTATTACAGACCACCGGTCCAGACAGGCATAGACAGGAAGTTTTACTGTGAGAATTTATGTGTGTGTGTGTGTGTGTGTGTGTGTGTGGGGGGGGGGGGATGACTCATTTTATAACTGTGCCCCTTAAACCCAAATAATGTTCAAGACTCCAAAAAACAAAGGGCAAAAAAACCAAACGTTCAGATTATCACCGATGAACAACAAAATGTCTTTAAACATCTGGTGTTAATGTGAGAAGAGATTAGACATGAGAAGGTTGAGAAAAAGAGGCCGGTGCCAGCAAGCATCTTCTAGCACAGAATGGTTCCCTTGTGCCGAAGGAAAACACAGGTGAGCTAATATTTGCTCAGAACACCTTTTCACGGCTACGCTATGTCACGGGCAACCTTTCCGAGCCTGATACGATGCATTTGTTGCTATTGCTATGACCTATGACCTCATATCTGCTGTTGCCGAATCGTATCTTTCAGTCTTAGGTTCTGTTGTGGTCTTTCTGGTTCATCTGACTGCTTCACCTGTCCGTTCTGGTACCTTTTGTCCTTTTACCTGTGAGATGAGCGTTAAAGTCTTGCCAAAACTGCCCTGACCCATCGAGGCATGAACTCACCTCGACCTCTGAATACGCACCCAGGTCTCTGGTACCAGCAGCAGATCCTTAAAGACCTGCCGGTTGGGAAGGGAGGCCTCCATTGGTCCATCATACCCCAAATCTGGGGAATTTGGAGGCCAAGTCAATGCCTGACACCCATTGATGTTCTGCTCTGAATCATCCATGTCGAGGTAGGCGCCAACGTAACATCAAGATGATTGGCAGGACCCAAGATTCCCAACGCACCACGCTGCCTCCACCAGCTTATCTTCTTCTAGGGTTTCATGTGGTGACCTGTTAAGAAATGCACACCTTCATCCATCCAGGTGATGTAGAAGATTCATCAGGCAGGTCACCTTCGCCGCTGCTCTGTGGTATTGTTCTGCTGCCCACATTGCTGACTCTATGGTCGGTGGACAGGGGTCGGTGTGGCCACGCTGACCGGTCTGACCCTGTTGCTGGTCGGCCACTGTTCCATCCTTTTGAGAGATAACGACCTCTGCAGACACTCCACCATGTCAATATAAAAGCGCAGCAGCAGAAACCTCAGCCTGTTAGCTTCAGCCTCATTCAGAACAGCTTCGCATTGAGCCTCCGTTGGATAGAGCCCGTTCCCCTGGGAGGCATCCGTTTCACTTCCTCCCACCTCTCAGGCTGCCCCTCAGCTACACAGTGACTTTGTTGTGTCAAACCTGAGCTGGAAACCTCAGAATATGTCTGATCTGAGGTATTCTCTAGCTTTATTTGCATATATGTCACTTTGAACAGAAGGCACCAGCCGGAGGGGTGAACACAGTGTGCATCACTCTGACTCCTCATTTTATTGGGGTTAAGATCAACCCTGAAATCTACCACCCGCTCTGTTTGTGTTATCAGGTGACAAGTGAAGTTCACTGGTGCAGCTGACTTGTGTTGCGTTTTGGGGGCTTTGGGGCTTTTCACAAAGAAGGCCCACAGTGTATTTTTAGGCACCCCAGTGCACGTTGGTCCAGGTGTGTGAGGTAGTTAAGTGTTTGTGCCCGATGTGCGTGTGTGCAGTCAGTGCCACACATATAAATGAGCTGTGTCTCTATCCTACACACTGAATTCCTTTCACCACAGCATTGGGGTTAACCCTCACCCTCACCAAACATGAAGTGTTCTAAAAAGAGCTTTTTCTCTCTCCCCAGACACACAGAACTCTAATGATAACTCTCTCTCTCTCTATCTGTGTGTGTTTCTGTACTTATGCTACATATTGAGTACCAAAATGGGGATTCTACTAGCAAAGTGAGGACCTTTTTTTTTTGGAAGTGAGGCTGTTTCTCACGACTTCAAAAGACTGAGGGTTAAAACCTGATTTGAAGGCTAAGGTTAGATGAGGGTTCAGGTCAGGGCCAGGGTCAGGGCCAGGGCCAGGGTCAGGGTCAGGGCCAGGGTCAGGGTCAGGGTCAGAGGTTAAGCGTTTGGGTAAGGGGCTCATGTATAGGTGCGTGTGCGCTCGCGTGTGTGCCCTTCTAGATATTTTGCTTCCTGTTCATGTTGAAAGTGCAGTTTGTCATTTATATAATTTTTATGAAACCTTGGAGATTATTCATTATTTATTATTTACTGCGTGTTATTGCATAAACAATTGCAGATTATTTGACGTCACTCTGGATATACGCAGCCTAAATAAAATGAGGTCGATAATCCATCGAACAAATCCTTCTAACTGAAAAGAGGCCAGGAATTATGGATGTTATATTTTATCAGTGCAGAGTGAAAGTACCAAACACGTCCAATTAAGCCCCGACATAATCTAAATATGTGAGAGGTCTTTTATATTCAGAGTGGGGGCAGCTACACCTTTTCCTCAGTGAAATCAGCTTCAAATCCACTTGGCGGCTGTGTTTGCCCTCCCAACACCAACACCAAGACGCTCAGTGAGCCGCCGTACTGGACAAATGATGCAATGTTGAAATGTTGGTGTAGCTGAGTAAATATTGTCTTGGCGGTTCACTAAAAAACATTTTATAGTTGTTGGTGAACATGCTCAAAACCCCATATGTTACACACCCCCCCCCCCCCCTCCCCACACACACACACACACACTGTTGTGTGTTTACGTGAAAAACGGACATCATTTGCAAACACCTGAGACTTGCATTTCCAACTTTAACTTTTAATTTTCGGATACAAAGTCATCGTTGTTTTAAGTCAAACATTTAAACTGTGTGTGGATACATTTGTGGGTTTATTAGTTTACTGTTAGTGGATGCCTCGTTAACTGATGGGGGGGGGGGGGCGCTAAAGTTTGGGCTAATGGGAACAGCTCTATATGGGACTGTAACATTCTTCCATGTTTACTGGGCCACAAACATCCCTCACAGCCTGTTACTGAGTGATGGAAGCTCAGTGGGAGATCCTGTAAATCGGCACATCTAAATAAAGCCAGCTGTGTGCACCCTTTAGCTGCTGAACGCTGGTGAGGCTACAGAAAGTAGATCTGGGCCAGTTCCTGCTCTTCCAGCGCTGCCTTCTTTCCTTCACTCTTCTGTGCAGAGTGGAGGTGTAAAACTCTCATTGATTAGGAAGATTGGGATTAGGATGATCAGGATTGGGATTTGTTGGAGTGCTGGTGGTCTGTGGGGGAAGGCTGCACTTATCTGTACCTGTAGTGTTCGATTTCCTGTAAATATGTCTGTAAATCCTTTGTGCTTGATTGTTTTAGTTCTAGGAGTGCTGAAACTGTGGACAGGGGGGAGTAAAATTAAGTAGTAGTGAAGGCTAAACTATGAGTCTATGATTTTAGAGCAGTTTTAAAGCACCCGTACATCAATGACTCTGATTAGTTTAATTGTAGAAGTGGAATAGTTAGAAGTCATAGGTGGGAGAGGAGAGGCTACAACTGGTTTTTTCGGAGAAGCTAAAAAGAGTTTTCCAAAGATAAAGCGAGACTACCCTCTAGTGGACGATATGGGGAACAGCACATTTGTGGCTGTTTTAATCAGGATTCAACAGCTGTCCTCCCGTTTTGATCAAATTGATCAGTCTTTAAACTTTTTACCTGAGCAGAAGGGGCAGGTTTTAGTTCTTGTCAGATGTTCTGGTCTCAAATACAGGTTCTCCACACAGTTGTGTTTTGTCTCATCCTTCATCCTGTGTACAGCCAGCACACTCGGCACTTCTGAATCTCCTTCAAGGGTCATGGTGATCAAGGTTCTGTAAACAGGGGATGAAAACTTCTCTGGCCCTAATTTGCAGTACTGTCAAAGATGGCTCTGGAATAACTGGATCCAGTAGAGAGATCGCAGGTCTTTTTGGGAGCGGCAGGTGCTCCTTAAAGCTTACAGTAATAATCCAAAATGTTTGTTATTTCAGTGTAGACTCTCAATCATCATTGTTATTTCTGTCTGAGCCGCTCTGCCAAGCTCGTGGACAGCGGTTTAAGTGCCATTGAGTATCTATTTACTCTTGGATATGGACTGATTGTCTCAGAATGCTAGTTAGCAACGAGTATTAGCGAGTAGTATACTGTAGTATAGCAACTTGCAAGTAGTGTGTGAGTTTCTACTAAGTAGTGTTATTGCTTCTCAGTTCCTTTGCTGGTGGCTTCCTCTGGTTCACTGTCTCTCCTTTACTGGTCTGGATTTGCTCCTTTCCAATGATAAGAGCATTTTCTCCTTCAGAGCTGCTTCATATTTGTCGTCCAACTGCTCCAAAGCCAGTTCACAGTGTTCTATGCGTTTTTTAAGCGAACTGATGTGCTCAGTGACCATGTTTTTCTGGCTCAATTCTTGTCTGTACTGCGTCTGGTGGAAGTCCTTGTCCTTCTGTATCCTCATGAAACTCTGTGCAGCTCTCAGCACCCCCTCGCGAAGCCTCGCGGTCTCTTTGCGGGCCCTTTGGAGCTCGCCCTGGAGCAGCCGACGGTGTTCCAGAGCATTGGGGAGAGCTGCTGTGTGCAGAGCCTCTAACAACTCTTTCTGGACGGAGCCGTACCATTCGGATTCAAAGGCATTGAGTGTCCGACACAGGCCAAATCTCACTAAGAGGCTCCTCAGAAAGTCATCCACTGCCTCGTGGATTCTGGGGACAGTTTGGTGTTTCGATGATTCCGGATTCGTACCGCAGACGGGGCAGGAAGCAGCTTCACTCATGGCTACCCAATACTTTCAACAATGTCGCCTTTTGTTGTTTCTTTCCCTTTTGAAAAGCTTCCCACTGAGGAGCTTCTTGCGTACCTGTTGATGTTGTGGTCACACTTGCAAATTGAGGACTGTTCTAGAAGGGAAAAAAGATTTTTAAAGCAATTTAAAGAGATGAGTTGCGACTCCACTGGATAATCATTGTAATGAACCAGTTCGTCCGTTTATACAGGTTTTACAGCATCTGGAACTGAAGCTGCAATGTAAATCCGAGCATTTGTAATTAACAAATACTTGATATTCTTGATGTTTTCCCCCTCATTCCCCTGTTCATGCAGAGGAAGTCTGAATCAAGATTTCCTTTAATCAACATCTTACCTTCTTGTATTCTTTCTATATTTGCTCTGTGGCTAATTGATAGCAGCAGTAAAGAGGGCTGCTGTAATAAGCGTAACTGTTGTAATATGTCGCTTTGAATCAAAGCTGCTCTGGTCTTTGAACTATTGCCAAAGCTCCCGTGGCCCCTGACTTGATACACTGATGTTGACAAGAGTTTGCAGCAGTCGGGCTCAGATGCTTTTCTCTTACCCTGAGAACCGATCCAGGCCAGCTACGTGACCACGCAGCGACCACACCAGATCCACCCCATTGATGTGGGTTTTTCAGCCAAAGGTTCAGAAAAGGTACCAAGTCCAATGAACACCAGCGCCCAGCAAAGTTGGGTCCAGAGAGCCTTTTCTTCCTCTCGGAGACCAAAGTCCCAGAGGTTCTGCAGAACAACGGATTTTTCAAGACGATTGGATGGATGATAATGGCTAACTCCGGGCTAAGAAAGTGGGACTACACTGGGGGGAGGTGCACGCTCTTCCAGTAGGAGATGGGTTTCAAACCCTCCACTTAATCAACCAGTGCCTTATTTCTGTAAACTGCCCAGATACTTTGGAACCATTATGGCTCGGAATCCAAGCAAACCGGAGCCAGCTGAATGGATGAGCCGTCTTCACTCACTACCAGGACAGGTAGTAGGTCCAGGACAGGTGACCTCAGCGTAGGTGCCCAGAACTGGGGGTACCCCACCCTCTTGATCTTGGAGGGTCACTTATAGATGCCACTCGGATTTTTCTTAGTAAAGATCCTAGAATTGAGCACGCCTCTGATGTGGCCCCTAGATGAGCCCAAAAAACTCTGCTAGGAAGGACAGGGGAGGAGATCCTGCTCAACCTGCTGAGATGCAGGTGGAGGACACTTGGCGGGACCGTGGTCCACAACAACCACAGGTTCAACTCAACCATGACAGAAACAAAGACACAAGAAACACACACTGGCCACCATGATAGATCTGGCTTCAGGTCAGTCACCAGAAACCCCAAAAGCAGATGTTCTAAGGAAGGATTTGGAGGTCCAAGAAACTCCTGGGGTGACCCCCCCCCAGGAATGAAGATCTCTTCAAAGCGTGAGGCGATGCACTCCAGGGGTGGCAGACAGACTAGGTTTGATTAATGACCGTCAACACACGCACACTAGTATTGTATGAGGCCTCTTACACCACTAAAGAAGAGGTGCTGTCTTCTGTTATGAATTAAAATCATTTTAAAACAATCTCTTTGGCATTACTGTTGTCTTTTCTTCAATATGTGTATTGCTGAGCCTCTACAGTTATTAACCCTTGAGGTAATTTACTTTGCCACCAAAACAGCTGCTAACCACTATTGATCACTGGCTAAACACTGGACATGGGTTGTATTGCTAGTGCCTGAACAGTAGCGGAGGAGCGTTCCCCCACCCCCCCACCCACGTCTACACCCCTGGTGCTGAAAGATGGTCTGACTTTAAGATCATGAGCCTAATGAGGATGGGCCAAAGGCAGCTATTAGAGTATTGTGTTGTAAGTAAAGACCTAATAATGGATCCGTGTTGGACGGAGGTGTAGTAGGGCTGGAGACGTCAGCGTTGCCACCACCATGGAACCGCAGGGATGTGGAGTCTGTTAAGGATCAGTTCCCCTCTCCTATATTTTTGTGTGTTATCAATCCGAAGAAAATGTACAAAATATGTGAAAAGAAACAGTTTCTTTCTTGATCATTTACAATAATTGGATTTTATCTTCTTCGATTTAAATAAAAGTTTGTCATTGTTTCAACACTTAATTTGATTGCAAAAGTTATCTTAAATTTTTTTTAAATATTTTAAAAAATCATATGTTTACATATTTTTCTGAATAGCAAAAGCCACTTTAAAAATAGGAACGCAATTTTAAACAAAAAAGAACAATATTAAAAACAACATATTCTAATTTAAGAATTTAGTACACAAATATTGTTGAAATTTAACTATTTTCTTGTGGTACTAAAAGAGAATTTATATTCTTGTCTTTAAAAGTATAACAAATACAACAAAAAACACTTTAAAACCATGATGGTGACACAACGGCTGATGACGGCGCTATTGGGAGCAGAGAAGGGGGCATGGAGCTGGACAGAGGATTTCCTACCCCTCATAAGGGTGCATAAGTTTGACCCTAACTGTCTCTAACCCTTCAAAAGACATAAAGTTTAAATTTGATTGGTTAGTACAGATGAATAGATACACATTTATAGTGTTACAAACAGGGACTTAAGGCTAACCTAGCAGCTCATCTACGTCTGTCTCCTTTTCTCTCTTTGTCCATCTGTGTCTCTCTTAGCATGTGTGTGTGTGTGTGTGTGTGTGTGCGCGCGCGCGCGTTTGTTGATGGGTGGAGCTTCTGGCTTATTGTCTGAGGAGGCAGAGGGAGAGAGGGGAGGAGGGAGGGTCAAGCGAGCAAGACAAAGACTGCAGCTGTGAGAGAGAGAGAGAGAGCGAGGCAGACAAAGAGGAGGGAGGAAAACTATTGCTTTCCTAATGTGGGGAAAGAGAGGGGGAGGATTAGCTGCATCATATGGACCATATACATTTCACAGGCTCGCGAAAGGACTCAACGCCGGGACTTCATCTGGGTCGGCCGCATCCTCGGGAGCATCGGCAGCATCAGCAGCAGCTGGAACGGAGGCAAAAACAAAGGCATAGAGGGAAAGAGCGAGAGACAGACTGAGAGAGAGAGAGAGTGAAAGGAACTGAAAGACAGACAGCCAGACAGAGAGACAGACAGACAGAGAGACTGGAAGACAGGGAGACAGAAAGACCGGCAGCCAGAGAGACAGAGGCCTGTAGCCGACACACCGTTTGACTGTTGAGCGTGTGATGGCCGACCACATGTTCCTGATGCTAAGGCCCCACTGAGCGTGTATGTGTGTTTTCGTTGGTGGGCGGGTGTGTTTGCTGTGTGTGTAAGTGTGTGTGTGTGTAATGGGGAACACAGAGAGTATGGAGAGCCAACTGGCTGTGATCCGGTCCAGAGCCGCCCCAGTCAGACTGCCTATGCCTGACCCAGCAGAACTGGAGGAGAGGTTCTCCATCGCACTGGTAACCGCCGCTCACTCTCTCTCACACACACACACACACACACACACACACACACACACACACACACACACACACACCAGCGACAAAATATATGATTAACAGTCTGCACTGTATAACGCAAGCAAGGATTTGAGAGTTAGCATTTGAAGGCAGCGTGCTAATTTTCTGGGATGGTTGGACAATGATCAGTGACTGGAGGAAAATGTCAGAGGATTTCCCGCATCAGGTGCATTTATCCTGGAATTTCTGCACCGCCTTCATCGTAATCCTTCACACATCTGTTGCAATGTTCCAGATGATGTTTCACCATCCTTCCCGTTAGCTTATGGATCTCACTCAGCTAGTATAACGTTGATGATTCCGGTGTGTTGAACGTGACATGTGGGGAGCAGAAGCATTGGTGGGGGCTGTCTCTGACCCTCTGCTGAGGGGAGCAGCTGAGGCAGTGAAGGAATTATCCTCAGTTTTACCCATCACAGGCCTCACAGTAAGAACTCAACCCTAACAGGCTGCAAACACTCACATATCTCCCAGATTCTTGGTGTTATGTGTGTTATGTGTGGCCCTCTGGGGATCATCACAGATCACCAACAAATAGATCCTGCTTCCAGCATAATGTTCAATCATTCCTCTCGCTTGTTTCGGTCCCCCGAGTGTCACAGCACAAATCCATCCCAACTATGAAGATCACCCACAATTCCCTGAAAACGCAACGGAAGTTGAGAGTATTCATCTTAGTGTGGAGCCCTGTTCCGTGATGGATGGATACATGTGTTAATGTTCCACTAAAAACTACAGAACTGGGTGATACCATCTTACCGTTTAGGGGAGGGACGTACCGAACCGTCGCCTATCCTTGGATCCTTTTGGGACACACAGCACAGCGTCATGGAGTTTCCCTTAAAGAAAAAAAAGAGAAACAATATTGGAACATATATTCAGTTTTGCACATTTATCTTTAGAAAGTAGAGCAAATTTCAGGTCGGCTATTAGGGACAAAAGATGCTGCAGCAAGAGCAAAGACAACTGTTGTGTGTTGGGCTTTAAATGACTTTTTTTTTTGTCTTTAGAATTCAATGAACCTCCCTCCGGACAAAGTGCGTTTGTTACGTTCTTATGATAATGAAAAGAAGTGGGAGCTGATCTGTGATCAGGTGAGCATGAAGATGGCGAGCTGAGAAGAGGGTCTCAGGTCAAACTGGAACAGTATAATGGTCCTATCGAATCTTTAGAACCACTTGTTTGTCTATCCAGTGATGTGTTTTTTCATGTTTTGTGATGTTTTTGCGTGTTTAATGCAGGAACGGTTTCAGGTGAAGAACCCACCACACACCTACATCCACAAACTGAGAGGCTTCCTCGATCCAGCTGTAACAGGAAAGGTAAAAGGTCAAACATGAAATCTTAATGTCTGCTGTCATTAAAACATAAGTAGACCGACCTCACCGTAAATAAGCACAAATGTAATTTGTATAGGTTTCACCAGAAATGTTCACTATTTGATTTACAGTTAAATCTGTCTCTCATGAAGTTGCCTGTCTTCCCACCTGTTTGCTATCAACCTGTTTGTCTACCTGTCTGTCTTTAGAAGTTCAGAAGGAGGGTCCAGGAATCAACTCAGACTCTTAGAGAACTTGAGATTTCTCTCCGAACAAACCATATTGGGTTTACTACTCTTCCTTTTCTTCCTCTTCCTCTCCTCTTCTGATTATTGATCATTATTACTGCGCTGGGTGTGGCTGTCCTTGCCTGACCCTGTTCCCCCGTCTCTGTCCAGGTGGGTAAGAGAGTTTCTGAATGAAGAAAATCAAGGTCTGGACGTCCTTGTCGAGTATTTGTCCTTCGCTCAATACGCAGTCACGCAAGTTACCTTTTTAAATTTACTTTTGTCTTTTTGAGGTGAGACATTTTTTACACCAGTCAATATTTCCACTGGTGTGAAGGTCATCACTTGTGTGTCCAGGTTTGATGGCGAGCAGTCTGAATCCGGTGGGGAGCTGGCGTCCATCGACTCGCCCTGGAGTCGGTCCATAGAGGATCTACACGGAGACTGTAGCCTCCCTTCCCCGTCATCGTCCGTTCCACGAGCAGCTCGACACTCCATCAGGTAATAAATATAAGATTCTATCGCGATCCATTTCAACCCAATCTAATTTCATCGAATTCAATCTGTCTGGGTAGTTCCACTCTGGTGACCCGATCAAACACTCTGCCGAGTCGACGGACTCTGAAGAACTCACGACTCGTCTGTAAGAAAGACGATGTGCACGTGTGTGTCATGTGCCTGAGAGCCATCATGAACTACCAGGTAAAAACTTAAATGTCTCATTTACACATTAAATGTTTAAAATGACGACATTGTGCTGCACCAAACTCACAACAGAACCTTTTTTGTGATGATGTCCAGCCCAATACATCTGGAAAGCATCAGCATGGATTTACTATTGAAAGATGAGACAGCTAGCATGGTGCTTTCAATGCTAGCACTTCATATAAGGTTCTACTGGCCTGTAGCAGGATGGTTCTTGTTAGTTCAAGCCCCAGTACGTTGAAAACATGGAAGGCGTTCTAGAGGGGGGGGTGCCAGGACTCGTTCAGACCACTGCTGAGGTCCCCTCAAGTAGGGTACCAAACCCACAAATGCCCACACAACCCTCTGCGATGAGCTGGCGACCCATTTTGGGGTGTATCACCCATGCTGCCACGTTAGGCTCCAGCACCCTTCCCATGACCCCGAAAGGTATAAAGTGGTCAAGAGGAAGCAGAAAAAAAGTCAGTGAACCTAAT
Organism: Takifugu flavidus; assembly: GCF_003711565.1. NCBI lineage: Eukaryota > Metazoa > Chordata > Actinopteri > Tetraodontiformes > Tetraodontidae > Takifugu > Takifugu flavidus. The sequence goes on from NC_079522.1 coordinate 9,273,198, forward strand.
AACTCCAATTCTCACCGATATATTTCATGTTCAGAGTCCAGATCTTTGTTTTTGTTGAATGAAACGTGCGGATCTAAGAGACGCCTCTCAGGAATCACCAGTTGCAGCACTCTTCATCGACTTGTTGGAGGAAGATATTGTTTTAGTGCGGGGGCAGAACGCTAACGCTAACGCTCTGAGCAAAGCGTTGCATCAGGAGGAAGACTATAAATGTCTCGCTTGCTATGCCTCCCTGCTGAGGATCGGTCAGCCTTCTGAATTCTACTGTGCCCAGAAATCATCACTGTAGTGAAGCCACTGTGACGTCACCAGCCAAAGGGACTTATGCCAGTAGCATCATGTGACCCACTAAAAGAGCAGAGAAACATACGTGTGTTTTTAAACTGGGTTATTGTTGGGAAATTTGGAAACAAAGACACTGTCAGGTAATTGATACCAATTTCTGACTGAATTTTTCCCCAACCAACATTTTTGCTTATTGGCAGAATAAAGCTGCAAACATAGTAACACACACATGCACACGTGCACACGTGCATGCTGGCTGTTGTTTGCACTCCAGTTAGTGGACAGGATCCATTAATCACACATTTGGCAGGCAGCCATCGAGTCAGTCTGACCTTTTTGCTATAAAGGCAGCGTGTCTCAACCATCTGTGTCCTCTTCCTCAGTATGGATTCAACATGGTGATGTCCCATCCTCACGCCGTCAATGAAATTGCCCTGAGTCTCAACAACAGGAACCCCAGGTGAGCATCAGGCATCCCGGGGCCGACACGCCCTCGTGTCAAACCCGGGAAAAGCACTGAAGAGCCAAAACCACCAAGCTGAGGCGTTTAAGAGCTCATCTTGCATGAGTAAAACGGAAATGCCTTCCACATCCTGGCATGCTTTTAAATAGGATTTGACATTTTAAAGGCAGTAGATTTAGAATTACGACGTAAGAGTGTTTGCTGCGTCCTGAACGTTTGTCTTGTGGCGTTCACCTCGTCAGGACAAAGGCGCTGGTGTTGGAGTTGTTGGCTGCCGTCTGCCTGGTCAGAGGAGGACACGAGATCATCCTCTCAGCCTTTGACCACTTCAAAACTGTAATCAATTGGGTCACATCGCTTTACGTCCAACATCGATGTGAACGTCCGCGCTGGGTAACAGACGTTTCACGTGTGTTGCAGGTGTGTTCAGAGTCTATGCGTTTTGAGAAGCTGATGGAGCACTTCAAAAACGAGGACGACAACATCGATTTCTTGGTATGTGGCTTCCGCCCACCATTCAAAGTCAGAGTGTTGACGCCGTCAGTGACAACGTGCGCGTGTTATCAGGTGGCCTGTATGCAGTTCATCAACATCGTGGTCCACTCCGTGGAGGACATGAACTTTCGAGTCCATCTGCAGTACGACTTCACCAAGCTCAACCTTGAGGAACACTTGGAGGTAAATTCCAATTCTACTGTTTTGTTGTTGGTGATTTCTGGATTTCCAGGTGTTGAACTGGTGTTTTACAGACTAAATGGGAGTAAGCAGCTCACCCAGGGGGCAGACAGGTCACACTAGTGTTCCCTCAATAACACACGCATTGATGTATCAATCAATCAATCAATCAATCAATCAATCTTTATTTATATCGCGTCTTATACAATCAAAATTGTTTCAAGGCACTTTCCAGAATCCCAGGGCCTGACCCCAGACAAGCAACAGTGGCAAGGAAAAACTCCCCTTTAACAGGAAGAAACCTTGAGCAGGACCAGGCTCATGTAGGGGGACCCTCCTGCTGATGGGGTCCTGGGTAGAGAGGAGAGGAGAGGAGAGGAGAGGAGAGGAGAGGAGAGGAGAGGAGAGGAGAGGAGAGGAGAGGAGGAGAGGAGAGGCACAGAGCACAGAAACACACACAAAAATACACTGTACAGAGGGTCGTAGATCAGAGAAAGAGATTTGAAATGAAAGTATCTCATCCACGAGGCTGGAGGTTGTCTGTAACTTACAAGACTGATGGGAAAAAAATCAAGGGAAGCTTCAGTCAGAGCTGCACGTATATTGAGATGTGTTTAAAGAAGCAGCGATGGGGTTGGGGACATGACAACCAGGAGAGTGTCGCTTATGTCTGGGCAGTTCATTCAACAGCTGGATCACAGGCGTCCTATAAATGATCCATCCAGTTTCCTCAACTATTGGGGGGATAATATGGGCACGACCGTGTGTTAAATTCCATCAAAAGGATCAAACAGCATCTGCTCCAAAAAGGTGAACAATGCCGAATGTTCACGGTTGTTGTAGTTTAGTTGGAGGAACGGTCCGTGTCTGAAATCTGGACGTGGCTTTAACAGCTGATGGAGGAGAACAGGGATCACTGGACACTTCCTTAATTTTGAGGCACCAATATGAAAATTAGCAACTTTTAGAGATATTAGAAGGTACAACTGATCAGTGTCAGAAATGTTGTTGGAACAATGTAGAAAAATGTGATGATTTGTTCAAACCTATGACAGATCAGACGATTACTTGAAGGTGATTTGGTGACTAATGACTCGAAAATAGAAATGTCACAGTGGACGGTGTCTAAAATAATGGTACCGAAGTCATATTCTGTGTGTTTATATGTATACAAGTCAAATATTCGTAAGAATTACAGCAGGGAAATCATTAACAACACGTCTCTGACAATCTCTGTATAATAACCTGTCTGTCTGTCTGTCTGCCTGTGTGTCTGCCTGTCTGTCTGTCTCTCTGTCTGTCTGTCTGTCTGCCTGCCTGCCTGTCTGTCTGTCTGCCTGCCTGTCTCTCTGTCTGTCTGCCTGTCTGTCTGTCTGCCTGCCTGTCTGTCTGTCTGTCTGTCTGTCTGTCTGTCTGTCTGTCTGTCTGTCTGTCTGTCTGTCTGTCTGTCTGTCTCTCTGTCTGTCTGCCTGTCTGTCTGTCTGTCTCAGAGGCTGAAGCATACAGAGAGTGACAGGTTGCAGGTCCAGATTCAAGCGTACCTTGACAACGTGTTTGATGTCGGGACGCTTCTGGAAGATGCCGAGACCAAAAACGCGGCTTTGGAACGAGTTGAGGAGCTGGAGGAGAATCTGGCGACGGTAGGAGAAATCGCTATTGTTCTGGTTCAGGAGGGAAGGTTCTGACGGGGTTCGGGGATCTCCTCGTGCCCAGATACGTAGGCTGAAGACCAGCTCGACAGACACAAAGTCACCTGTGTGACCTCTAACGTCACGTCTGTTCAAAATCAACATGAACATCCGTTCAGCGTTTGGCTTCATCAAAAAAAGATACATCATCTCTGTCCTTTAACATGAATAATGCAAAGATGGGAAGGTTTAGGCCGTGTCCCCTCACCCCTGTCCCACCGTCTCCGTCCACAGATGTCTGAGCGACTGCTTGACGTGGAAAATGAAGCCATGCTGAAGATCGTCGAACTAGAAAAGCAGCTGATGCAAACCAACAAGGAGCTGGACAACATCCGGGTCAGAAACCAGGCAAAAGAAGAGAAAAGTTGGCTTCCAGCCAGGCTTACCTGTTCCTTGCTGTGTGCAGGAGGTGTACGCTAGTGCCAACTCTCAAGTCCACACGCTACGACGAATAGTCCGAGAAAAGGACCAGACAATTCGCCGGCAAAGCCACCTGGAACGTCAGGCTCAAGAGCCGCAGCAGACTGGAGGACCTGGAGCTCTTCAACCGCAGAGAGGAGAGGGCGATGGGGGCGTGGCTGACTCCGTTTCTCCCTCACCCCCGCCCTGCAGTAACATGTCCCTCAGGTGAGACGCCACCACAGTCACATTAGCATGTCTCAGCCAAAGGGGATTAAACTCACAAAGAAAAGTGTTGGCCTACTGTCTGTTGACTGGATTTTAGGGATGGTGCAAGGACCCGTAGTTAAACTATTGTTTATATAAGATTAAGATTAAGAGATTTCTGAGGAGTTCAGAGCATCAACATCCACCACCGCTGTATCATCTGAATCCCTAAAGTCTATTGTACGGCCCTGCAGGTTTCCCCTCTTTACCTTTCGTCTGGAATGGGTGGGCTCGTCTACATTTCCTCTTTTTTGGTTGCTGTGGTTCCAGCATTGCATGATTATCTTTAAACAGCGTGAGAGCTCAGCACAGCTCAACTGTAGCCGCCAGGGAATACATTTTATATCAAATGCAAACATGCAGCCGAACACATGCAGAACCTAATTATTAACTAGATTCATTTTACAGTCCAGAGACGGTGGCTTATCACAACATGGCGCCGGGAATGGAAGGAGCTTCAGAACTTCCCATGCCGCCACCTCCTCCCCCACCTCCTCCACCAATGGCCGGTAAGTTCCCCCCTCTCTCCCACATGTTTGTTAGTTTAGGAGAGTGCCGTCCAAACCACCCGCTGATGGTGGTCATGCATTACTGTGCCTATTATCATGGGATAGCAATTAGGAGATGAATAAAAGATTTGATGATACCACATTTCTTTTTGTTCTAAGTGTCAGGCAGGTCGTATAGTGCACCATCACCGCATGCGCCTCCTCCGCCCCCACCCCCACCTCCTCCGCCCTGTCGGAATGATGAGCTATCCTCCACCGGCCCGATGCCCCCGCCTCCTCCTCCTCCCGTGGCACCGCCGCTCCCAGGGTCAGGGGGGTCACCCACGGTCATCTTCAATTCGGGACTTGCAGGTAAGAACGGCTTTTTGATTTCAAGGCATCTTTCAAAATGTCCAGATTACGATTTTTCAGGTCCAAAGGGAAAAAACAGTTTTATGTCAGCATTAACAGCAAGTTTAAGCATGCTAAGCAGTTTTGTCATAATATCTACTCATTTATTGTGCTTTTCCCCCCTCTTATGTCGCTGACAGAGGGTCCTCTCAAGCTATTCTGTACGTTTATATTTAAATTTGTATTCATTTTCTTGCCTGTTCATCCATCATCATCATAATCATCCTCACTATAAACTAAGTTTAAATCACATTAAACCACATTTTTCTCTCTTTTACAATGAAAGAGCGAGTATATCAGTCATGTGACTGCTCCTGCTCATTCCTGTTAGAACCAGCCACAGCATTTTGGATCAGCTGGAGGCTCCTCAAAGAAATACCATCCTGAGAACAATGAGTCCCAATAGTCCAGCCTTAAAGTAACAAATACACGCACGAGTGTTCTCCACATGATTAAAATATCATCATTCAGGCCTGTTTTTGATCCCGATGACTCTGTAACACTGCATCAGAGACGCCCTGAGATTAAAGCCAAGGGCAGAAATGTGTACAGCCTACAGCTCCTACTTTGGGAACAGCAAATTACAGCCCACCACATAGTTGTGACTGTCCAAACAAATAGGAAAGAATGACACCCAGAATGATTCTGCACATATACCAGTTATTAAGCCAGTGGTCCATATTTAACTGTACAGGTGGCTGAGAAATAAAAAGGCTGCTTATGTCCTTCATTGCAGCTCCTGTTCACAAGTGAGGCAGAAATTAATCATAGATTGCAAATAAAATGCTTAAATTGAGTTTTTCTTTCATCATACAGTTTATAGTTTGGCCACATTGTCTTCAGCTGGCATATCCTCATCCATGTTTGTGTCCTGTGACATCACATCTAGAACTCCAAACGTTCTCCCTGACCCCGACGTAGTGTCATCAGCTCCTATTAACACACATCTGGTCACACATTAACCTGCCTGCTTACCTGTGTTTCTCCTGCTGTGCAGCTGTGAAGATAAAGAAGCCAATCCAGACAAAGTTTAGGTTGCCAGTACTGAACTGGGTTGCCTTGAAGCCGAGCCAGATCAACGGAACCATCTTTAATGACATTGACGATGAGTCCATCCTGCAGGTTAACCTCATGGATTTTCAATTTTCTTTAAATTCACCAGCAACAACTGTTCAAAAAGAGGAGCTTGGTTTGTAATAAAGCCAAGATTAGTGAAAAAATGGTTAACATCTTTATTTATATAGCGTCTATTAACTTATTAACCTACTCTCTTGGTACGGCTCCCTCGTAGGATCTGGATGTGGAAGGGTTTGAGGAAATGTTCAAGACTAAAGCTCAGGGTCCAGCAGTGGACTTGACCCTGTCGAGACAGAAACTTCCTCAGAAAGGTCCATCCAAAATCTCACTGCTTGAGGCCAACAGAGCCAAAAACCTGGCGATCACCCTGCGGAAGGCTGGCCAGGCATCGGACATCATCTGTCGGGCAATCCACACGTATGTTCAAGTCCACTCGTAGCTACAACCGCTATGAGAACCCCCAACCTTAATCAATACAAGCAGGCAATCTCCAAGACAACCACTACCTTTAGCTGAAGTCAAAAGAACTGCTGAGTTCTGCAGAACAGCTCATGTGGGTTGGTCTTCCTGCAGGTTCGACCTTCGAACAACCCGGGTGGACTTTGTAGAATGCTTGATGCGTTTTTTACCCACCGAGGCCGAGATGAAACTCCTACGGCAGTATGAGAGGGACAGAAAACCCCTGGAGGCTCTGAGCGACGAAGACCGCTTCATGATGCAATTCAGCCGCATCGAAAGGCTCAATCAGCGAATGTCCATCATGATCTTTATGGGCAACTTCAGTGACAATGTTCAGATGTTAACTCCGGTAAGACTCACAAACACGAGAACAAACCTGACATCTCTTGAAAGGACTGGAATTGCCTTTTGATTAGGTGGAACAGCTGCTTGGATTAAAGCTCTTAGCAACAGCTCTGCACCACTGTAACATCTGGAATGTTGTAGCTCAGCTAAAGAGGCGTCTTACTGTGCTCATGTGTTGCAGCAACTCCACGCCATTATAGCAGCTTCCGTTTCCATCAAATCATCTCAGAAGCTTAAGAAGATCCTGGAGGTCAGTTTCTACATGAAATATTAACGATCCCCTGTAGATAAACAACACCTTCATGTAAAAACACCTGTGGAACCGTTCCGTCGTCTGTTTCTGCTCCAGATCATCTTGGCTCTCGGAAATTACATGAACAGCAGTAAGAGGGGCGCAGTCTATGGATTCAAACTACAGAGTTTAGACCTGGTAACACACACACACACACACACACGCACACACACACCCTGTTGTCAATGGACTGACGTGAAACAAAACTAAAGGCTGATCTGTGAGACCAGATTGTTTGTGTGTGTTCAGCTGCTGGAGACAAAGTCGACAGACCGCTCACAGACGTTGCTCCATTACATCGCCAACGTGGTGCGGGACAAATATCCTGCCGTCTCTCCATTTTACAACGAGCTTCACTATGTTGACAAAGCAGCTGCCGGTGAGTTTCAACCAGTGAGACAGAGTTTGTTAGCTACCGATCACTCGTCAGGGCCTTCATTTAAAGGACACAGAACTCAACCCAGTTGTGACACGTTTAATCACAATTACAGCATATTAACTGTGATTAAACATGTCGCCGGCTCCAAAAATCTGGTCCAAGGACCAACTCTTATTTTAAAAAAATGAAATAAGAATAATCACGTTAATTTGGGAACCAGCGTTTAACAGAAACACGTTCCTGCTCCCGCGCAGTGAGTCTGGAGAACGTCTTGTGCGACGTGAAAGAGCTGCAGCGCGGCATGGAGCTCACCTGGAGGGAGTTCAGCGTCCAACACAACAGCACGCTCAAAGACTTCATCAGCAGGCACGAATCACGACTCAACAAGCTGCAGGAAGACGCGCGCATCGCCAAGGTGATCTGCAGTCCAACAGTCGGCCGATCAGCGGCGTTGCCGGTCGCCGAGTCAGTTTAGAAAGGTGTGGAAAACAAATACACATATATAAACATTCCTTATTCTTTCTAGGATGCGTTTGAAGATGCAGTGACATTTTTTGGTGAAAGCTCCAAGACGATGCCGCCCTCTGTCTTCTTCCCCGTCTTTGTGCGTTTCATTAAAGCGTACAGGGTGAGTAGGCATGCTAGGCTCCACCTCCTTATCAGGCTGTCAGTGTAAGCCCCTCCCACTCCGTGGCCTTCGGGAAATAACGGCGTCCATGTGCAGCGCCGAGGAGAATAAAGTGCAATCAATGTTTTCTTGCAATCAGCTGGCAGAAGAGGAGAACGAACAAAGGAGGCGTCAGGAGCAGATGTTACTTGAGAAAATGGAGCAAGAGGAGCAGCAGGAGGAGGACACCAAGGTCAGATCCCGACCTCTGACCCCTGTTGCTGCGCAGCAGCGCTAGTCTCACCTGAGGGTTGCCGTACGATGCCGTCATTACTCGTTACTAATTCTGTCTGTCCTTCTCCCTCAGTCTCCGTCACACCGAGGGAAACGGCAGCAGCAAGAGCTGCTTACTGAGCTCCGACGGCGGCAAGGAAAAGACAACAGACATGTGTATGAAGGGAAGGACGGAGCTATAGAGGACATCATCACAGGTAAATGTGTCATAGTCACAGGTAAAAGCATCAAAATGGGAAGTTAGCCTGCTGGAATTGTGATTAAACATGTCGCCGGCCCCAAAGATACACCATCGTAGGGAAACTTGCATCATTGCAAGCAAACATTGCGTCATAGCAGGCAAACACAGTTGCTTTGTAGATTAGTTCTGGTCACGACGTTCCTTTGTAACAAGTCTTTAAAGGACTGCGGGGTGATGCATTTGGGGGACGAGTGTGTGGGTTATGCCCATGAAAAGGTTATCAAGGCTTGTCTGTCAAGACCAAACGGTGCATTCTCGGGGGAATTGGACGATTGAAGACTAAGGAGAGAATATAGGTGTGTGTTTATTTAACAAACGGGAATCTCAGTGGTGTGAGGAAGAGGCCAACCCAGCCTCAGCTGGTTACCAGGCATGTTGCTAGTTTGTGTTTAGTATTCCAGTAATTTTGTGTCTCCTCAACACTTGCTAAGTAGGGAAAAATAGCCAAAGCACTCTCTGTACGGTAAAAAGTATTGTCAAATAAACCTTAAAAATGGCTTATATGCATTTTGGCTATGTGCATTTCACAGGGAGTCAAACTATATTTGAAATGTCCCATCTAAAGGGCACCTGATAAGCAAAGTAAATAAAATATTCTCGCTTTCAGAACGCACTCCTACTCAGACATTTCATTGTATGTATATGAGTTCTGCTCTTTCCCGGCCCACTGTTATTCCTCTGGTCTTACTGGGAAGACCTCCCTCCACGTTTGGGCCCGTTTTTGTGCGTCACGCTCAGACTGCACCATATTTAAACTCCCACTCTTCAACCATCATTTGTCATGAGTCAGCAGAATTGGTTGTGTTGGGTCATTCTGCCATGAACAGCACGCCCGAGTCCATCCCATACGTGTTCACTGGCGCTGAGGTCAGTTCTGCCGGCAGGCCCTTTCGACCCAATTGTCAGCACCTTCCGGTTCCAATCGTTTAAAACAGGAGCTGTTTGGAGAAGCTCTGCTGCTCGTCCCTCAAACGCAGGTTCCTTAAAGATGTGACGCCATTTAACAGGAGATAAACCGGTTTTCCAACAGGATTTAGATACTAGCGACATCAATCTACCAAATCCAAATGACCTTATTTTTTCCCCCCCGCAGCCTTAAAGACGGTCCCTTTCACCGCTCGGTCAGCAAAACGCAGCTCGCGGTTCTTCTGTGACCCCTCCCACCCTGAGGAACACTACTGAGGCACGGAGACAGAACTTCCACATCAGCCGGCCACACTCATATAATGAATGTGACCCAAAAGCACTTTGGACATTCTGATCAGTTAATGTGACAGATGGCATCATGTTTTTGATTTACCACTCAGCCACTTTGAACTGTAAATGTAGACGTGTTTTGCTTTGTTGGTTTTGTTTTTTGGGGGTGGGGGCTGGGGTATTTATCTTAAATGATTTTTTTTTACATTGACTGTTAATCACTGGACAGAATGGAGCACTTTGTGAAGAACTTTGATCCATGTTGTGCTACATTGTAGAATACAAAATAGTTACTTTCTGCTCTTTCTTGCAAGTTAAATTCACCATTTTTTTTAAAAAGTAGGGCTGTTTTTCACAATACCATGAGACGTTTCTTTGTAAAACCAGCAGTGGTCCTTTTTGGGCATTGAGAAAGTATTTGTTCAGTGTGCTTTTAACAACATCAGTGATTTATACATAATGGACAGAAATATTAGCAGCCACCCTTATTTATTTACACATGCAGAGAGAAACCTTTTGTCTCCTAATGATCACATCAAAGGTGTCTGTGGGGGGGCAGGGAGGGTGAGCGGCTGTGTTAAAGGGTGGGGGTTCGTACCAAGTGGTCCAGGTCAGCTAGCCTCCAGTTCATCAGGGTTGTTTTGGTTTGCGCTCGGATATTTCATGATGTTGCGTTTGACTGTACGTCAGAATCAGCCTTACTATCGACACACAGGGTGGAGCAGCTTTCTAAAGGTTGTGGTTTACCTTTTGATATTGCTCATTTATAAAAAAAACACAACACTAAATTAGCACATTTCCCATCCGAATTTCCAAAATGTCCTAAACGTCTGCTGGAAAGGCTTTGTCAAACTAACCCTAACTCTAATTATCAGTGACTCGTGCTCTTCATGTCCATTTTATGCTGTCACCAGAAGCCCCTGAACCATTAAACACAGTATGTTAGTTGCTAGTTGAGGTGGTTTACACAACTGCGTCCCATGGACAATGTCCAACAGATTTCAACATTAGGACCTTGTCAGGCTGATGTGGACACACCTGTGGAATGTGGACACATCTGTAGGCACATGGACAAAGCTGTGGGACATGGACATATCTTCAGGATGTGGACACACTAGCAGCCACATGGACGAACCCATGGTATGAGGACACACCTGTGGAGTGTGAAGACGTCTTTAAGGTGTGGACACACCTTTTGAGATGTGAGCGTACTGGGCGGCACAAGAAGAAACACCATTTGTGGCATCCTTGTTGTAAAATGTTTATTCCTAATGTGCATTTTGAGGGGGTTAAAAAAGAAGCACAACATTTCTGTGTAGAAACCTTTTTACAGAAAACTGTGAAGCTGCTCGTTTTGGCTGTTGTTTGTGTGTCTTTGCTTGGCGGCATGAATAAAACCATGTCCTCACTCTACAAATTGTATCACGGCTGAGGAACAAAGTGGGTTTTTTGCAGAATGCGACTTAGGTTTCATGATATTTACAGTTGTTTGTGGGAGTCAATTTTCGTTGCTTAATCATCTTATTCAGAAAGAAATCACCTGTTCTTGAACTACATTATCCACAATCCTCGGTGAGCTGCTTTTCTTTTATATGTAGCTGCAAACGTACTCAGATTTTATGAAAAAAAAAATACAATTGGTTTGTAAATTACTCCATAATATCCACTGTTATAACAGGAAGGATTCATCTGTTGATCCACAAATCAGTTTTTACCAGTGATCTGTGCTGCAGTTGGCTGATAAAGTCCCTTCATGTTCACCCTGAGAATGACTGCGCAGGACGACCTTTAACCCCAAGTCCTGACACCTGCAGACAAACATGCACGGTCAGTATAACACACACACTTGTATTTTTACCTTGGAAGCGCCCAAAAACATTTATTTCAACATGGCATCATATTCCATCTCATGGGGAAATAAACAATAATAAACATTGAGTTACGGGGGTCTCGTACCTGGAATGATCTCTTTCAGCCCTTTGAATTTGTGAGGTTCAGACAAATGTCCTCACAAATGTCCTTAGTTTTGGGTTATGGTTCTCAATATGTAGCACGTACTATGTGAAGGGAACGCACGCACGCACGCACGCGCACGCACACACACACACACACACACACACACACAACACACACACAACACACACACACACACACACACACACACACACACACACACACACACACAGACACACACACACACACACACTGACCTTGAAGATACTTCCTGCCAGTGGCTGGTCTCTCCTCTCTGACTCGTTCAGGCCCAGGCTTGCTGAGGTCACGTACAGATCACAGTAGTCTGGACCACCAAAACAACAGGACGTGGTCTTTTTCACAGGAAGAGAGACTGTTTGCAGTCGCACACCTGAGAGATTGACACAATCCCCATTATAAGCTTAACAAATCATTGCTGCAGTAAAAGCAGATTTGCCAGTTTAACTCACCAACAGCAGGGTCAATGTTGATCACCCTTCCCCCATTATAACAAGCAACCCACAGATGACCTTTAACATCAATGGCCATCCCATCAGGGAGCCCCTCCCCCTCCTCCATACGGTACACCACACGGCGGTTACCTGATAAACACACACATCAGTCTTAAATTATATCCACAAAGTATGAATTGCAGTTTAAGTGCACATTTACCAATGAGTCCTGAGTCGGAGTCATAGTCAAAGGCATCAATGGTCAAAGCCAAACTGTCGATGTAAAAAAAAGTTCTGTGATCCAACGACCAATCCATCCCATTCGAAATGTCCACCTGTGAGTAACACATGTACAGTCAGGTCAGAGGTGTGCGATTATGGGGACTTTTAAAACGTTATTTCACATCACTTGATTAAAGCTACGGTATAATGAGATCAACACTTCCTGTCAGAAAGATGACAGTTCATATTTTGGAGATTTCAACAATCGTCCCTGTTTCAAATGTTAAATATAAACTAATGAAGATCGGCGGGTTGCATTTGCTCCTGCAGATGCAGTTTCCCTGCAGATATCTTCAGTTTGGACCAAAGGAGACCAGGTGACCAGGAAAGTCTCCTCCCGTGAAGAACCACAGGGCAAAGGTCAGCCAACTCTGCAAGGAACTGAAGTCAGGGCACATCAGCTCAAGCAAGCTGGCGAGGAGGAGAAAGGCCCCCTGTCTTCGTACCACCCTCAAAAATAGGCTCATCATATTCCGAAGGGCGGTTTGCTGCGGCATCAGGGACGCTGTCGCCGAGGAGGTAGAGCAGAGGCCCAGTACGCTCCACTGCACCCAAAATCCCTGACATTACATCAAAAACCTAAAAGAAATCGGTGATCGTAGTCATTCATCTGTGTAGTGCCGAGGGTTAAAAACAACAACTGTTGTAGGAGCAGCGGCCCGACAGCCACAGAGAGATGCTGTCTTCTAACCAACGGAAAGAGCACCGCAGTATTCAGAGAGCTTATAAAGGCTCGAACCACCTTCTCCAGATCGGTGGGGGGAGAGCTTAACCTCAGTGTTTGTCAAGTTCAAGGCCGCTGTCTAACATCCCAGATACTTTAAAGCTAAAATTTGACAATGTGTTTATTTGCAAATCACAGGGAGCCAAATATAATACATAATATAATCCACTCTGATTTGTTTTATTTACAGAGAAATCGAGATAGAGCCAAGAATGGAACCTTGGAGTACACCACAATACATGTGAGGATCAGATGTCGCCCATCAGAACAGAAAAACTTCGGATTGTTCAATGGGATTTAAACCAATTATGGACAGTGCCTAGCATGCCTACATACTTAACCGGGCATGAAACACAGACTGAATGGCGAGCTGAGGAAGGATTCGGTTGTGGGGAGCAGCTCGGGAAAAGTACTGTGATCATCTGGTATCAGACAAGTCCTGGTCAACAGTGGGAATTCCAAGTTGGGGAAAAAACTCAGCAGCTGGATCGGCGAGCTGTGTCACCAGCATCTGTCCTGGTCGTTATTAAATCCCACTACTGAGAACTCACTGTGTGGGACAACACAGTGAGTTCATTAGGTCCAGCTACAGGACACTATATACTAGGAAGGGCTGTTTCTGTACTGAGCCCTCACAAGAATCCACGACAAAAATCCTCCCAATAGATTCATTTGGTCGTCAGGCTGAATCAAGAGCTGGAGAGCAGGTAGATATTTTCATTTGGGAGCGGACGGGAACAGAGGCTGAGGGAGAAAGTCTAGCAGGCTGCACACAGGTGACAGACAGGCTCCACACAGGTGACAGACAGGCTCCACGCAGGTGACAGACAGGCTCCACGCAGGTGACAGACAGGCTGCACACAGGTGACAGACAGGCTGCACACAGGTGACAGACAGGCTGCACACAGGTGACAGACAGGCTCCACACAGGTGGTGACAGACAGGCTCCACAGGTGACAGACAGGCTGCACACAGGTGACAGACAGGCTCCACAGGTGACAGACAGGCTGCACACAGGTGACAGACAGGCTCCACAGGTGACAGACAGGCTCCACACAGGTGACAGACAGGCTCCACACAGGTGACAGACAGGCTCCACACAGGTGGTGACAGACAGGCTGCACACAGGTGACAGACAGGCTCCACACAGGTGGTGACAGACAGGCTCCACACAGGTGACAGACAGGCTCCACACAGGTGACAGACAGGCTGCACACAGGTGACAGACAGGCTGCACACAGGTGACAGACAGGCTCCACACAGGTGGTGACAGACAGGCTCCACACAGGTGGTGACAGACAGGCTGCACACAGGTGACAGACAGGCTCCACACAGGTGACAGACAGGCTGCACACAGGTGACAGACAGGCTGCACACAGGTGACAGACAGGCTCCACACAGGTGACAGACAGGCTCCACACAGGTGACAGAGAGGCTCCACACAGGCGACAGACAGGCTCCACACAGGTGACAGACAGGCTGCACACAGGTGACAGACAGGCTCCACACAGGTGACAGACAGGCTGCACACAGGTGACAGACAGGCTCCACACAGGTGACAGACAGGCTGCACACAGGTGACAGACAGGCTCCACACAGGTGACAGACAGGCTCCACACAGGTGACAGACAGGCTGCACACAGGTGACAGACAGGCTCCACACAGGTGACAGACAGGCTCCACACAGGTGACAGACAGGCTCCACACAGGTGACAGACAGGCGTTACCTTGTCCAGATGTTTGGTCACCGTGAGGTCAGATGTCACAGAGTACAGAGATCCTTGGTGTCGCTCAAGCTCAGCCGGCCGCTCCTCAATTGCCATCGTTCCTGAAACAGCACGTGCGGTTGTCACGGTGACAGCAGAGGCTGCTGCCGCGGTGACAGCGCAGACAGGCGAGCGGCCTCACCTGCAAATAACCGTCCATAAGGATCGACCTTCCCATCATTGAGTCGAGTGTTCCCTTTATCCTCGTCTACTTCCGCCATTGACGTCGTTGTCCGAGCGGACCAATCGACAGCGACAATGCTGCGTCCGATACCTGCAACATAACCCCCTGACCTGCGAGGGACGGCAAATCCCACCATGTTACCTGAGAGAGACGGCGCCAGGCGTTAACGTTTGCCATCTGCTGAATCAGCCGTTTCCTCCGACGAGGCACCGACCTGTCTCCATGGACTGGGTCTGGTCGGTGTCGGGGTGCCATCGGTGGATTTTTCGCCCATAGATGTCGACAAAGAGCAGCGATCGCTCTGACTCCTCCCACACCGGCCCTTCGCCAATCAGAGCCCTGGCTTTGACCACACAGTCCACTTTGACCGAAGCCATTATCGCGTCAATCCAGGCTGAAAGTTAAAGGGAAGTTCACCAATCCAAAAATCAGAACTACCATGAGCTCAGTCACAAGGTTTACTTCCAGCGGTTGAACTAATACACACTAAAACTACAGTAAAACTATGTGATCGCAGGATTCTGCTGGAGGAGCTGATCCGTCTAAATTGAGCGTCAGTCACCAAACTTTCATGTGACCAGAGTATTATTCTATTTTGGTCCGTGTTAACTTCAGCTGGGAAGAAAATGTTGATTCAGCGCGTTTTTTTCCCTCCCAGAGTCGATCGAAAGATTGTACTTTTAAAACATTTTTGTCAGGCTCCCCCCTACAAGATCGTAAATACGATAATATCAGAAAGTGAAATAAGTACTTACATAATTAAAGGATTCCGCTGAACATTTACCGAGTAAGCTAACTTTCACGCCGATCCCGAAGGGGAAACCTGCCGGAGCTCTGGTCAGTGTCACAGGAGGAACATATGCTGCCTCCCTGCGGTCAAACCAGCCGCTTTTTGCATTTTTCTGGTCAAATCAGCCGCTCCTCTTTTTGGATTGCGCGAATAATAGCGGACATACGGTAATAGCGCCGAAACGACGACGCTGTACAGTATTAAGTTTAGTATTTGTCTACTTAAAACATAAACATATGTATATATACATATGTTTATATATGTCAAATATCTAAAACATAGCAATGTACTGTTTTAAATAGGCAGTATTGTTTTAAGCAGTATGTTTTAAATGGACAAATACAAACCAAAACATTGTATTGTAGTATGTTTAAACTAGACAAAAACTAACTAAATACCAGTTTATCTAAGTACTTGTGGACTACATGTTTTAATATAACACTTAATTCTTTGAAATTGGAAATAATCTAATAAAAAATAGTTTTACTGTGGACTTTTTAAGCAATACACTTGTGAATTGCCCATCTCTAAACTGTAATTTGACTGTTTTCCAATTTTTGAATTTGAATAATAAAAACTTTTAGGTTCTCCATCAAAATGCTAATGGAATAAACAGTACTAACAATTTATGGTATAAAGAACTTTTAATGCGCACTTTTTCAGGAATTCCCTTCACAAACTATCCATATCATGAAACGTCACTAACAAGTCTGAAAATGAATAAAAGGTTTTATTCAATTTGGTTGCTAATGAATTGATTTTATTTTACATTCACAGAACATAAAATGTTAGTTTGTTGTCTTGAGAATTGTATGTTCTCTAACCATATCAGTGAATTATCGTTAGTGAAGTATTTTATTCAGTTATAGTTGATATGATTAGACACAACAGTGAAATCTCTTCTGCCTGACACGTCGAGCTCCTCATCATCTTCAGCCAAGTTGCAGTTGTTCTGATGTCAATAGCATTTGGCCTCAGCCGGGACGTAATGATCACTTTCTTGCAGCCAACATTCGGAACAATGCGGAATCACGCAGTCATTAAGGATCGCGTTGTGGCCGAACAAACACGTGCGCGTTATTTTTTCACAGTGCTGGTTCTGGCTCGGTTCAGCCTTTCAATCAAAAGGCGATCAGAGGCGGCGCATCTGGAGAGGACTATCCCAATCTCCGACTCATTCCTGCGCTCAATCGCAGCATCAGCAGCCCCCTCAAGATCACTAGTGAAATACAGGAAGGAGAAATTACCAAAGGGACGAGGCGCCACCTATCTGACACACCCCTATCATCTTTACCTGATTGCCAGGTGAGCCCGGACCTTCTGTTCTGGCATCACCCTGGAAACATACTTCTTGGCTTCGTACTTGTTGTTACGCTTCATGCAAACTTCAACAAAAGGCTAAATAAGAGACAAGTCCAACAATTGGGTTTTTTGTTAGAAACAATTCTATCACAGAGAACAATAAAACCTTCTTTTTTTTATTTTAAAAAAATAGCGGAACTTGTCCTCACCAGGTAGCCGATGGGAGACTTTTTGGTCTTGGAAAACTTCTCTAACTCCTCCCACTCCTCTTTCTTTGCCAGAGACTTCAATTTTAACCACCAATACCTACACAGGTGAAAGAGACAGATAAGACAGGCAAAAGAAAAACACCTATTGTCCAGAAAACGCATTACTGTATATTTTAAAATCCACTAAATCAAGCATAAATTAGGGCTGCTCACGATATCACCAATCACATCAGTATTGGCTGCTATTGCCCATTTTCTTCCACATCAGCATCTGTCTGATGAGCAACACTGAACTGAGACAAACACCTACTGAACCTTTACTGCTAACTGCATTTGTTCATTTGCCATGCAGCAGAGGATTGTGGGTAATGTTAAAAGTGGAAGGGAAGACATGTGTGATGTCATAGTCGGACCTAATTTTCTTGACCATTACAATGCATGTTGGGAAATTTTCATGGGCTGTAGTTTCCATTATAAATTCTTAAGTTTATCAATAAAAGCAAGAATTTATAATAGAGGAGAGTTTATGAACAGTCTAAGCCCCTTGAACTTGTAAATATGAATAATGAAGGAACAACTGTTCCTATCAGTGAAGGCATAACCCTAAAACCCATTCTAATCTCAATCACACATTAGACAGCAGGAACATACTTTACCTTTTTTCTGGAACTTTGAAGTCTCTGTAAAGTTGTTCTGCTTGTTTATGGAACCCTAAAGCCAACAGAGCCTCCATCGTGGCCTGCAGACACATGGACGTTACATCACGGGACATCCTGGACTACAATGTTTTTCAATGAAATTCAACTTTATTTATGCAGCACCTTCTCCAAACAGTGGCAGGAAAGGGGAGAGAAACATTAGCTTAGCTAGCATAATGATGGTATGATGATCAATGATTCTTAACATTCTCTCAGAGTAAGGCTTTCATCTTCATCTTAAAGTAGAGAGGGAGTCATCCTCCCATACCTGGAGAGGGGGCTGGTTCTGCAGCAGGGGGTCTGAGCCCCCCCTTTGTACTGTTAAAGGTTCTGGGAACCAGCAGTACACCAACCAACCCAGGGACATGCAGTCAGGGGAGGCAGCGACTGGCAGCCAAGTGAAGTATGTTCGATCAAACTCACAACGCTCACTGAATGTAATTAAATACTATTTGAGTGATGGCGTGCTATATATATATATATATATATGTATTACACTTAGCATTGAACGGAACATAATGCTGCTGTTGTTTGGTGTAGAATGGGAAGAGTTGGTTAATTTACCTGTAAAGACAGACCCAGGAGTTCTGTTGCTTTATCCTCGTCCAGCTTTCGTTGAAAACGCAGGAGTCGCATCTCGTCCTCGGTGGCCTGAAGACAACAGGAAAAACAGGCAGACAAACAGTCGGGATGGACGCAGGGGGTTTATGAGCATGCTCAAGGTGTTGAAAGAGTTCGTCCAGAGGTTTACCTTTGCAGCAAAATCGTTCTTTGCCTTGTTATATTCATCGACGGCACTCTGCAGGAGGGACAGACGGATGTCCATCCTCTGCAAGACACACAGACATTTGAAGGGTAGTTTGATTAGATCTGAAAACCACTAGCATGCAGATTTCTCATGAATTTTCAGTTTTTTTTCATATCCTATATTAAATATTTAACAGAAAACACTTTGTCTGACTGTCACTTAAAAATACACATACGCTCTATACACAAAAGATCTGGACATTTTTACTTGATGAACAATGATGACATTTCAAGCCTTGATTTATGACAGAAATCCACTTATTTTGTGCATTCTGTCATTAGCTCAACATGTTAAACCACATTTATTAGCCACCAATAAAGCTATGCACATTGGACTTCTGGCATCTCATTAGAATTTTGTCATGTTCCAGTTTACCGGCAACAGAATGAATAACTTCAGGGAACAGTTCATCTTCCTCAACACTAGGTGGCGATATTCGGCAGGTTATTGTGGACCCCTGTCCATAATGGAGTCAGGAGGCAGAGCCACATTTCTAACAACAGGAACCTAGATAATCCTCCAGCTTTGTCCATCTCACACATTGGACGCTTTACTTTGTATGTGGTTTTATAGAAGCAGCCAAGAATGCCATATGCTAACGCCGACTCTCTTATTTTTGTTCCGGGGTCATACACCAGCACGGGGGTTGTGGAGCATGAGCACATGCCTTTTCTAGTTTAGCTCCGATTACGAGAACATATACGTGCCGGAGCAAATCTATGTCCCGTCACATTAACTATCTATTCGTTTATACGCACTTCAGCTGCCCGGTTACAGCCGGACTGAGACGATCATTTGTTACCTTCTCTCTGTAACTGGCAGAAACATAGTAGTTGGCCAACTCCTGGTGATCATCATCTTGGTTATAAAGATCCTTCAGCGTTTCCTGCTCCTGAAGTTTACAGAACTGAAAACACAAGAGTAACGACAGATGAATACCGAACAACATGCATATTTGGACCATCCTTGTCTAAAGGTCAGTGCCTCATTTCCTGGGCTCCATAAGCCAATAGTCAACATATGATAACTGTCCTGACATGTACGGGCTAAAGAGGTTAACATGAAGATGAGGTTACCTGTTTGTATAGACTCAGTGCGACTGGTTGGTTCCTCAGGGTCATGAAGAAATCTCCTCGGTTCATCTCATTCTTTAGATGGGTCACAACCATGTAAACTGAAAACAGGGGACAATTTTATGAATTCATTCATTTATATTAACATAATGTTAATACACTTTAATGCCATCAGAAACCATTTCAAAGTGGAAAGTACCTCCACTGTCATTCCTGTGTTATGTGTTAGTACAACAAGCCAAAATAGAGTCAAACTGTCCCACATTTTAAAATTCATACCCCTGTATTTTGCAACAGCTCTTTGATTGTCCTATTACAGGAGGAACAAAGATTCGAGCTTTTATCAACATGACAGGTGGTGGGCAGGAGCAGGACACTCACCCAGGTCAGTGTCTCCACTCTCCACAGCTTTGCTGAGAGCCAGATGACTGCGTTTCATCTTCAGCAGCAGAGGAACCTGTTCTCCAGACCGAGCCTCAAAATCCAACAGCTGAACAGTGTCACAAAGAAATAAATGGAAAAACTAGAAAATCCCACAGAAAATGTGAATGTGTGCTTTTCTCGGGCGCTCTCCCTACAGACAATAAGATGCGACACCTTCATTCAACCTTCAATTAGCTTTTGCTAATGCTATTAACTTTCATGAGACACCATCAGTCTCATGTCAAATACGTCGCCCAGTCAAACTTTTCCCACCTCAAGAACATCTCCAGACCCCACTAATCCAGTCCCAATTCTGTAGCTGCAACCCTCACTTGCGGTCCTTCTGTTGAACCTCACTCCCGAACAACTGCAATCCTCATTCCTTCTCTACTCTGGATATTCTATGGAGGCTTTTCCTTCAGCTTGCATCACTTAATGTCTACCTGAGTCTGATTAGACTGGGTGAACTTCTGATTTATGTGAAAAAGAACAAAAAGATCCGAGAGAGGACTATTTTACTGAAACTGATTACGTCACACAATTCCGGGGCTAAAACCAAACCCCGATGAAAAGGTTCCACCTACCTTGATAGCGAGCTCAGCACGTCCACATTCGTACGCTTTAGCTGCGATGTGAGAGTAAGAAAACCCAGGCGAGTCGCCCACCTTTGCACACACAGCCTTCGCTATGGCCTCATCAGACAGGTCCTTCTGCTGCACCTGGGAATGCAACACGTCCGCCCGTTAACCCACCTGGACTAAACCAAAACGACCCTATGTAGATAATCTGAAGTCAACTCTACCGCTCCTTGCAGTGGGGATGGGGGGGGGGGGAGGGGGAGGCCCTTTACCTTGCAGGACGCCCAGTGTCTGAGGACTCTGCTGACACCATGATAATCTGGAATCTTCAGGTAATGGCAGACTTTTATTGCTAATGGGTACAACTGCCGGTACACCAGCCTGAGGGGGGCAGAGGAGAACATGTGAGTCGGATGTCCGGTGGCCCTGAGGGGAAGAGATTCTGTGAGCAGACTCACCTGTCAATCAGCACCTGGAGAGTCAAATGTTTGAATCTGAAATGTGAATGTAAGGACTGTCTGTTCGGAGGCTGATGGAGAACCGAGCTGATCGCTACTGCTGATCGACACGGACAACATGCATGCGAGGATACTGAGGATATGTGAGTGGCAGCCCCACGCTGCTCACTCGGACGGCGTTCAGCACGCGCAGTTCTCTGCAGGTCTCCACAAACGGATCTGCGCTGAAGTCCGCCAGAAAACACTTTCCGAACGACGCCGCCTGGTGTACAAGGGACGCAACTGCAACATCACTGACAGACCGCAACAGAATAGTGCCAGAGTGAGGAGGGCTCACCCGCAGCAGAGATTTCTGGGTCTGGGGGTCATATTCGTATCGAGCAGCCCCCACACACTGTTTCACTGCCTCCTCCAGCATGCTCTGCTCTTTGAGCTCCCTCAGGTACTCGTCAGCCTTCTGACTTGATTTCTATAGGGATGGACATCAGATGGCTGTTCAAGGACAACTTTTTCCATGTCCCACAGTGGAGCAGTTTGAGTCTCACCTCGTACTCCCTGTGGGCCTCCAGCAGCAAAGCTCCAGGGGCCATGGAGGCAATCTTGAAGATATCCTGACAGACCAGAGGAACTTCCTGAAGCAGCTCGTGGCTCCTCGTGCTGAGGATCCGAACTCCATCCATCTCTCCAACCAAAACGCACTGATCCTCGATGGGGAACCTGTGATTAAGGGTCAAGGTTCAAGAATGACAAAAGATGGTCTGAGCAAAGATGATTCTGGCAAATATTTTCCCTTCTTTGAATAATAAAAGGAATATTCTCAACCTTAGAAAAAAAAGATAAAGTTTAATTCTTCCTTTGTATTTGAAGTTTAAAAGACTTAAGTGGTTCAAAGGATACTGGATTGTGTCATTACAAACTCCAGCTACCATGAGCAGCCTGTCCCACAGTAACACCACAGACGGTTGCTGACTGTTCGGTCTGCGACACCTGGAAAGATAAAGGGAGTCAGGCAAGCAAATGGATGGACAGACAGACTGAGGAGGAATCTGATAAGAGTCCAGTGGAGAGTCGACTGGACCGCTGAAAGAAACTAGAAGACATTTGCCTCTTATCTAGACTTAGAGGGACATAGTAAAACAGTTTGATGCTGTCTAGGGCCATGAAGGTTACAAAGACCAGGTCTTTTAAATGTTGCAATGTAAAGGTTATAGCCAGGGAAGGCAGATGGTTCAGAAGAAAAGCCACCTTTGTAAACCTTCCATAAACAGAGAGGGAGGCTTGAGGTAGAACATTTCTTCCTCTCCCTAAACAGGTGAACAAGTAAACACCCATTCACACCTGGGTGTTAACACTCCGCGCTCCCCTGGGTCATGTGACCTTAACAACCGAGTAGTAAAGTCTCAACAAACTGGTTGGAACAGAAGAAGAGGAGAAATGTCTTCCAGTTGACTCTCTGATAGACTTTAATGGATTAATAAAACCTGAAGGAGAACCTTCATGGACACGTAGGCAGACAGGCAGGCTACTGATAAGACAGGTCTACATACCAGACCATCTGTTCAGGTGCTGTCGACCTTTTGGTGTCAATTTCACTCAGTTTGTTCTGTGAATAAAAAGTATTTGTCACACATTAAAACAAAGCCCCTCAGTTACGTAAAACAGCTGATGGGATCATGGTGCAGCCCACCTGGAGATCAGAAGAGGCTGTAAACAGGTGTCCAGTGTCAGTAAAAAGGGCCAAATATTTATAGCTGAACGACACAGACATGTGGATGATACTGCCAGCCTGGGGACTGAGCCATGGAGGATGCTGAAGACAGAAATAGAGTGAAATAGAGTGAGAACCTCCTACAGATACTTGTGCTCTCTCTCTACAATAGTCTAGCAGCCCATTTGTCTCACCACTTCAGAACAGGACGTGTCATCCAGGATATAAAGTTCAGGGCCACTGGACAGGAGGACTTTGATTTGTCTGTCCTGAACGAGAACGGCCCAACACAAAGGTTTCCCCTGCAGACCTGGGGACAGACAGAAAGGATAGACAGATGGACCAAGAGACAAAAGGATAGACAGACAGGAACCATTTAATGAAAAGGAAGACATAAAGTCAAAATAATTGACTCTAAAAGGGTGACAATGGCCCAAGAAACAAAATGACACAAAGCCACCTTTAGATCCGCTCAGATAACTAAACCCCATTTCACAATCTGACCGAGATGGCCCCAAGAACCCACATAATGGGTCAGTAGGAAAACTCACCACCATGAACTGAATGAGAACCTTCAGCGACATAGTAAAGCACATTTACTTACCTGGGACTTCAGGTAACCTCCGCAGTTTCAATTCATCAACGTTGGTTGCCAAGGTAAAATGGGAGGAGCCAGATATGATGGCAACACCTGTTCCAAATGGAGAGTGGAATACTTTGGCTTCCAGGACCTGATTCTGAACCACTTCCTGTGAACAACACAACCAACAATGTAATAAAACCAGCTCACTTTAGCCGTTGTTGGCAACACGAGTGGATCGCCAGTCTGGAGGATGTTGGGTTCATTAGCTCACATTAAACACCAACTACGAGTAACGTTAGTTAACATATGTAGCTGCTCTTTTTTAGTCAGCTCACCTGACCCATACTGAAATGCCTCTTGAAGGAACCAAACAGATCATAGATCAGTACAGATCCGTCTTCCTGAATACATAGCAACTCATCGGTAATCGTCCAACCAAGATGGACAAGGGGACCACTCTTCCACTGAGAAAGAAACAGGTACACAAAAAAACACAGTTCAACGAATTACTAAAATGTTACACATAAACATACCACACGTACTACTGTGTAAAACTACCCTATAACACAGGTCTGCCTGTGAACTGGAGGTAATTGATGTCTGGTGAATATTAAGAGCTGATAATAATTAGTTAACATCTACCGGGAAGCTTGTGATGGCAAACCCAGACGCAGAATAAATCTCCAACTGAGGACGAGAACTCGGAGAACATCTAAGAGGTTTTCTTAGGAGAGCTGTGGTGGAGGGCAAAAAGTAAAGATGAGAGGGAGGTAGAGGGAAAAGGTAATGAGTCAAGAATATTAGATGTATTTATGCTATAACCCTTTCCTTTAAAACTGTGTGTATACCTATCGGTCCTCCATATGGAGCAGCAGCCACAAGACAGTCTCTGAGGGCGTCCTTCAAGTCCCAGCACATGTCATACAGCTCAGTTTTACTGACCACAAGAACACAGACACACATCAACATGGCTCTTATAATGTGCAGGGAATTAATGATCTTTTATCTGCTTTACATGTCCTGAACAGAAACTAAAAGTTGTAAACCATTAAATATAGTAGATCTGCAGGACCTTATTGCTGCAGCATCATTTAAGTAATTCTACAATATCAGGATCAATAACTGGCATTTTCAACCATTACTTAATTACGGCTGGAATTAACTGTATAATTCATTCCAAAATACAAAGCAGACTAACTTAAATGATGTAATAAACGTGACATGGTCACATTTTAAAGTGACACTTCCTGAAGCTAACACTTTAGCACCCATTAGCATTGTTGACAGTTATGGAGGCCCCGGTGAGTCCCGTGATTTCGCTGCCGGGCTGCAAACACATGGCGGCGGCTGCTTAATATCTAAGCCACACCGTCAAATGTTGCATGTTCTCTAATGGTTGCGTTTAGCTTGCTGCAGGGAAACTGCATTGGGAGCAAAACTAACCGATAAAACGCATCTCCCAGCGGGTTCCAGTTGGCTGTGATGAACGTCATGATGATGCCAGTTTAACAGGACTGGCGAACCTTTAACGATGGTAAAAAATAAAAAGATGACAACCTCGGCGAAAACAACAGCGCCTTTTAGAGCTTCTGTCACATATAATAACAACAATAACTTCTTCCGCTTCCGCCGCCTCTTCTTCTTCGTCGTCTTCCTCTTCTTCTTCTTCGCGGGTGTTTCTGTCCTCCACTTGCCTTCAGTGGTTGGGAATGTTCCGCATATTAGCAAACAAGCAGAAAATGAAACATCAGAAAGAAGAAAAAAATTAAAATATATTGATCAAACTGGAAGACTTTCTCATGTACATTTCGAATCCAGTCAAAGGAAGCCCCCCCCCCCCACACACACACACACACCCACACCCACACCCACACACCAGCACCATCTAATGGCTTTACTGTATTTCTGACTTCTGTGGGCGTATTTTCCTGTTGGAAACATCACAGTTCCCATTCAGAGCCTCCACAATAGTCTGACATGAAGACACTTATTTTTGTTTCCTCACAAATATTCCTGGAAAATATACCCAAACAATAATCCCATTGTTGTTGTGTTGTTGTTTTTTTAAACATGTAAAACCATGAGATGTTCCCCCAATCAATGACAATCACACAGTCCAGCAATTAAACTCACAATCAATCAGCACCCTCACCACCCCAAACGTTTTACTCTTTCACATGATTCTCTGTTCACTTTGTGTTGGACGGGTCACTGTTGGGTGAAGGGAAACTATTCTTCTAGATGACTTCACTCTCATAACATGAGAGCGAGAGCAAGAGAAATGAGAGAGTGGAGAAAGAGACAGTGAGAGAAAGAAGAGAGGGAGAGCAAGAGAGAGGGAGAGAAAACATGGTTGCATGCCTCAATCGTGAACCCCTTTCACCCACATGTACATGTACACACACACACACACACACACACACACACACACACACACAAACACTAATCCTTGCACTTCTATCGTTGTAAGGACTTTCATGGGCATAATGCATTTCCCAGCCCCTCACCCTAACCATCCCATCTAACCCCTGACCCCGATCCAAACCTAATTCTAAAACCAAGTATTAACCTTTAAACGGTCAGTTTGAATTTGTGAGGACCAGCCCAAATGTCCTCACTTTCTGAAAAATGTCCTCATTTTGCTAGTAGAATGAGTATTTTGGTACTCAGTAGGCAGCAAGTACAAGAACACACACGCTCAGTTGTGCATGGCAGCGTTTTCTGGGTGTGGCAGAGAGACCCAGAGCCTGAGGGAGAGAGAATGTTAACTCCTTGAGTGCCAGCTAAGACTTTATTAGCAATGTGAACCAGTTTATTGATTGATTGACTGACTGATTTGTAGGAATCAGCCATGCTTCTTTTCTATGTTTGCTATCAGCTGGCCCTTCATAAATTTTGGTTGTGTTTCCATAATAATTTGTTTTGTTTTTTATTTCAACATCATAAATTATAAGACATGTTCGTGCATAGTTTTTAATGAATGAATTAAAGGCAAATAAAAAGATTTTTCATGTGTCACCAGAAAGGTTCTCAACTCAAAGGGGAGCAGGGTTTCTTTCTGCTGCATATTTGACTCGTGGCTGTGAAGGAGTTAAAGGTGTGGATGTTTCCACTCCTGGAAAATATTACAACCAATCCCAGTTCAACACACAGGGAGAGAGAGAAGGAGGGGCCTCAGCGGAGTTTCCACAGTTTTTCTGCATCCAGGAACTTTCTGACTTCTTAGTTGGGCTGTTTGTCGATGTGCGAGCAGGGTGTCACCATGGTGACGACTGAAACACACCAGAGTCAGGATCTGGTGGTGCCCCCCCAAAATCGGGACGAGCAGGACCATCAAGATGAGGCTCAGGGCTCACCGTCGTCGGCCATGGCTGGATTCAGCAGCGAAGAAATGGGTCAGGGCCCCGTCAACGCCATCACGGTCCTCACACTGCTGGACAAACTGGTCAACATGCTGGATACTGTACAGGAAAACCAAAACAAGATGGAGGTGAGCCAGGGGTGGGGCCATTTAGAGAGACAGGATATTTAGGATGGTTGTTTTTGATACACAGTTTTTACTCAATAAAAACTGTAAATCCAAGGTTGAAATTAGCTTTGGTCGCACGTTCTGAAAAAGCTCAAACTGCAATGTTAACTCTGAAATGGAATGATCAGCTTCCTGTATCTGAACTTTAAAAACATGTTATAACACAAACATGTTATAACACGCTGTTAACTGCTTTAGCTTCCTGCCTCTCACACCCTGTTGGACAGGAAGCTAAAGCAGTTTATTTCTTTTGCCTCATGTAAAGATGAAGAACAAAACAGGAATCCTGCTTATAAGGGCTGAAATGATACTATTGCTCAGCTTGCCTGTCAGCGACGTGGCCCTGAATTTATAAGTTAGAATAATTCCACAGAGAGAGAGAGAAAAAAAGAGAGAGAGAGCGAGAGAGGCTCTGAAGATCTGAACCCTTCTTCAACTGACTGAGGCGGTGTTGGCTCTGACCCCACTGGTGTGCTCCTTGGTACAGGTGCATCAGGTGGAAATGGAAGGCGTGGTCAGAGGGATCCAGGCGGATATGACCAAGCTGTCCAAGAGCCACAGTCACACGTCCAACACTGTGAGCAAGCTGCTGGACAAGAGCCGCAAACTTTCCGTCACCATGAAGGAGGTGAGTCCCGGGGAAAAGGTCACCTGGTTAAACTAACATTACCTGTCACCTGTCACGTCGTGCTCAACTCTTGTTTCTGCAGGTTCGTGAAAAGATGGAGCGACAGGGGGCCCAAGTGAAGAAGCTGGAGGCCAACCACGCCCACCTGATCCACAGAAACAACTTCAAAGTTCTTATCTTTCAGGTCAGGCCTGACACAGAGGTCAGAGGTCAGGTTCACGGTGTTCACCTTTACTCCTCAGGTGTAAATCCATGCATTAAGGACACATTGCAAGACCTTCAGGTCAGCAGCAAACCCGCATTCAATGCAGGAAAAAAAATAGAACTTCCAATTGGAACGGACATGATCATGAACAACAGTTAGACAGTTGCCATGATGTCCCACCAGTGATGTCATCATCTCCTAAATCTAGACCTTCACGTCCACTTAAAATCCCCGACAGATGATGCCGTAGGAAGTTGGTTGCAAAGGTAACCGAGTCTCCTTGGGTAACTACAGTACAGCTTCATTCCAGCCCAGACAAGGATTATTTACCGTCCAGTAAAAGCTGTTTTGATCTGTGTTCTGAGGCAGTACAGGTGAGAGAACCGCACTATAAACACGCCTCAGCAACGAGTTCTCTGTTGCAAAGTCCTGTTGCACTAAAGTGACTGTCATAAAACTCTATTGAGCCAACATAGCAGTATCAGTGTGTACACGTGTTTTTCATCTTGACTTACGTGAAGCATTCCAGTCCTCCCTAAAATACCCAGCATTCCACAGTGGGTGTGGCTCAGCCTGGGGCGGCAGTATTGTCTTATTCCGTAGAATATTAATAAATATTAAGTAGAAGCTCAAAGATGAAAACAAAGATCAACAATTAAGCAGAAGTCAGAATGGAAGACATAGGATGAATTTATAAGGCGGATTTGAACAAAAACAGATACGTCCAACATTCTCTGCATTTCAATACACTCAAAGCGGCGATGAGTGTTTGCTGTGATGTGTGTGTGTGTGTGTGTGTGTGTGCGTGATATATCTGTGACATAATATACCTCCATCCATCCCTCTTCTCCAGTTGAGATAAGCTCTTTTCTTCTGTCCTTCAGGAGGAAAACGAGATACCGGCCACTGTTTTTGTGAAGGATCCCCCTCCGTTCCCCAGGGACGGCATTTTGGAAGAATCTGAAGGTGCAGAGATGGAGGGCAATCCTTCTCAGGATGGTGGACTCAAAACTATTGAGCTGTCATCTGATGAGGATGTTGGACTGGAGGCAGAGGACGAGGATGAGGACGTGTGGCTTCATGATCTGGAGAACATGGAGAAGTCCAAAGCAGAGAAGCTAAAGCGTTCCAGCCTGAAGAAGGCAAGATAGGTGCAGGTGTTTATCCTCCAGATGGACAGGTAGTCAGAGGGACTAATGTGGTTTCTGTCCACAGGTGGACAGTTTGAAGAAGGCCTTTTCCCGCCAGAACATTGAGAAGAAAATGACCAAGATCGGAACAAAAATTGTTTCCCCAGAACAACGAGAGAAGATCAAACAGAAGACATCAAGCTTGAAGGTTTCCCCACTAACATTAGGCATCAAGAAGGTACAACTCAGATCCTGACATTCACATTCACCTGTGTCAGTTTTCCAATATTTAGACAATGCTTTTGTGCTGAATGATAGGAAAGGCAAATTTCTGTTATCAAGCAGTAAAAACTGTGATTTTCCATTTGAAAAAGGAAAGAGATGCCTTTTCTAATGAGGCCCAATACCTAACAAGACAGATCAGTGGAAAAAAACAACCCCGAACAAAAACTTTGTTCAATGATCCCATTCTACTTGGCCTATCGTATCCCTCCATCCTTTTCCTTTAAGGGGAAATGGGTCTGGGCCTCGCAGATTGTTCGAAAATACTACAACAGCTCAGATGACTGGTGTGTTCCTCCACTTCCTGCGACCTCTGACCTCTCATTGTTCTCAGCGTCGCAGCAGCTCCGACTCCCACCCTCCCGAAACCTCCATTCAGAACGTCGAGTCCGCCATTTCCGAGGCTGAAGCTCAGGTGTCTCCCCCGGCTGACACCGAACAGGAGGTTCCCTTCACTGAGGTCCACACCCAGCTGGCTCCAACCAAGGAGCAGGAGAAGGAGGAGGAGGAGGAGGTGGTGATGGAAGAGGGAATAGAAGAAGGAAAGAAGAAAGAGGACGAGGAAGACAGGGGTGATAGAGAGGAGGGAGTCAGTGAGGAATATACCCTCTCGTCCACTCTCCGTGTGGAGGAGAAAGAAGACGAGCAGCAAGCAGATGAGGAGCAACCAGACAAATACTAAATATTCTACAGTATCCAGAGGTGCAGCCACAAGAACGATGGTCTGCTTCATTCTTAGCAAATCATATTTAATCACACGTCACCATGAAAACGATTTAAAAAAGAAAAAAACAAAACACACGCGCTTAAGTTTAAATAAGGAAAATAGTATATCGTTAACAACATTTAACAATGTCAACAGTTTCTTCTAAAACTAAGGTTGAAAGGCTTTTATTTTATAAGGATCGTGAAATTTCCTACAGATGTTAGAGTAATGCTAGAGTTCGCTGCCATATGTTCCCTAAAATTAGAAAAGTTCCCCCCAATTGTCCTCAAAGTTGTCTTCCTACAAAGTTCTCAGGTTCCTCCTTCTGAATGTTGCCCCTTAAAGTTCCCATAATGGTCTTTCAACATTTTCCTTAATGATTCCCAAGATTGTATTCCTGTAATTCCTTTAAGGTTCCAAACATTTTCCTCAAACATTCCACTTCAGTTGACTTTGCACAGAAGTTGCTTTCTGTGGTTTAAATCTGTTACACGAGAGGCCCAATTATGGTCCCACCTAGATTGTTGGAGTTCTAATGAGAGTAGATTAATAGCTAATGTGCACACAAATATTAATGCGATTTTAGCCAGAGAAAAATAATGATATAATCTTTATTTATGTATAGGACAGAAAAATGAGGAAATCGTGTTTTCACGAAAGTTTCAGGAAACAAAATGGCGTCCCATCAAAACGTGTCTGTTAAAATAGACTTAAAGAAGTGATTTAAAGGAATACGCTGACCTCGGCAGTCTCACCAGGCCAGTGGCTGCTGAGTGAAGAAGCACAGTCATCTTTAGTTCTCAACTTCGACTTAGGGAGACCCAGAAAGGCCCCACCCGTGGCCCTCAGATGGGAGGTTGGCTCATACAGGGCCAACAACTCACTCAGATAACTGGGGGCCAGAACTACCCAGTGATAGTAGTGATAGTGAGAGTAACCTGGAGAAGATGAAGATATGGAGGACTTTCTCCAGGTTAGACAGGGACAGGGACGACTTTAGAGTGGACACGGTTCTGAGAGGGGCAAAAGGAGATTGGGCTTGGTTTTTGTGATTTTGGTTTTTATATTGTTGCTCAAATGATCAGATTGAGTCAAAAATTAAGTCCAGATTTCTGGAAGACAGTATTAGATTCGTGGACAAGGAAGTTGTGGACTGTGAAGTTGTAAAAAGTAATTAGCTTTCCAAGAGCTCACATCATTAAGGCTGTCAACCGCAGCAGAGAGGCAAATATACCTATGTATAGTGAAACTATATAGGTATATTTATGTTCCATCAGCATAACATTAAGTCAAATAAGCATTATTATCAACGTCACAAATTGAATAAAATCCCTAAATCTGTTGCGTAGCTTTCTGATGTGCATTAAAAGTGCAGGGTGAGGCAGCGGTAAATGATGGATTGCCTTTAAAGGTCCCATGACATTCTGCTTGTGGAGCTTTTATATCGGCTGTAGTGGTCCCTCAAGACTGTGTCTGTGGTCGTTTCTCCAAATTCGGCCCTGGTCCAGTCGAACGCTGAGGTTTACTTCGGACGCGACATTTTGGTGTCTGCAGCTTTAAATGGAAACGAGCGCGAGAGAGGCGGGGCAGGACTGGAGTGGGGGTGTGGCCTTGTGCAAACGTATACGCTGTGACAGGAGGGGGCGTGTCTGTGTCTGGAGGGGGCCGGTCTATGCAAATTACCCCCATTGTTGCGTCACAACGGGAGTTGAACCTTAACAGCCTGTCCGAGCCCAATTTTACCAGTAGGGGCGCTGCGGGACTCGTTTGCAATCTTCATTCTGTGAGTTGGTAGTTCAGGCAGGACCAGTTTACATTTACTACCCAGGAAAGGTGTTTTCGAGCCGTGGGACCTTGAAAACAGCAGTTGTAAAAAGCTCAGAAAACCTACTGGCAAATGAAATGCATTGAATAAAGTGTTTGTGCTGTTTGCTTCATTTCATCTTTTGCAGTCCCCTGTAGTCGGCTGGGTTTCAGTCAGAATGGAAACATTTTTCTGTCATTCTCTTTTGAGTTTACAGCATAAATATTGATAATTTGTTGTTTTCTGTATTTCAGCATTGTCTTTTTTCACATCAACGGGTGATATTTTATTATTGAAATAAAAATAACTCACTTTGGCATCTGCAATTTTTGATAAAGAGAAACTGATGTTTATTCCCACTACTGATCTTAAAACTGCAGAAAAGATGCTTGCTCACCTTATGTCACGCAGATACTTTTTACGCTTTTTTGCATAAAGTAACACAAAATGAAACTTTCTCCTGCCAAAGATCTTTTCCTGTTGGAGACGTGATATACATACATATATCTCAGTCATTTATGAGGTGCAAATTTACCTGAAGAATAAAATCTGAGGCACATTTATGCTTCTGTTCTCTCATTTTGTTGGTCATCAACACAAACTGTTAAATCACTGAGGCGTGTGTGTAATTGTTGCTTCTACTAGTGAGAAGTGCTGCAGATAAACACTCTACACTAGAGCTCTTCAACCAGGTCAAATTATTTTCTTTCATTGACATTTTTGGTTTTATCACTAGGATTATTTGTAATACCATCACATTTTATCATCTGCTGCTGATCATGTGAGGTTTCACTAAAGGTTTCCTCTGATAACGTTCTCCACGGTGCGTTCTTCCAAAATTTGGGTGCCTCTGGCCCATTTTTATTTAATGATCTATTTTATGCTTTGTTTTTTGTTCCAGATCTTTCCATGTGTTTTTAACATCAAGCAAACAGAAAAAACAGAAAAATAAATCCACAGAATGTTTTGTACAAAAATACCATCATCCTTTGTGGACGCACATGAGAAGCTTGACATGATGTAAATTATTAATTGTAAAGTTAAATATAAAGACCATAGTCGCAACAACGTGATCTTGGTGTGTGTGTGTGTGTGTGTGTGTGTGTGTGTGGGGTAATTAGATGATGTAATTTCATCCTAATTCATCTTCCTGTAACCATCTATGAACAAGGCATTGTTCTTTATCCAGGCAGATATTACACTGTAAAAAACACTGATTGCTAACTATTTTTACCCACAGTGCCTGAGGAAGTTGTCTTGACAGAAGCAGAGGAGATGTCTTGGGTTGTGGTTTGAGACGGGACTGTACAGAGTGACCCGATTCGTCTCTCATGAGGGACTACGCTGGAGTAGGTTTCATCCAGGTCATAGTAGCCAAGTTCTTCCATCCAGTGCAACTGAAACACTCTAAAGCCAAATTAATCTCCATCTGAAAGACTTCTGTTTAAAATCCTGCGGATGGACCATCCCTGTGAGTTGATGACCCGAACAGATAGTTCTATTGACCACCTCGTGAGACAGATTTAAAAATATTAGTTTTATTGTAGACAAAAACTAGAGAAATGCTGGATATGTGAAACTTAATTCAGAATACAGACCACGTTTCAGGGCCTGAGTCTCTGCTCCTTATCTATTCTTCCTCCTGGGCCCTGCAGCTCCTCTACGTCTCAGCTCCTCTTGATCAGTTTGTTGACGGAGTTGAAGGCCTGCAGAAGACCCAGTCCCTTCAGACCACTGCAGGCCTGGATCTCCCACAGTCTGTCGTTGTAATTGTCCAGGCCCAACTCACTGGAAATCTGAGAAAGACAAGGATTTTTACATGAGCATTGGTTTCTCCTCACCTGGAAACCGACGTTGGCTCATTTACTGCAAGTGTGACATTCTACCAACATTTCAGTGGAAGAACAAAGCAAGAATGGAAGTGTGTAGAAGTCCAAGAACATCTTGAATAAAAGGAAAACGAACGCCTTTAGGTTTACCTCTCGTATGGTCATGCAGTTTGGCAGGTCCTTCTTATTGGCCAGAACCATCAGAGGAACATTGGCCAGCTTTTCCTCAACTAGGATCTTCCTCAGGGCCTTCCGGGCCTCAGGCATCCGAGCACGATCACTGCTGTCGACTACAAAAACCAGGGCCTTGCAGTCCTCCAAGTAGTACCTAAAGATGTGTACCGAGTCAGATCAGGGCCTGAACGTCGGTGTGAACATGAATGTCGTCTTCACCTCCAGTTGGGTCTCATGCTCTTCTGTCCTCCCACATCCCACACCGTTAAAGACGTCTTCTTGTCCAGGTCCAGATCTCCCACGTTAAAGCCAATGGTTGGAGATGTTTCCATCACCTTGAGGTGGATGTCAACCACATGGCTGAAATCACCTCTTTCACATGAGAAATGCATCAGTTACCAAGAAGCTCACCTGTCCCGTCAACAGTCGGGCCAGCAGGGTGGACTTTCCAGCAGAGTCCAGACCCATCAAGATCACCTGAACATACAAGTACTCATGTTCAGATTCTACTCATTAACCCAGAGTCCGGAACTGAGGATTTTATACATTTTGTGTGTTACACTTGAATGTTCCCGAATATTAAAGAGAGAAAATGACGAATCCTCGGATGTTTGATTTACCTGAGGCGATGTGGAGCTACGAGCTTGGCCCATCTCCCCACACGTCCTTTTTCCTTCTCGAATCTCTTCCTTTTTCTTCAACTTGTCTCCCCCCTTTATTTGTGTTTTTGACTCTTCTCTCTTCGCTTCCTTCTTGTTCGTCTGTCGCCTGATGTCGACTGATCTCTCCTGTTCAACAGAAAGTGGCCACAGGTTTTCCACATGGGTTCATTGGTATAATGTCCTGCATCAGCCAATGAGAGAGCAGTATTTAAATTAAAGCTGTCACGTGACCGTGTGACAGGTCCAACAAGATTTTTGAGTCAGGTGGAGGTCACACCTGCAGCATGTCTTGTCAAATTTTCACATTTTAAAAATCCCAAGAGGGGATGTCTGTAAGTGATCTCATGTGTTGATCAAACATTCGTCTGTAGAGTTACTGAGTCTCTCCTCCATGTGTCACAACAACATATGGGTAGTTTGTTTTGGGGAAGCTTCTTGACTTCACAATATGGACAACAAACACACCAATGAATGAAACCAGGTCCACTCTTATCACCCGGGGGTGCAGGGAGGGTGAGAGGGGGTGCAGGGAGGGTGAGAGGGGGTCCTTCTCCTCTTCCTTCTCCACCTCCGGAGGAGACGTGATGTCATCTCAGGAGGAGTCGTCTCCGGATATAAAGACCATGTGTCACCGCCTCCTCGCTCCTTGTTCCTCCGACCGTCCTGGGGAGTCCTTGCTCATTTTTCCAACATGGGATTCGGTGACCTGAAGTCTGCCTCCGGCCTCAAAGTCCTCAATGACTTCCTGTCGGATCGGAGCTACATTGAGGGGTGAGTCCAGCTCTGGCGGCGGCGCGGCTCGGTCCGGCTGGCAGGTCCAGCCGCGCCGCCATCTTGGCTAACTGTTAGCCGCAGCTATCATGGCGCACATTAGGCTCTGGTGTGAACAATTAAGCTTCGCGAAGCTGCAGACCTTGACGATGAATTTCAAACTGCTGTCCCAGTATCATTCCAAATCATGGACTTCGGAACCCGTCGGGTTCGCTGCCTGTTGCCTTAGTTATTTCCCCTAGCGTCGGCCTCGTGGCTCCACGTTGCACTGGGGTGCCGGTTTCATTCCTTAGAGTTTCTGTGCACATTTGAGCTGCCTTGCTCATAAATTTGAGGCACCTCAGTCGGCCATGCCTGGTTTCCAGAGGGTCCACTCAGGAAGAATCCTCTGCAGGCCGCCTGTCATGGTTTTTTTTCTTTTTAAATGACTTGGGAGGACGATAGTGGCCGAATGACTGGTTACCCCTCTCTCATACGTGGCTTTATTCTCCACTGCATGCATGCAAAAGGGCAAAGGAAAAGCCACCTAAAGGGGAGGTATAGTCAAACCTGGTGGGAAAAAATTTACATGAATGAAGGATAAAGGATTCCTTTGTATCCGGTGTGATTAAAGCCTTTTCAACAGGTTTGAATTGTGGCTGCACCAGACTGATGTGTTTCCTGATTTTAGGTACGTCCCATCTCAGGCCGACACAGTTGTGTTTGATGCAATCTCATCACCCCCCCCAGCGGATCTGGTCCATGCCCTCCGCTGGTACAACCACATCAAGTCCTTCCAGAAGGGCAGGTGAGGAAAGCGTATTGATTCAGATGTTGTCACCTGTACCACGTGGATGTCTGTTGTGCTGAAGACTCTCTGCATTAGTCTCCCAGGTGTGAAGAAACCTCTGGGTCAGTATGGTCCTCCAGGAGTGGCCGACACCACCTCTGCCTCCAAACCCGCTGCAAAGAAAGACGATGACGATGACATTGACCTGTTTGGCTCTGACGAAGAGGTCGGCGATCTGACGATGGTGCCATTATGCACTGTCGGTGGTGAATTATTAATTTTCTTTCCTCCTTTCAGGAAGATGAAGAGACTGCCAGGATAAAGGAAGAGCGTCTGGCACAATATGCTGCTAAAAAATCTAAGAGTAAGTTGCTGGTGCTTTACTTTATCACCATGGTGGCGGTGCCCCTTCCTGAGATGGACTGACTCTTGATGATGATTTATTCTCACCATCTTTCGGCTGACTGCCTGATGGACACTTGCTCATCTGAGAGAGTCTCGACTATTCTGCCATTTGGTCTGCTCCCAGTTCCTCTGTGGTAACCGACCCATCCCTTTCTTTAGAGCCCACCGTCATCGCTAAATCTTCACTCTTACTGGATGTTAAGCCCTGGGACGATGAGACGGACATGGCCAAGCTGGAGGAGTGCGTCCGCAGTATTCAGATGGACGGGCTAGTTTGGGGACAGTGTAAGTACTGCGGTAACAAATGGATGCGGTGCAGCAGTGATGATCTAACTCACCATCTTTCGGCTGAACTTGAGATGACGCTAATAAATCTGAAATGTCTGCACAGTTTGAAACTCATTTCAACCAGTACATCACAACCTCAACCGAGTTATGATTGAAATTGATCACTTTCATTCTGTGCGTAGCTAAACTGGTCCCTGTTGGTTACGGCATCAAGAAGCTGCAGATTGGTTGCGTGGTGGAAGATGATAAGGTGAGTTTGCTATAATGGCCATTGGATTTTGTGTTGAAGCTGGTTTTCATCTGAACTCCATTGTCTCTTCAGGTGGGCACTGAAATACTGGAGGAGCAAATCACGGCCTTTGAAGACTATGTTCAGTCAATGGACGTAGCTGCTTTCAACAAGATCTGAAAATGTCACATTAATAAAGCACTTCATAAAAACGGCGGTTTTTCTATTATTCTGAAGGTGTCTTTGTTCTTTGGATTAAAAAGTGGCCAAAGTTTCTCTTTAAAATTGACTTGGCGGGCAGGCAATTGCGTCTCTCTACCTGTGGGTGGCAGCACTTCGGTAATCACATCGAGTTCTCTTCGTCGAAGAAGAGCGAGACCGGAAATGAGCGACGCGCGGCAGAAGACTACTCGGGGCGAGTAAACTCGTAAGTGCAGGTGAACTAAGATAAGTCGTCGATCATTTAGTAACTAGTTTAAAAACTGGGTCCTCTAGTTGGGCAGAATGAACACGTGAAAAGGCACCAGTAAAAGCTACCTGTACAATGCTAAAGCTAATAGCATCCCAAACGGAGGGGACACTCGACATCAGTAGCGTCACCATAGTGACGAGTTTATTCACTTTTTTTGATTATGTGGATTTATAAAGTAGTCAAAGTGCTAACAACCTCAGCCAAATAATCAGCGAATCATCAGATTCTCTTTAAACCGTCGATGTCCAGATGACAAGTTCTGATCAAATGTCATCCGTAAAATCACTTTAGTGGTGTATTTAAAATGATTCAACGATGTTGGAAAAACCGTGTTTGACATGTTGCAATTACTGAACTCTGTTTTGGAAAAAACTCCGATTTGGATCTGTTTGTCTTTTATACATCGGGGTTTAGACTGTTTCGTAGAATGAAATAAGATGAATTGCACAAATCTTTGACTTTTGGTAGGCTGTTCTCTCTGAACTATAGCAACTTCTCAACACGAGAAATATTTGATAACTGCAAGCAGGATGATAGAATACTTTGTTAAAATCGTTTCTCTATGGGTAAAATTCCTGATATTTACATTTATTTCCCGTGTGTCTAGAACAAGAGTCATGTGACCTGGTTAGCGCGCTAACAGCTGTTAGCTTTAATAAAGAGCGGCCAAACATCTGTTGAGTGAACTGATTCTTGGACTCTCTGACCCTGGTGATAGGACAGACTGCACCATCTCCAGCTGAAAACGTAATTAAGATATGTGTAAAGGTCACATTTGGTTTAAATAAGTGAAGCTTTACTACTGTAGTTGACTCCTGTAATAACGCGTCACCGCTACAGGGCGGAAACATGTGTTCCAGATCTTCACACAGCAGCAGGATGTCTCACACTAATGAAGGTAAAAGTCAAACGTTCATTGAATAACTTGTTTCTGAGACATTACTTCATCTGTCATACTTTCTGTCCATGTTTCTGCCTGTATTGCCCCCCAGGTGACCAGAGAAGGGCGGAGTCTTCAAACAGGTGAGTTCGATAATTTAACACCATGACATTTGATCATATTTAATATAATTAAAGAAAGACCTTTGACTAAATGTGTAGGCGAGAGTCTACAAATGTCTGTGTGACATTGTGGAGACCTTTTTACAATATCACACGGCCATTGAATATCGCCTATTGACGGCTGATTCTATTCTCTATTATGCTTTCTTTGGTTGTTTAGATCCAGCGTTAATGATGAATGTTTGTCTTATTTCTTTACTGATTAATTCCTGTCAGGGTGAGGGCGGAGCCTCAGGTGGGCCCCTCCGGATCACAGCCCATCAGACAAGGATACTGTGGATATTGCAGAGTCCTCTACACAAATCTGGACCAGGTGCAAAGACCTCAGCCGAACCTAAGCTGTCCAATAATAACACATGCCTCATGATGCCCTTTGTCTCCTCTCTCAGCACCTGGCCAGTCTAAGACACCTGGACTCGGTCCACATTTCCTGTCAAGGCTCAGACCCCCCTTCCACTCTCACTACTGGGAGAACCAGACAAACACTAATGGAACGCTTCCTGCATGATGTACTGCAGCACCACCCACATCACTACCAGGACAACAGGTAGTTAAAATAAACATAGATGTATCCTGACAACCACGATGGCTCCAAAGACGTGGTAATAAATGTAGTTGTGATATATGATGTTTGTGCCTTTCTCTCCGCCAGGCCAAGTCACGCTGATCTACCATGTATCTCCACTCCTCCCTTGCCAGGGAAGGAGCTTGATGAAGTGTTTCTCTCCGATGTCAATCAACCTTTGGGCGCGCGTGAGCACACGTCTCGCAACGATCCTGATATCTACCATCAACCTGTCAATCCGGTGGGAGGCCCCCAGTCAGTTACAGCAGAGAGGATTCACGACAGGTTGTCTGGACCGGTTAGAGAAGAGGAGCCAGGGACACACACACTATATGCAGAGACGCCATCCTTTCATCCTAATCAAACCAGGCCCGCGTCCCACAGGAAGGCTCATCGGAAGACAAACAGGAGGAAATGCAGCAATGATGATGACTCGCCTCCCCTAATGAGTCCAGATTCTGATCTCCAGTCTCATGCACAGCTAAAGCGCTATGTTTGCACACAAAGTGGCCCCAATGTCGACACCGGGCCCCCATCACAGCTCAGGCCCTGGTGTAGCTGGCATAAGGAGAGGAGGGAGGCTCAGAAGGAGGTCTTCTCCTTGGACCAGTGCAAGCTTCTGGACCAGACCATCGAGGAGGTTCGTCGTTCATTAACTTGATGTTTAGTTTCCAACACATTTGATGTTTATTAATGTTGGGGGGCATTACCTCAGGTGATTCAGAAGTGTTGTCACGGTGTCAGTTCCACTTCCTGTGACGAGGAGAAGTTTTTCTTCAGTCTACCTGTCTCTATGGACACACAAAGCGATGACAGTGATTCGGTTGTGCAGGT
Source organism: Takifugu flavidus (assembly GCF_003711565.1). Lineage (NCBI taxonomy): Eukaryota > Metazoa > Chordata > Actinopteri > Tetraodontiformes > Tetraodontidae > Takifugu > Takifugu flavidus. The sequence continues at coordinate 9,313,121 of NC_079522.1, forward strand.
GAGCCAGAGTAAAGCATAGTAGGGGAGATTCTGTGGCGTTATCTGATAAGGCTTGTGTCCCTCCAGGTGGCTTTACAGACGCCTGTCCAGGTAAGACAAATCGAGGACCAGCATGTCAGCCGTCTCATGGAAGTTCAGGTGGACCTTGAGGACCAGATGTATGCACAGCAGCTTGACGCTGCCCTCCAGAGTCAGCAGAGGGCACGAGATGGGGCCAGACTGGAGGATGGGTTTTGGGCTCTACCAATAGAAGAAGTCCTGCCAGCACCAGAACATATTCCAGAATCTTTCAGAGGGAAGACGTGGGCCCAGATTGAACAGGAGGATGAAGAAAAGGTAGAAAAACTGGTCCGACAGTTCAGAAAAGAGAAATTCATCTGCTACTTTGACAGCGAATCTCTAGCCAGGTACAGAAATATCAATGGTTCTTTCAGAATAAAGAGTCTACGTCATTTTCCAGTGAGGTCAAAATGAAGGGAAATGTTTTTGTCAGGTTTGGGAGGAGAAGCCACAAAAAGGAGAAAAGTTATGACATGGTGGTGGTATCAGACGGCGGCGTCCTGCCCCTTTTGGACTGTGGGCACGATGGCTCTGAGTGCGCCAGGAAGACAAAGAGGCGGGTGTTCAAGCTGGCATCCAGGTGTCAGGTGAGAACGATTAACGACTTTTCTGCTTCTAAATTTCCTGTGACTCGGTTTCCCCTTTTTGAAGGTGGTCAAAGTAAGTCACAGCACTCAGACGATCCAACTAGTGGCCCCAGCTGTCCGTCAGCCGGGCTTAGAAGCCCCTTCCACCGGCATCTCTGCACCCCATCAAGACACTGAAGAGAGGACTCCTAACATTCGCTCCAGGCAATGTCTTCCAAGGTCATACTCAAAGGTCATGACACCTCTGCAGCCTGGCACTTCGTTAGTCTACCTACTGTGCTCCCCATCCACCTCCAGCAGTACAACTGCTATAAGCCCCCTCCCTAAACGGTGCAGGAAAAAGAAGCGCCCCCCGAGCCTGCCGGGATTGAAAGTCACATACAAGCATTTTCCTCTTCAGTTCTACGAGCCAAGCAGGCACCGTATCTTAAAGAAACCTCCCAAAGGTTATTTGCCTCATCAAGGGTCCACGTCCTCCAGCCTACCCCCCTCCTGCGTACGTCAGCTTTTCAGGAGTCTGAGTCCAGACTTGAATGCCGATTCCCACAGTTTCCCCCCGAACAAACTCAGCAGAGATGCAGCACACGCTGATGCCGCCAGGGGGCAGAATAGAGGGTCGCAAAGCAGGTCAGAAAGAGGAAGGAGTTCAAGAAAGGTGAAGACGTGCCTCCCGGCCTCAACGAGAAGACTCAGATCGGAAGCCCTCCCCACTCAGGGTCTGCGGCGGAGTCAGAGAGCCAGCAGCAGCGTGCGTAGCCGCAAACGGAGGCAGAGATAACCTGCTCGCCTAAATTAACCCACCCACACCCAATTAACCCCATCAACACTCATCACACGACAGCCTCATTGCAGACCAAAATATTCAGACCAAGTACAGTTAGCATGACATTGCTCTAGTCTTTTAGGTCATTTTTATTTCATATTTTCAGGTTTTTATTTTTTAAATTATCTTTAAAAACTTTTAAAACATTAACACATCAGAAAAATGATCAACAATAATTGCAAATAAAGCTGGATAAAAATGATTTATCATCATGAAAGAAGGGTTGGTCTTTCAATTCAAATCCAATACAAATTTCCTAACAAAGTGACAGTTTAATTTTTGTTATTAAACTGCACGTCAATTATAGAAAGATTTTTTTAATGGAGTGCTTGAATATTCCTAAAGCTGGCATTGACTCTTTACTTCAGGTATATTTCAGATCTTTTATACCTTCTGTGTACTCAATGAAACATCATTAAATCAACTTTGTCTAAAACGTGTTTACGATTTCTTTTATTCTCACCGCATCCACCAGGTTGTGTATTGAGTCTTCAACTCTGTCTGCAGCAACCAGAAGTTCAGTCCACCTCTTGTCACCTGTTAAAAAAACGAACGCTCAGGAAATCAGTTCTAATTAATCAGTTATGTAAAGCGCTCTGGAGCCCACCTGCCCGTCTTTCTCTCCACATGTCCGTCTCCATCAGTGTCTTCAGTCTTTCTACACTTTCCTGCAGCTTCCTCTCTGGGCTACTCGCTCCACAATCCTCTCCTGACCAACTGACACTGTCTTCTGGGGTCCCTTCGTCCCCTGAATCATCTGTTTGGTGACAGAAAGGTGGTTCGCCTTCACTGTCCACTCCCTCTTCACACTGGACATCATGGGATGAGACAGTGTCGCTGAGCATTGTGGGAAATTGTTCTTCCTCGCTTTCCACCTCATCTTTTTTCGTTATCACTTGCACGTCTCCCTCGCTGTCTGGGCATGCCTCTGTGTCACATATAGGCGTACTAGTCTTTTCTGTCTCCATGGAAACGGGCTGTGACATGTGTTGTCCAGCTTCCATTTTGTCAAGAGCCTGGGCAACGTGAAAATGTATCTTAGTAAATGAAACTAAAAAGACAGTTCCATGACTGTAACGAGTAAAGACAAACTGAAAGGGTTCGACATCCGCCTGCTGGCCACCTCCCCCGTACCTTTGTGGGCGTTGGTTGTTGTGATAACAGCGCGTGGTTCGCTGTGTCGAGCAGTGACAGTGAGTTCACCTGTGCGAGCATGTCCTGCAAACACATGTTGTGTTTTCTCAGAGTTTCCATGGATACTTCCATCCCAGAGTACTTGTCCTCCAGGACACTCTGCTCCGACTGGATGGCTCGTCTCCAGTCGTGCAGCTGTTGCTTCAGCAACCTGAGAGCCAGTAAAGAAGCAATAGTTGACGCCTGGGAGTCGGTAAACTGTGCTTGATTTTGCTTTGCTGTCTTCTTACTGTTTGTCTCTCTGCAGGGTTCTGACATCATTGAGCAGAGTCATCACCTGCACAACACCAAACAGGTTATTTCCATGGTAACGCTTGCTGGTTTATGATGGCATGGAAGTCGTACCTGCTCGTGCTGTGGCTTTTCTGTCTGCAGCCCTTTGGAGGAAAACGTTGCATCATGGGAAATGTCTCTCTTGAATGAAGAGCTGATGAATGGGTGTGAGAGGGGAGCCCAGAGAGTTAAGATTGAAACAGCTGATTTGCCAGAAAATAAAGGTAAATTGATCAGACACCGTATATATGCTTATATACACAAAACTATGAATAGAAATAAATAAGCTCCTAATGAGCTGCTGGCTCTGCTCACCTCACAATCCTCTCGGTCCGTCTCTGAGCATACTCATGTGGTAGCAGGGCATGCCGAGTACTGTGGACCAATGACAACAGAGACTCTCTCCACGTGGGCTGAAACATCAAACACAAACCTTCAACTGTCCACCTGTCCAGGTAGACTGGACCAAAGTCCAAAGCTCAGTTAGGTACCGTGAAGAGACGCACGGCACCACAGAACAAGTTATCATTTATAAGATTTGACTCAAGTTTTCAAATGGGACAGTGGTAATTTAGTCAGTAGGAGGCAGAGGGTTCTGCTGAGGTACCCTTCAGCAAGGTACAGAACCCCCAAATTCTCAGGGGTGCCTGTCTGAGGTTCTGTCAGCCCACCATCAATACATACACGCACGTGTTCATTTGTTCATTCAAAGCTTCAGTGGGTAAAAAGTCATCAGTAAAGTATATTTGCTTCTTCTCTGGTCAAGAAAAAAGTCATGTTTTTAACAACTTTAAAGGGTTTTCCATTTAAATAAAAACGACTTATATTAATATGCAATAATATATGGTTCTGTCTATGACTATATACTAATTTACCTGTCTCACACCCCAGTCAGGGGGTGGCCTCACCTGTGTACAGAACTCGAGCACTGGGTGGTGGAGTTTGTGTTTTCTTGTGTGTTTGTCTCTCAGGAAGCAGCTCTGACACACGTGAACGTTGACACACCTCATGCAGCGATACCTGTTTAGTCACACCTGGTCAGAAAGTTCAGCTCAAGCCAGTTAACCCTTTAAGCTTAAGCATCAATATGGAACACTTCTTATTGGTCAGTGAGGATCACCTGAGTCCAGTAATGGGTGTGGTTTTGCAGATGTGGCAGCGGACACTGTGACTGATACTCTGACTGATGAAAAGGCGATACAGAGTGGGTAACCATAGTAACAGAGGTGGCTCGCTCCGCAGCCATGACAACACGTGTTCTTTAGACACAACTGGACTCCACACCTGGACACGCAAACAGCCGATTACAGCAACAACCAACAACCAACTGCCTCTAAGATTTGTTCTGTTCCTCACCCCGTTGAAGCACGTCAGCACTGCGGCGTCTACGTCGCCAAAAACATCTGTTTCCTGCACAGCTGCTGGTATCTACACACACACATAAAGTCTAAAACACACACTTTAGGATGAAATCTGCAGTAACCAGCTGTGAACACTCATCCGCTTCAATGCGTTTCGGCAAAAACAGAGTCACAGGTGTTCTTTAATTTGGAACACTGTCATTTGCTATCACTTAATTGACAACAGATGTGATCAAAGTGCATCTTTACTTTAGTTTTAACCAAATAAGTTGATGTTATTTCAACAGCACTGATGTGTCTTCACCTAAACCAGTTTTCACAGCTGAAGTGAAGTGAAGCGCCCCGACCACATGAGCTGTGGCAGGTAAGCAGACAAACATCCACGAGCTGAGCTACACAACTGCTGCGACAACGCACACACATCAGGTGCAACACCTGGTTCAGATGGTCCAGTAATGATGTGAGTCCAGACCTGCTGATGGACCCCGAACCATTTCCTGAAAGATCTACCAGAGCTGCGAAAAGTACAAAATGATGTGTTTAGAGAGCAGCAGGGACAGTGACGACCTGTGACCTTTATTCTGAAAGGGAGACGGAGAGACAGACACAGACAGGCAGACTGACAGGGAGAGTCACCTGTGTACTTGACTGGCAGCGTTTCAGCAGACAGAACGATCAGCAGAGTCTGAACAGAATCGGCCGACACAGAATTAGTCCCAGTCCTCAAAGTGGAAACAGACAAAGATGATTGAATCAAAAATGTGCTGAACGCAGTGACACAGAAACTGATCAGCAGGTCGGATTGAACTTGATTCAGTGCTGATCGAGAGATTATTATTGATTTAGTAATTTTAAATCAAAGGGAATTGTTAATAATCAGATGGACCGTGTTTGATGCCTTTAGTATCATGAACCTTTAAATCAGAACTCTTGATTTATTGTGACCGCACCGATCAAACAGCTGGAACACCAGAGTGCACATCTGCTCTACAGCTGTCAGTTGACCCGGGACTTCTTGTGAGACGTTATGAAACATCGTGCTCAGGGTCTGGGCCACTTCCTCTCTGTCAAACATCAGGTTAGCTCCGCCCTCTTGGACGAAAGCTGCTGTGATGTGTCCCAGAAACACAACATCCACTAAAAACAAACACACAATACACAAGAGAGCTGAGATACACGTGACACACACACACACACACACACACACACACACACACACACACACACACACACACACACACAGGTATGAGTGCGTTGATGCTGTGAGGAGCCGGTCACCTACTCTGACAGAGGTTCTGCAGCCTCAGCAGTTTCATGGAGACTCTGTAGACGGACGATCTGATGTCGTCCAGTTGATCTGACGGACAAATAATTAATAAAATAAAAATCATCGGCTTTATCATCTCAAAACAAAACCAATAGATCAGAGACGGACTCACCCATCCTCAAAATCACCGAAGAGTCGCAACAGTTTAGTCTGAAACACAAAATTCTCGTCTGATCTCCAGAACTTGGGTAATGAAGTCTGGGTCCGACCAGCACCAGAACCTCCTAATGCCAAGAAAAACTGTAAAAAAAACCCAAAAACCACAGTAACTCTGACGAGTGAATGCGGCAGAAGCAGTTTTACTTCAGCAGAAGTTGCAGTTTCTGCAGAAAATGAGGCTCCTTCCTCCCGGGGCAACAAAGACAAGGTGAACTTTCTGAATCATTAATGACGGTTTTAAATTTCAGCTCACGTGCGTCTCACCTGTCAGCCACGGGACATCTGCTGACCAACCAAACAGTGCAATCAAAAATGTTCTTCCATTTCTAGAGGTATATGAGATCATCCCTAAGCTTTGTGAGCTATTTTGAGGTTCAGAGTCTTCAACAGTTGGTAATGAGGGGTCCATAATTGACCCAACGACCCTCGTATGAATGGATTAATAGAAGAGGAAGATCACTTAGGGTCAGGGTCCACAATGGTGGAATGATGAAGGTCAGATAACAGTGGTCTATTCTTGTAATGAGGATGATGAAGATGGCGGTGGTGGACCAATGTCTGATGAAGGTCTGAATACGGCGCTTGTTTTCAGAACATGGGTTCTTTGTTTTGGTGCAAACTGAAGCTGATTGTTTTTGTTTTCTGTGTCTTCTTTGTTTCATTGCAGTGACATCATCGCTGCCTCCTTCTGTACTGAGATAAATGCTGAAACCGAAAGCAGCTGTGGTCTTCATCATCTTCAGTATCAGCAGTGTGCTGACACTAGCAGACCGGCCCAGTGCTGACATCACAGCTCTGCTCAGGTGGAGGTGTGCACGGATCAGCTGTCCACCAGGGCGGAGCCAACCCCAAGACCAATAGGCTCACACGGATACAGAGAGATATGATATCATCCATCCATGCATCCATCCATCATCCATCCATCCACCCGTCCATCCATCCATCCATCCATCCATCCACCCACCATCCATCCATCCATCCACCCACCCATCATCCACCCTCTATCCATCCATCCATCCCTCCATCCATCCCTCCATCCATCCACCCTCCATCCATCCATCCCTCCATCCATCCATCCACCCACCACCATCCATCCATCCAACCACCCATCATCCACCCTCGATCCATCCGTTCATTCCTCCATCCATCCCTCCATCATCCATCCCTCCATCCATCCATCCCTCCATCCATCCAACCACCCACCATCCATCCATCCATCCATCCACCCACCCATCATCCACCCTCGATCCATCCGTTCATCCCTCCATCATCCATCCATCCATCCATCCAACCACCCACCATCCATCCATCCATCCATCCATCCACCCATCATCCATCCATCTATCCATCCATGCATCCATCCATCCACCATCCATCCATCCATCCATCCATCACCATCCATCCACCCACCATCCATCCATCCATCCACCATCCATCCATCCACCATCCATCATCCATCCACCATCCATCCATCCATCCATCCATCCATCCATCCATCCAACCATCCACCCACCCACCCACCATCCATCCATCCATCCATCCATCCATCCACCACCCACCATCCATCCGTCCATCCATCCATCCATCCATCCATCCATCCATCCACCCATCATCCATCCACCATCCATCCATGCATCCATCCACCCATCATCCATCCATCCATCCATCCATCCATCCGTCCATCCATCCATCTGGATACTGACAGGCAGATTTTGTCTTTTTATTTACTGTTAAAACACTAATTAAGTGGAAATGCCCCCCAATCTTTTTGAGTGTAAATGTTGTTTAAGCATTTTTTTAAAACTTCAAAACAACAATATTAATTAAATATTATTAAATCCTCTAGGAAGCCCCTCCCAGTAGATCAGGGAGGCCACGCCCCACTGGGAGTAAGGCTCTGATAATTTCACTCAGTCAGAGTGGAGTCTCTCCTTAAACATCAGCAGCATCTATATCACTGCTGCTCCTGCTGCTGGGTGAGTGCACGATACTGTAGGATAGTGCATGATGATGTATGAATGCTGCATGTTACATGTATATTTGTGAATCGTGATTCCAGATGAGACTGTCTGGGCTGTGCTGAGTTCAAAATGAAGGGCTCTCTGTGGATCTGTCTGCTGGTCTGCTCAACCTTGACTGGCTTGGGTTTGTTTACTTCATTATTATTATTGAACGCTTACTCATCAGATGTGGCCAAAGTCATACAATTATGCTTGAGTTGATGTGTTTTTAAGCTTCAAAAATGTCTTTTTGGGGGGTTCAAGCTATTTACAAGTTTACTAATATTAAAAAGTTCAGGTGTGTTGGATGTCCTAAAATGCTAAAAATGTCTGTATTGTTTTGGATTTTTAATAATGATATTATCTTTTCTTGTCTTTGACATGAATGTCATCAGTGGTTGATTTGTGTTTGTGCAGCAACAAACACACTGAGTGTTAGAGCAGTTTGGGTCCAGTCCAAACCCAGAATAAAAGGCTTTGTTTTCCAGCATCAGCTATCCGGTGCTACAGCTGTAAGGACTACACTGCCAGCTGCTCGAAACAACGAGACTGTAGCTATGACGACGCCTGCCTCACACTCAACGAGAGAGGTGTGTACATGTGTCCACGCTACGCTCAGATTCTGGTTGAGACCAAGTGACTGCTGAACAACAAAACCTTTTTGGATCTCATCTCAAATGCGTTTTGCTTGAACGGTTCTGTTCTGCTCCTGTTGAGGTTCCGCTCAGATTCTGCTGTTCTTGCTGCAGGTGGAATGACGTACCGTCAGTGCCTGAAGTATTCAGACTGTGAGTACAGTCGACTGGGACAGATGTTTCCTCAGGTGACGTCCGAAACACATTTCCACAGCTTCCCCCACAGTCAGCAGGTTGTGGGTTTGATTCTGTGTTCTTGTTCTCCTGGTGGTTCTCCAGAGTCCTTCATAGTTCATAAACATAAACATCAGGTTGACCTGTTATAGCAGAAACATCAGTATGATGGATGATAGATGGACAGATGAATAATGGATGGGTAGAAAGCTGGATGATGGATGGATGGATGGATGGATGGATGGATGGATGGATGGATGGATGGATGGATGGATGGATGGATGAAAAGATCAATGATTAATACTGATAGATTGATGAATGGATGATGGGTGGATGATGACTGGATTGATGAAAAGATGTGCAGATAATGAAAGATGATGGATGGATAAAGGTTGGATGGACTGATAAATGGCTGATGGATGGATGAATGGATGATTAATGGACAGGTGATGGATTGATGATAGCACCATGGTGATTGACATTGATTTGCTGATTGACTAATCGAAAGATAAGAAAATTGGATGGTTAATTAAGATTTAAAGGGTTCAGACACGGTTTTTCTTGTTCACCAGTTTGTATAAAATGGAATATTAATCACGTGATCACTGCCTATTTCAGGTTTCCAGTTTCACCTTCAAGTGCTGTAACTCTGACCTGTGTAACTCCGCCCCCTCGTCTGCAGCCAGCTCTGCCATTGGTCTCCTTGCCTCGCTGCTCATCACGTGGTGGTGTATGATGTGAGGACTAATGCAGCTCTCTAGCGCCCCCTGGGGAAGTCAACGGTTAACAACTTGCCCCACCCACCGTACTGATAATAGTTATTGTTATTGATACGTGTCAGTCACATGACCAGTGCATACAGTTAATAGGAATTTATAATCAAGAAAATATTTTGACTCACTGATAAATACTGGTTAGCACTGTGGCCTCACAGCAAGAGGGTTGAATCCCCCTTTCTGTGGAGAGTTTACTTGTTCATCCCAGGTCCGTGCGGATCCTCTCCAGGGTGGTTTGTGTTTGGGGTGGCCTGCTGACTTTAAATTGTCCTAATGTGTACGCATGCCAGCATAAATGGTTGTTTGTCTCTCTATGTTGCCCTGGAACGAGCTTGAGATTTATCCAGGGTGACCCTCCCTCTGGCTCCACCGCAGCAGGGAGAAGATGGATGGATAAATGCTGACTTACCCGAAGAAAATTAATTCATTTCGTGTGGGTTTTTGTCCATTTTAACTGAATTTGCCTTCACAACCACCTGTCGACAAACTTTAATAAACGGTGACAACTGGAAAATTGGCTCTGCTTTGGTGATTTTATATCATTGTGTTTATCGTCATAATTATTAACATATGAGCTCATATGAATGTTTCTGACAACAGTTGTAAGAGATAATTATGGTTATTACAATAACCGTCCCAGACGCATACGGGTCCACCAACAGGTGGTGCTATACTCAAAGCCGACGCCCTGTGGCCTGAAACTCCCCAATAAAAGTATCGATTAGCGTTCTCACCTCTGACCTCCAGGCTCTTCGGATTCGTTCCCATTATTTCAGCGATTGCGGAACACACTGAACCGGTTTCGGGCGGCGCCAGAATATCTCGCTAATTGGGTTTCAGAGCAAACTTTTTGTGACGTCGTTCGAACGGTGGACACCTTCTGACGCAACCAGATCCGAGCGAGTTTCTTACTGGCAGAACTTTCATCGAAGTTCTCGTAAGCCCCCGAACCTTGTTTCTCAAAGTAAAAACCATTAACCAACAGGTAGCCCGTCGCTAACTGTCAGAACCGGAACAAGAATCGGAGTCTGGACTGTGGATGCTTTTAATGTGGAGGAGCATTTCCGCACCGGAAGTATTATCTTTGGGGTCGTAAACGCGCAATGGTTGCATCTGCTAAAGCAAATATCTATCAGAAATATCGTAATTGTCATTTTTTTCAAAAGGAAATGAGATTTTTCGTATCTCAACCCCCGAAAAGAACCAGAAGTTCCCCATCAAAGATGGCTGTATTGAGTGGAACGGATTTAAATTTGACTGAAAATGACAATTTGTGCTGACCTTTGACGTTGGTAACAGCAAGAATACTCAACATGAAACTACATCTCTTTAGAATCAAAAAAGTGTAGATGGAAGAAGTGCTGTAACTCTGACTCAAAAAAAATAACACACACCGTCATGTTTGAAAAAAAATATTTTTGGGGGAATACTCGTTTAGGGTTTCACTAGCAATTAACTGAAATAGAAGAACACCTGGGGGATTGGGGTCTCTTTTATTAGTAGACAAATTTTAATATCAAAAATCTTTGGAGGGACTTGATGTTGATTATTCAGTTGCAAGAAGATTTTTTCATTTATTTTAACACAGGCAAATATAAAAGGAAAATCCTCCCTGCGTCCCTGTATGTCCATGTATTTGTTGGCAATATGATTGATTTAATGTCATCTTAAAGAATAGCTACATGGTTCTGAAATATTTAACATCACAAATTTGTCTGAGAATTCTGTTTGGGAAAAAATCAATAAACTGAGATCAGTTAATTGATCAGAGCTCATTATTAAAAAGAATCAACCTGCCTACCAGAAAGATAACGTACCAAATTACTGCAATCGTCCCACAGCTGATCAATTTTATTTAAAAAAAAGATAAAAACAAGCAGTATTGCTCACCAAGGAATCTGTTTTATTTATTATCAATATCAAATCATGAATTATGCTTTACAATTTCTGGCAAAAATTGTGCCGAGTGTATCATAAATAAGTAAATTAATAGATTCAAAACTGTTTATTCCACTTTTTTAAGTAAAAGCATTTTCATAGAAATGATTGATAACCTTGAAATGAATGTATCTGTAATTTAATTCTTACTTGGCAATCTGCATTTGATGTATTTGGATGTGTTCTTAATGTCAGAACTTGTGAGTATCAGTAGTTTGGTTCATTTGTGTCACACTGTTGCTGCAGTTCCACACCTCCTGTTGCAACTTCAGTTTCTGTTGTTGCCAGGTTTCCATGGAGATCCATTTCCGTTTTCTATGAACAGTATTGGAAGCAAATATATGGTAATTGTCACGGAGATAAAGCAACATGTCCATTGAAACCAAAGGAACCAGAATCAGGGCTGAAAATGTAAGTTCTTACTCATGTCTGATTTCTTTTTCTGAGAAAATCCACCAGTCTGTTTTCACACAAAGCAGGAGAGAAATTCACCTGTTAGTTTGTAGATTTGATGCTGGAATTTTGGGAATTGAAAAAAAATCACTGACCTTTTTCTTTCCTGCAGCATTCAGAGCTGCAATTTTACTCTCAATGTCAGAAATCTGCAGAGAAAAATGTTTATTTTTTTAGCATCAGTGCAGCAAACGACAAATTGCTGAAAAATAATGTGGAAAAAATGCCGAATAGCAAAAAAAAAAAAAAAATCACAGAGAATATCCAAATTATTGTTTTTTCTTCCTGTTTTAGGTTTAAACGATTGTTTTGATCATGTGATCTCATGAAAACGCCCCACAGACAGATGAAAATGACCCAATAGGAGCTCAGCCTGATCCCACCCACCTCGCCCTCGGCGCTCTGGACTCTGGCGGCGGTCAACGTCACTACATCCTCCAGCTCGGACAGCTCGGAATCTGTGGTCCCTCCGAAACGGGTCTTGGCGCTCTGCTCGAGCTTTCGCAGCTTGGTCTCCAGCTCGTACGACTGCCCAGCGGCGATGTACACCTGGACAGGTAACAGCCACACCTGTGTCACCTGACCACATCCAGCAGTAACACCAACAGGGCTGTGTATTGCTGCACACACACATACACACACACACACACATACACACACACACACACACACACACACACACACACACACACACACACACCACACACACACACACACACACTGGTCCATGTTTTACGATCATAACCACGCACGTTAGGTGTATCGCCCCGATCAGAGATCTGATTTTGCTCCTTCGGTGATTCTCCTGATGTATGCGTTGTAAAAATGTTCTCTCCAAAAAACTCCAACATCGGACGCAGATCTATAAATAACCTTTCTTTTTCATTGCTTTTTGAAGGGAAGATATTCTCAGAAGTCGTCATGTTCTCTCACAGTTCCAATAAAAAAACAGCTTTTTCTTTTGGATTAAATCTGATCCTGGAAATGTTGTGTGGTGCTCCTCCTGGACCCAAACAGGAACCAGTTAGTTTTACAGATACTCAGCCCTGTTGGAGACTGCAGGTGACACAGAGGGGTTATGGCAGAATATGACATGCACTTCATGTTTTTAGCTTACATTTTCCTCAAGTTCCCTGAAAGCATCATCTGCTTGCTTAACGTCAGTCCCTACTAAGTGTGATCGTTCGTGTGCCTGAGAGAGGCCGTACTCGACCATTGCATTTTCTGTGGCGTTAATGGTTCTCAGGACCTCAGTGGTGAGGTCACAGAGGGCAGCAGCGGTGGATCTCTGAAAGCCATGTAGAGGGACACACATTAGCAGCTGGAAAACAAAAACCAGTCTGGATGGAGACAGACCGGCACCATCCATCAATGTGATCATTGATTATTGATTACCATTCTGTCATTTTGATGAGGAACAACAGGCAACTTTCATCTCATAAATCTCGTGAGACTAATGTTAGACTTTGTGGTGCGTTGAACAGTCATAAGTTACCATCTTATGTAGAGAGGAAGAAGGTATCTTTTGGTCTTTTGTCACGTGAGTCGCCGTGTCTTTGTACATCTTTGTCGCATCAAACCGATTAAAAGCAAATGCACACGAGTGATTTTTCTTTGCCGCGTCAACAGAACCACACTTTTGAGTCAAACTCTGAATACTTAGAAGAGTTTTGAGACCTTGGTCTGCTCCAGATACCTACAGCATAACTAAGCCCCACCCCTGCATACCTACACCTCGCCCACAGTGAAGGTGCCAGATGTGCGCCAGAGCTAGGCTAATTGCTAGCCCACAAATGAACTTGTTAATCAACAAACTTCAGACTACTCAGAAGAATGCGGGAGTGCTGCTTTTTTACAAAAACATGGTTCAACAACAGCGTCAGAGATTACACCATTCAGCTTAAGCAGCCAATGTGCCATCGGGTAGACAGAATTCTTGTCAAAGGTTTTCCCTGTTTCTGGAGTACTGAATGGCAGCCTTTCTATCTTTCAAGGCAGCTTACAGCCATACTGCTCATTGCTGTTCACATCCCCCATCGCCCAGTCACAACAACAAGAGTGAGGCATTAAGTAAAGCTGGGTGTCGTCAGCATAGCAGCGAAACAATACTCCATGATTACTGGTGACACGAAGAGGAAAACCCCTTGTAGATGGAGTTGGAGAGGCCAATGGCGCTATGAAGATGGTGCAACAGGATGTCAACGGTGTCAAAAGTGACAGACAGGTCAGATCATCCTTGTCCTAAAGGACTCATTGCCCTCCAGTGAGTGACTACTGTCACTCACTGTAGTTTGTCCTCCCCCTTCCAGTTTGTATATTGGCCTGGACCGATGATACCATCTCCACTGCCCTCCACACAGACCTCATACATTTGGATACAAAGGACTCCTACGTTGGAATGTTGGAACCCCACACTTAGCAAGGAGGCCTCCTCCTCTCTCTGCTGACATCCCAATTCACACAATTGCAAAGGTCCACCCTCTTCATCAAGACTGTCACAACAATCTCTCTCTGAATGTTGAGAAGAGGAAGGACATTGTTGTAGCCTTCAGGAGAGTGTGTACACAGCATGCTCTTCTAACCACCAATGGTGCTGTGGTGGTCATGGTGAGCAGCACTATATTCACAGATGGGCACATTGGTGGACTATAAACATCGCATTACTGGCCGTGAATACCAACCAGCACCTTTACTTCCTCACCAATTTCAGAAGAGCTAGAGGTGCAGGCCGCATCTAATGCACATTTAACACAGGCACTACAGACATCTATCGCAGGAGCCTCACCAGGTGCCCCCACCCCTCCCTTCAGGACATTAACAGTTCATGCCTCATAAAAGCCTTCTACATTGCAGGAGACCCCAACGCCCCACACAGCTTCTTCATCCAGCTGCCATCAAGAAGAAGACTGTAGCGCCCCTCCTACCCCTCGGTCCCCCATCAACACTCAGGAACTGCACAAGAGTAATTGGAGTTATATATTATCTATTTATTCTATATTACTTTATCTTTTCACTGAAGCTTTGGCAGTAACAGGTTTCCTGCATCATGCTAAGGCACTGACATTTAAGTCTGACTTTAAAGGATAAGCACGGATGCTTCACTTCCTGTTCTGCCCATTGATGACAGGGCATCTCAGGCCTCAGGCAAATAAACAAACAAGTCATTAAAATTGGAATAAGCACAGACCCAAAGAAGAGAGTCTCTGGGACCCTGGACACTAGCATCATCATGATGCTGCGACAATTTTGACATCAAAAAGCAGCAAAACTTCCTTTATGTTTCACCAAAAAAAATAAAAAACAACCCAGGAAACAAGCATGATGACAGCGCTACAAAACACACGTGGAGACGAATCACACAATTAATAACATCTATCAGTTAGCATTTTATCAGACTGTGTTATACTCTTATTTCAGCATTATTATTTTCAAAATAAAGCAGGTTTAGTTATTATGTGTGACAAAGCAAGACCAAAACGCTGATTATTCATGAATCCTGTCTATGACCCTTGACCTTTCCAAACTCAAACCTTCTTAAATGTTGATAACTTTTAAAATAATCACACTTAAGCTAAATAAAAATTAATTCCCCACAATCACATGGGGAATCATCGCCTGATCTGATTGTTCCAGCCTGAACATTTAGCAATATTTTCATCATCCTTTGTCACATTCTCAACATAACATTCTAAACACACCAAAACACAAAGAAATCAAAATTTCCAAACAGATTTTTATGACTGAACTAAGAGAAACAGTTAGTAAATGAGTGTTTTCAGGGAATATGAGGATAATTTATAAATATCATTAATAGTAATGACTGATTCATAATAACAGGATAACTAAGCCTCATCACTCTTTATAAAAATCCATATTGTTATAATATTTGATCCACTAAAGGACATTGTCCTCTCGTGACCTGCTGATGGTGCAAAAACGCAGGTGGTTAGTTCGTAAGAAAGAGCATGAAGACGCTGAACGAAGCCATTCACCAAAAAAAAGAAAAAAGAAAATAAAACTTTACCGAACAACTGCTCCAAAACATTAGAAGCTTTGATCTGGAATTATTTATTTCTGCTGTCATCATGTGACATCCAGGCATCAGATACACAAACAAATGAGTTTGGACAATCTAGAGCAGACAGACAGTCCTGGAAAGGCCAGATCCATCTTCAGGAAGGACTCCAGCTCAAAGCAGCCCTCAGATCAAAACCACCGGAGTCTTATCACTGACATAGTTTCAGAACTTTGCTGCTCATCATGTGCTGGAAAGTCCCGCCTGACTAAGAACCATCTCAGAATACTCATCATGCCCTTCTTCCTACCTTCTGGGCCTCAGTGGGCATCTCATCACTGGATGAGCTCAGTTCTTTGTCTTTCAGAGATTCCAGAGTGATTGCCGGTCCAGTTTTGGTGCTGGCTGGACCCCTGCTCAAAGAGAAACGCCTCTTTCCGGGTTCCTCATCCGACGACACACCCTTGTCACTCAGATTCCCCGCCAGCTCACTCAGCTTCCTCCTCAACTTCTCTTCCTCACTGTGACCCAAACTGGCGGCCTGCAGGGCGACAGTAAGAACATCGACTCAAACAGAACCGTCTGCACGGCTGAGCTGAGGTCACGTCTCTCCTCACCTCGTCTGCAGGGGTCATTTTCTCCTCCAGGCGACTCAGCAGACTCTCGATGGCAAACATGCGTTTGTTTAGCTCGTTCATCTGCCAGGAGAAGAACGGAGACACCCTCATCAGGGGACATTGGCCAGCTGCTGCAGCGCTAAAATGCTTCCTGCCTTACAGGCGGGGCTTGACCCAGGTTCTCCTGGGACGATGCTCTGCTGTTTCTACGGCGATGTGGCATTTGCTGACTCATGGGGGGGTACCTCGGGTAATCGTCCTCATCAGAGGTGTCGACATACTGCTGCCGCGCCACAGAAGAGCTGATCTTTGACAGCGAGCGGGTCTGAACCATCCGGTTATCACCGTAGTCATCTGACCATCCAGGCAGACAACAGGTGAATGTACACAGGTGGACAACACAGCAGATGAATGGACACGTCGATAAACACAACAGGTAAATGTACACAGGTGGACAACACAGCAGATGAATGGACACGTAGATAAACACAACAGGTGAATGTACACAGGTGGACAACACAGCTGATGAATGGACACGTAGATAAACACAACAGGTGAATGTACACAGGTAGACAAAACATCAGGGGAATCTACACAGGTGGATAACACAACAAACAAATGTACACATGTAGATAACAACAGGTCAATGTGTACAGGTAGAACACACATCAGGTGACTCTACAGAGACAGACAACACGTCAGGTCAATGGGCACAGATAGACGACACATTGCTTCAATACACACAGGTGCAAGATTGTTAGCATGTTTCTGGTCACAATGTTTAATAACTGTGCATTTGAACAACATACACATGCGCATATGTGTATTATGTACATGTATCGGGTCTCATGGCGTAGCGATCCAGACTCTTCCTGCGGTTCATTCTGTGGTTGTACATCTCGTAGTCCATTTCATTCCTGTAACCTCGATCCTCCATCATCTGTCGCATGAAACAGCCGCCAGAATCATCGAATTAGAAACACTGGACACATTTCTTAAACTTAAGTGTAGCCTGACACCACCTTTTTGTACATGTACTGGACATACAGCGTGTAGTTGCACCTCTATGTTCACTTGTCAGACAGCTCTGGTACCACTGTAGCCGTACAGTGACAAACTGAGGTACCTGCATTGATCACGCGTTGGCAGGCCTGTTTGATCGCACTTTAACCGAGCTGTATGGAGAATGTGTTAGCGTACGTGGATTGTTGTCTCACCTGTACTGACTGTCGCCGTGAATGAGGGAAATAGTCATCAGGGTCAAAGTCAAGAGGATGCACCGACAGCAGACGTTTGTTCTTCCTCATCTAATAAAAGGGAAAATAAGTGTAAAGGTTGTGATCTCACATGGCCATTAATTGCATGATTGTGAGAGCAGGCGTTACCGTTTTGAAGCGCTGGAAATCGGCTTCTCCGTTTTCATCCTCTAGGCCATTAAATCCTTCTGGGCGCAAGGGCAAAAGTCCAGAGTAGATCTGTCTCCGATTTAAATCAAACATGGTGTAAAAGTGTGAGCAGAGACTTACGGCTGCTAACATCGGGCATGCTCTGAGTGTCGTCATCACGACCACCTGAAAGACACTCTGGATCATTACCTCATCATATTAACACGGATGACAATATTAACCTTGTAGACTCTGATTCATTGATTACGACGGTAATAATAATTGCTATTGTTGCTCTGGGTGTTCCTTTTCATCTCAAACTGGACTGATCTCAAAACACAGCTGTAGTTTACAGCACAGGGAGGTCCCCTTACGCCGCCAGCGGTGGTGACAGGGAGCAGGACCAACCATCTTCACTTGATGGTGCTGACATCTTCTCTACACCGGGCCAGAGCTAAGATGCTACAAGGTTTTACTGCTGAGGA